>NW_024039357.1:0-431092 GCF_016077235.1 Cyprinodon tularosa
TGGGGTTTGGGGCCAAACTGTCGGAAAACCGTAAATGCCACCAGAGGGGTTACATTTCCGAATCCTGACAAAAACCCCTACGTTTTGTGTAAAAATTTATCTAGATAGGGTAAAAAATGAGCGAGTGAGTTGAAGCTGTTCGGCATGAGTGAAATGTTTGAAAACGCTAGAGTGGCACACTCTAGCAGCTGAACATTCCGTCCATAGACTTCCATTATAAATTTGAAAATCTTTAAATTTTCTTTTAAAGTTTGAAGCTTCACTGAAGCAAAACTGTAAAAGTTAGCAGAAAGCCGAGTTAAACAGTAATAGCAGAAATATACGGAAACATTTTAAAAGTTGAATGGTGTTTCTAGCTGAAAGTATGCTGAAGTAGTTAAAGGTCAAAGATGCTGAAGGTTTAGCTGAATTTTGCTGAAATCTAAGAATTCTACATGCATTTCAATGGGACAAAAAAAACGCAGAAAAAGCTGAATATGGCGAAAACTACAAAAAATATCTTTACCAAAAGACATAGCAAAATTCTCCTGAACAAGCTGAACGTTTTGATACCAAAATTGTTGAAATCAGTTGAAAACTGCGGGACTAGTTAGAGTCAGAAAAATTACAAGTGAAAAACAATAAGTGGGAATGCATAAGCATTCCCACTTGATAATAATAAAGAGAAACAGAAAAACAATAAGTGGGAATGCATAAGCATTCCCACTTGATAATAAAGAGAAACAGAAAAACAATAAGTGGGAATGCATAAGCATTCCCTTTAGCTTTCAGAACTGCTTCAATTCTTCGTGGCATAGATTCAACAAGGTGCTGGAAGCATTCCTCAGGGAGTTTGGTCCATATTGACATGATGGCATCACACAGTTGCCGCAGATTTGTCGGCTGCACATCCATGATGCGAATCTCCCGTTCCACCATATCCCAAAGATGCTCTATTGGATTGAGATCTGGTGACTGTGGAGGCTATTTGAGTACAGTGAACTCATTGTCATGTTCAAGAAACCAGTCTGAGATGATTCCAGCTTTATGACATGGCGCATTATCCTGCTGAAAGTAGCCATCAGAAGTTGGGTACATTGTGCTCATAAAGGGATGGACATGGTCAGCAACAATACTCAGGTAGGCTGTGGCATTGCAACGATGCTCAATTGGTACCAAGGGGCCCAAAGAGTGCCAAGAAAATATTCCCCACACCATGACACCACCACCACCAGCCTGAACCGTTGATACAAGGCAGGATGGATCCATGCTTTCATGTTGTAGATGCCAAATTCTGACCCTACCATCCGAATGTCGCAGCAGAAATCGAGACTCATCAGACCAGGCAACATTTTTCCAATCTTCTATTGTCCAATTTCGATGAGCTTGTGCAAATTGTAGCCTCAGTTTCCTGTTCTTAGCTGAAAGGAGTGGCACTCGGTGTGGTCTTCTGCTGCTGTAGCCCATCTGCCTCAAAGTTCGACGTACTATGGGTTCAGAGATGCTCTTCTGCCCACCTTGGTTGTAACGGGTGCTTATTTGAGTCACTGTTGCCCTTCTATCAGCTCGAACCAGTCTGGCCATTCTCCTCTGACCTCTGGCATCAACAAGGCATTTCCACCCACAGAACTGCCGCTCACTGGATGTTTTTTCTTTTTTGGACCATTCTCTGTAAACCCTAGAGATGGTTGTCCCAGTAGATCAGCAGTTTCTGAAATACTCAGACCAGCCCTTCTGGCACCAACAATCATGCCACGTTCAAAGCCATGTGATTGGCTGCTTAGAAATTAAGTGTTAACGAGCAGTTGGACAGGTGTACCTAATAAAGTGGCCGGTGAGTGTAGAGTGGGTACGGAAAGTATTCAGGCCCCTTTAAATGTTTCACTCTTTTTTATTGCAGCCATTTGCTCAAATCAAAAATGTTATTTTATCTATAATTAATGTACACACAGCACCCGATCTTGACAAAAAAAAAGACACACACATTTTTGCAAATTTATTAAAAAAGAAAAACTGAAATATCAAATGGTCATAAATAATCAGACCCTTTGCTTTGATGCTCATATTTAACTCAAATGCTGTCCATGTCTGATCCTCCTTGAGATGGTTTTGCTCCTTCATTGGAATCCAGCTGTGTTTTATTAAACTGCTTGGACTTGATCAGGAAAGGTAGACACCTGACTATACAGGTAAAAGCCAGTAAATTAGAATATTTTGAAAAACTTGATTTATTTCAGTAATTGCATTCAAAAGGTGTAACTTGTACATTATATTTATTCACTGCACACAGACTGATGCATTCAAATGTTTATTTCATTTAATTTTAATGATTTGAAGTGGCAACAAATGAAAATCCAAAATTCCGTGTGTCACAAAATTAGAATATTACTTAAAGCTACAGTGTGTAACCTTTAGCGACATCTAGCGGTCAGACTGCAGACTGCAGCAACATGAACATCTCCCCGCCACCGCTTCTCCCCCCCAACAGTACGGCGAGCGTTACGGGACAAAATATCTTCCACGACGTCCGCATCACCTACCTTCTCAAGAAATGAGGTTTGTTTACATAGATAATTTTACAGAGAGTATTTCATTAGTCTGTGTAGGGTATAGATTTCATGTAGACTTAAGATAATAAATATACCCTTTATTTTTTCTACATCGTTGTGACGTTTTGGCGATCTCGCAATCGCTAGTTTGTTGGCTCTGCGCTGCCGTAGCGCTAAGATGTCTGCCTCCATGGCTGCGAGACCCGCTCCTATGTAATTATAAATAACAGATTCTAAGGCAACGCAAATATTAAGGTTAAGAGGCTGAGCTCGTAGATGATGATAAATAACATAGTTATGTATAATATATTACATTTCTGACTGTATATCCCTTTAATTATTACATTATAGCTTTAAGGCTAATACAAAAAAGGGATTTTATTTTAGAAATGTTGGCCAACTGAAAAGTATGAAAATGAAAAATATGAGCATGTACAATACTCAATACTTGGTTGGAGCTCCTTTTGCCTTAATTACTGCAGTAACGCGGCGTGGCATGGAGTCGATGAGTTTCTGCCACTGCTCAGGTGTTATGAGAGCCCAGGTTGCTCTGATAGTGGCCTTCAACTCTTCTGTGTTTTTGGGTCTGGCATTCTGCATCTTCCTTTTCACAATACCCCACAGATTTTCTATGGGGCTAAGGTCAGGGGAGTTTGCTGGCCAATTTAGAACAGAGATACCATGGTCCGTAAACCAGGCACGGGTAGATTTTGCGCTGTGTGCAGGCGCCAAGTCCTGTTGGAACCTGAAATCTCCATCTCCATAGAGCAGGTCAGCAGCAGGAGGCATGAAGTGCTCTAAAACTTGCTGGTAGACGGCTGTGTTGACCCTGGATCTCAGGAAACAGAGTGGACCGACACCAGCAGATGACATGGCACCCCAAACCATCACTGATGGTGGAAACTTTACACTAGACTTCAGGCAACGTGGATCCTGTGCCTCTCCTGTCTTCCTCCAGACTCTGGGACCTCGATTTCCAAAGGAAATGCAAAATTTGCTTTCGTCAGAAAACATGACTTTGGACCACTCAGCAGCAGTCCAGCTCTTTTTTTCATTAGCCCAGGTGAGACGCTTTTCGCGCTGTTTCTTGGTCAACAGTGGCTTGACACGAGGTATGCGGCAGTTGAAACCCATGTCTTTCAAGCGTCTCTTGGTGGTGGATCTTGAAGCACTGACTCCAGCAGCTGTCCACTCCTTGTGAATGTTTTCTTTTCACAATCTTGACTAGGGCGCAGTGAGCCCTATCGCTTGCACACTTTTTCTGACCACAGTTTTTCCTTCCCTTTGCCTCTCTATTAATGTGTTTGGACACAGAGCTCTGAGAACAGCCAGCCTCTTCAGCAATAACCTTTTGTGTCTTTCCCTCCTTGTGCAATGTGTCGATGGTCGCCTTTTGGACAGCTGTCAAATCTGAAGTCTTCCCCATGTTTGTGTAGGCTTCAGAACTGGACTGAGAGACCATTTAAAGCCCTTTGCAGGTGTTTTGAGTTAATCAGCTGATTAGTTTGTGGCACCAGGTGTCTTCAAAATTTAACCCTTACACGATATTCTAATTTTGTGACACACGGAATTTTGGATTTTCATTTGTTGCCACTTCAAATCATCAAAATTAAATGAAATATACATTTGAATGCATCAGTCTATGTGCAATGTTACACCTTTTGAATGCAATTACTGTAATAAATCAAGTTTTTCAAAATATTCTAATTTACTGGCTTTTACCTGTATAAGACCTTACAGCTCACAGTGCATGTCAGAGCAAATGAGAATCATGAGGTCAAAGAAACTAATTACAAACATGAAAACTGCTAACATCTCCTTCCAGGCACCAGGAACAGTAATGTAAACCCCTCAAGAGACGACCGAGCCAGAGGTTTCTGTTGCTGCGGATTTCCAGTGACAGAGCTCCGGCAGTGTGCAGAGGTTTTGTCCTGGTTCAACAGTGAAATACTAATTTAAGGCAGGATTGTAATCTTGATGAACTGACTGCACAGATGAAGTTTTAAGATGTACTTTCTCACTTTCAATTCAATTCAATTCAGTTTATTTATATAGCGCCAAATTCACAACACATGTCATCTCAAGGCACTTTACAGTTCAACCAGATCATACAGTCAAATTGATACAAAGTTTTCTATCTAAGGAAAACCAGTTGATTGCATTGACTCATTGACTCAAATACAATCCCCCACACTAAGCATGCTTGTAGCGACAGTGGAGAGGAAAAACTCCCTTTTAACAGGAAGAAACCTCCAGCAGAACCAGGCTCAGTGTGAGCGGCCATCTGCCGAGGCCGACTGGGGTTAAAGGAGACAGAAGCAGAGATACAAAAAGCAGCTGTAAAAGGCGGCCCCGTCCAGGAAACACACAGCCAGGCAGACGAGCTCCAAGGCAGCTCCCATGCCAGAGGACGAAGAGAGCACATCCACTCAGTCACGGTCAGAGAAACAGGACCACACTGGAAAACAGGCCGATCTCCAACATCTATTAACAAGGGTGTTGATAGAAGCAGCACAGCTGATATTTTTTTTCCAGGATGACGTCACAGCCAAACAGGAACAGACGAGGCAAAGCTACTCTGAGGAAAAGCAGAGAGAGCAGAAGGTTAGAGATTGAACTAACAGATTCTGCAGAATAGGAGAACAGAGAGAGAATGAAGCAGAATGATGAAATGGGGGTCCCTATGTCCTCCAAAAGTCTAAGCCTATAGCAGCATAACTATAGAGATAGCTCAGGATAACCTGAGCCACCCTAACTATAAGCTTTATCAAAAATGAAAGTTTTAAGCCTAGCCTTAAAAGTAGACAGGGTGTCTGCCTCACGGACTAAAACTGGTAGTTGGTTCCACAGGAGAGGAGCCTGATAACTAAAAGATCTGCCTCCCATTCTACTTTTAGAAATTCTAGGAACCACTAGTAAACCTGCAGATTGAGAGCGAAGTGCTCTGTTAGGAACATAAGGAACAATCAGATCTCTGATATAAGATGGAGCTTGGCCATTTAAGGCTTTATATGTGAGAAGGAGGATTTTAAATTCTATTCTTGATTTAACAGGAAGCCAATGAAGAGAAGCCAGGATAGGAGAGATATGATCTCTCTTTTTCATTTTCATTAGAACTCTGGCTGCAGCATTTTGGATCAGCTGAAGGCTTTTAACTACAGTTTGTGGACTTCCTGATAGTAAAGAATTACAATAGTCCAGCCTTGAAGTAACAAATGCATGGACTAGTTTCTCAGCATCACCCCTGGACAGGAGATTTCTAATTTTTGCAATGTTCCTCAGATGAAAGAAGGAAATTCTAGAAACCTCTTTGATATGGGATTTAAATGACAGGTCCTGATCAAAAATAACACCAAGATTTTTTACTTTATTATCTGAAATCAGTTTAATCCCATCCAAATGAAGTGACTGGCTAATCAGTTTCTTTTTCAGAGACTCTGGTCCAAAGACTATAACTTCTGTTTTGTCTGCATTCAGAAGCAGAAAATTAAGAGTCATCCAGGTTTTTATGTCTTCAAGACATGCCTGTAATCTATGTAATGGGTTAGCTTCATCTGGATTTATAGACAGATATAGCTGGGTATCATCAGCATAACAGTGGAAATTAATCCCATGCTGTCTAATAATTCTACCAATTGGGAGCATGTATAAAGTAAAGAGAATTGGTCCTAGCACTGATCCCTGTGGTACTCCACAGGTAACCTTTGAGCGTGTTGAAGATCTATCATTAACATGAACAAACTGAATTCGATCAGATAGATAAGATTTAAACCAGTCTAGTGCTGTTCCTTTAATTCCAACAAAATATTCAAGTCTTTCTAAAAGAATATTATGGTCAACTGTATCAAATGCAGCACTAAGATCCAACAGGACGAGCACAGATACAAGTCCATTATCTGAGGCCATGAGAATATCATTAGTGACTTTCACCAGAGCTGTTTCAGTGCTATGATGAGCTCTAAAGCCAGACTGAAACTCTTCAAAAAGTTCATTATGGTGGAAGTGATCGCAAACTTGTTTGGCAACTACTTTCTCAAGAATTTTGGATAAGAAAGGAAGATTGGATATAGGTCTATAATTGACCAAGTCATCTGGGTCAAGAGACGGTTTCTTAAGCAGAGGTTTAATTACAGCAATCTTAAAAGCTCTAGGTACATATCCCTGTAACAGAGATAGATTAATCACATCTAAAATGGAGGAGGAGATCAAAGGGAATACCTCCTTAAATAACCTGGTTGGAACTGGATCTAACATACAAGTTGAAGGCTTAGATGAAGACAATAATTTTGCTAATTCAGAGAGTTCAACTGGATCAAAGCAGTCTAAACCCAGTTCAGATTCCATGACTACCTCAGGTACAATCGCGGATAGAGGAGTGCTTATGATCTTATTTTTAATAAGATCAATCTTATTTATAAAGAATCCCATAAAATCATTGCTGCTAAGAGCAGGTGGAATGGACGGTTCAACAGAGCTATGGCTCTGGGTGAGTTTGGCAACTGTATTAAAAAGAAATCTAGGATTATTCTTATTCTCCTCTATTAATGAGGAGAAGTATGCTGCTCTTGCTTTACAAAGGGTCCTCTTATACAGCAGTAAACCATTTTTCCAGACTAGGAAGGACTCTCGCAGGCCTGTGGAGCGATATTTTCTCTCCAGTTTCCTAGCATTTTGCTTCAAAGTACGCAGCTCTGCATTAAACCAAGGAGCAAGCTTTCTATTTTTAACGGTTTTCATTTTCAAAGGAGCTGCGTTGTCTAAGGCAATACGCAGAGAACTAGCAACCCCATCAACAAAATCATCAACCTGTGAAGGGGAATAAGCTAAGCTTTTGCACTCTGCAGCACTGCTCAGTGACACAGAGCAGAGAGAAAGTGAAGCAGATTCTTTAAAATTTATAACTGCACTATCTGATAAAGATCTACTAAAATTGAACCTTCTTTTGGGGGAGGAGAACTCTGTTAAAGTAATCCTGAAGGTTATTAGAAAGTGGTCAGAGAGGACAGGGTTGTGAGGAAATACTGTTATTTCTTCACATTCTATGCCGTATGTCAGCACAAGATCCAAAGTATGAAGATGAGAATGCGTGGGACTATTCACATTTTGAACAAAGCCAATAGTGTCTAAGATAGCATTAAAGGCTGCTCTTAAGCTATCGCCTTCAATGTCAGCATGGATGTTAAAATCTCCCACTATGATGACCCTGTCAGTATTTAATACCAAATCAGAAAGGAACTCTGAAAACTCATCTAAAAATTCAGAGTAAGGACCTGGTGGACGATACAAAGTTACAAAAAGAAGAGGTTTTCTTGCCTTGAAATTTGGATCAGGGAAATTAAGGGTTAAATGTTCAAAAGAGTTGTAGGAATTAATTGTTTTGGGAGTAATCAGTAAGTCAGACTGGAAGATTGTTGCTACTCCTCCTCCTCGCCCAGAACTTCTGGGGATGTGAAAATTTAAATAGCTTGAAGGAGTTGCCTCATTTATGCTCACATAATCCTCTTGCTGCAGCCAGGTTTCTGTAAGGCAAAACAAGTCAATGTGATTATCACAAATCAAGTCATTAACTAGTAGACTTTTAGAGGAAAGCGATCTTATGTTAAACAGACCGCATTTAATTGTTTTAACTTTTTCCCCAATTGGAGTTATTTTGATTTTAATTAGATTATCATGATTTACTCCTTTGGGAATCTTTGCTAATTTATTAGATTTTGGTCGTGGGCAAGACACTGTCTGGATGGAGTAAAGAGTGGGTAACAGTAGAGAAGCTGCAGAGATGTGTGTTAAACTACAACTCTGCTTCCTGGTCTGCACCCTGGGTGGTCAGGGTTTTGGAGGACTAATAAATGTGGCCAGATTCCTAGAAAGAAGAGCTGCACCATCCAAAGTGGGATGGATGCCGTCTCTCCGAATCAGACCAGGCTTTCCCCAAAAGGATTGCCAATTATTAATGTAGCCCACGTTGTTTTCAGGGCACCACCTAGACAACCAGCGATTGAATGACGACATGCGGCTAAACATGTCATCACTGGTCAGATCAGGGATCACTTAAAAACATTTTAAAACTGCTTTTTACCCATTTATAGCAGGAAATATAGCAAAGCTGCTCTTTGCTGTTGAACGCAGGAGCAGCTGAATCATCAGACGCATCTTTACACACTTAACTGGACGTGCTTCAGGAGAATCAAATATGCTCCTGAAGACCTTGATGTTTACAAGCATCGAAAATTAAGCTGCAGAATATTTCCTGCTGCTTCTATCGCATGCGGTCTGAACTTAGCCTAAGTGAAAAACTGGGCTTTGATAACAGCTTACTAATTGTGAAAGACTCCCACGACAATTCTGGAGCATTTGCAATTTTTTTTGTACTTGAGAGAAGATTAGAAATAGCAGTTATGTTTTCTCCTAAATCACTCATACAAACAACTTAAGAATGATCTTTTTTTGTAAGAACAGTTCTTGTATGAGACCCCACACGTGCATTTGTGAATCATATATCTATTTGTGAAAATTGAGTCTTTTTGCCTCATACATTTGCCATGTTTACCTCAGCGTCATAAAGACTAACAAAGAGACTAAAGAAGAGATTCCAACTTCGAACCAAAAACAGTTTTGTGCCCCTTGCAGGTCTTATGTGGCTTTCGAATTTTATTGCCAAAGTATTTTTTTCAAAATACTTTTCATGTAATTAAGCACCCGATCTTTTCCTTTTTTTTTTTTCCAATATTTGTTATTTGTTGTTCGCTTTGAAACGTAAACCATAAACAGTCCTCTTTTGTTCTTTTCATAGCCCATTTGCAGCACATTAGGGTCCCAAATGCACATTGAAATACAAAAACTGGTCTAAAAATAAGTCATGATTTCTTTAAAAAGTGTATTTGTCATAATTTGATCAGGTAAATCAGATTATCTGCCAAACAAATGTGTATCCCTACCCTTGAATTAAAATATTTTGGTGATGCAGCGTAGGAGTTAATTTTATAAAATCTTATTCCACTGATGAGTTTTCAAATCAGACAAGGGAAAATGCACTTATTCCAGGAAGATTGACTTAGTGTGCAAGTGTGAAGGTAATTACCATTAATTAATTAGTAATTAATTAGAATTACCATCTGATTCTGAGTCCGATTCTGTTGTGATTTTCCATCAGCTCACAGTCTACCTGGGAAAGAGAGACTTTGTGGACCATGTGGACCTTGTAGAGCCTGTTGGTGAGAGGAGGTTTTACTTTAAGTTATATTTTAGACCCATCCATCAGGCTTTGTTCACTCTCTGTTCATGTCTTCTTACAGACGGTGTTGTTTTGATCGACCCAGAATACCTGAAAGAGAGGAAAGGTAAGAATCCTAACAAATGGATTTCTAGTATTCTAGTTGAGGCAGCGGTCTGTTGTGTAATTTAGTGGTGTACCTCAGGGAAGACTCCTGGAGATGCTGAACATAAAAAAAAAATGAAAAGTAGCATGCCTGAATCCAAAGTCAGCAGCTTTAGCTTCAGGGAACATTAGTACTCTAACATGAATTGATTTCTGTTTTCTATCAGTGTTTGTCACTCTGACCTGTGCATTCCGATATGGTCGGGAGGATTTGGACGTCCTTGGATTAACGTTTAGGAAGGACCTGTTTGTGGCGAATATCCAGGCATTTCCTCCAGTACCTGAGGAGAAGAAGAGTCTGACTCGTCTTCAAGAACGCCTGATTAAAAAACTGGGAGAACACGCCTACCCGTTCACCTTTGAGGTATGGAGACTAAACTGTAACTTGACTCTTTAATTCAATTCAGTTCAATTCAGTTTATTCATCTCAAGGCACTTCACAGTTCACCAGATCATACAGTCAAATAGATTCACAGTTTTCTATCTAAGGAAAACCAGTTGATTGCATTGACTTATTGACACGGAGGCAATCCCTCACACTAAGCATGCTTGTAGCGACAGTGGAGAGGAAAAACTCTCTTTAAACAGGAAGAAACCTCCAGCAGAACCAGGCTCAGTGTGAGCAGCCATCTGCTGAGGCTGACTGGTGTTCAAGGCGACAGAAGCATAGATAAAAAAAAGCAGCTGTAAAAGGCGGCCCCGTCCAGGAAACACACAGCCAGGCAGACGAGCACCGAGTCAGCTCCCATGTCAGAGGATGAAGAGAGCACATCCAGCCAGTCACAGTCAGAGAAACAGGACTACAGTGGAGAAAAAAAAAGACCGGTCTCCAACATCTATAAACAAAGGTGTTGATGGCAGCAGCACAGCTGATATTTCTCTCCAGGATGGAGTCACAGTCAGGAACAGACCAGATGAAGCTACTATGAGAAAAAGCAGAGAGAGCAGAACATTAGAGATTAAACTAATAGATTCTGCAGAGTGGGAGAATAGAGATAGAATGAAGCAGAATGAGGATATAGGGGTCCCTATGTCCTCCAGAAGTCTAGGCCTATAGCAGAATAACTATAGAGATAGGTCAGGATAACCTGAGCCACTCTAACTATAAGCTTTATCTAAAAGGAAAGTTTTAAGCCTAGCCTTAAAAGTAGACAGGGTGTCTGCCTCACAGACTGGTAGTTAGTTCCACAGGAGAGGAGCCTGATAACTAAAAGATCTGCCTCCCATTCGACTTTTATAAATTCTGGGAACCACTAGTAAACCTGCAGATTGAGAGCGAAGTGCTCTGTTAGGAACATAAGGAACAATCAGATCTCTGATATCAAATGGAGCTTGGGTATTTAAGGCTTCTGTATTCAGTAGTATTTTTCTTTCTTGCTTTTAACTAATGTAGCTAAACGAAAGTGCTTTATTTACCCTGTTGGAATCTAAGCAAACAAAGCAGAAGAGTCTAAGGCTTTTGATTCTTGACTTTGTTGTTTTTAATAAATCTCCAATCTGGTCTTGAATAAGTCACCCTAAAAACTGGTGTACAGTAGGCACAACAAACCCTGGATTACAATGTGTCATGATGGGTTCACTAGTGAGACCCAGTTATGCAGAACACCACGGAGACAGAAACAGAAGTAAAAGGTTTAACAATGTTTATTGTCACAAGCACTGTATGAATCACTGGTTCTGGTTCAGGCCTGGGGAACTGGTTCACTGGAGTCTTGAGGGTTCTTGGTTAGAGCCTTGAGAGGGGAACTGTTGGGTCCGGAGATAGTTTGTTCAGCAGAGTCCGTTAACTGCTTCAGCGTCTTACTTCTTGAGAGAGAGCTGACCTTGGCTTTGAGTTTCCAGCTCTTTGTCCAGAGCTGCATGGAAAATCCAGAGAGAGGCTTCAGGTTTGGCTCAGAGGGCAGGCTCGGCAGGTTAAGCTCTTCCTGAGCTTCAAAGGAGAAAAACAGGTTTCCTGGAAAACAGAGACAAAGGTTAGAATCCAGTCTGGATTCAAAAGTCAACGAAGGTTCTCAGAGATACTAGGCTTAGGTGCTAACCAACTGGATTAAACACTGCGGCGTCGAGGCAAGGTCTGAAGACATCTTAAATACTGTGGACCCTCTGATGATGGAGTCACACATACTCATTGTTTGCGGTACTGAAGCAGCTATTGCACTGCTAGAGGAAATCTCCAGTGGTATCACATTTCCAAAGATAATACTGCCCTGCTGTTAAAAGATGATGATGATGATTAGGGATGGGAATCGAAAACCGGTTCCTGTTCAGAACCTGTTCCGTATTTTCCGATTCCATGGCATCGTTCGGCAGCTCGCTGAACGATTCTTTTTTCGATTCCCGCAGCACCAGAGCCTAGAGCGCCGGCTCTGGCGAGCACGACTTACGTCACGTTTTTTACGTAAGTTACGTAACTTACGCAAGTTGCGCAAGTTGGAAGAACTATTCGAGGAGGAAGACAACGAGCTGCGGTCACTTTGTGAATCAAAGCCCCGTCTTTCCTTAGCCCAGAGGGTAGATCAGGAAATCCAGCTCTATAAAAGCTTGCCCTCCATCCCCTGCAGGGATAGCGCCTCACTGTGGTGGTGGAACAAGCAAGATACAAGCAAGGCTTCCTCCACCCCATCTGAGAGGGTGTTCTCCACGGCTGGAGACACCATAAGCCCTGAAATATCCCGTATCCTTCCAGAAAAAGCAGATATGCTCATCTTTCTGCAAAATAACTGTTAATTTTCCCTACTACTGTTTTATAATTAGTATTTTTTGTTATTTAAAATAGGTTATTATCCCATCATTTGTTATTAGACATTGTTGGTTATTAAGTTTGTTCTTGTATTAATTTTTCATTTAAACACGGATGTTACTCCAGTTTCACATTTCCTGTGGACATCTTGATCTTGTTGATTTTTTAAGATTGTGCAATAGTTAAGTAAACAAAGTTGATGCTGATAATCAAACTGTTTGTTCTCCTTTTTCCCCCAAATTGGAATCGAAAAAAGAATCGATAAAGAATCGAATCGTTTCATAGAATCGAAAAGGGAATCGGAATCGTGAAAATCTTTTCAATTCCCAACCCTAACGATGATGATGCACGGCCTAATAACCTGTTTAGACTGCCTAGGGAAAATATTTGTAGCTCTGAATGAAATACATCCAGCCCGAAATTGTATCCAGGTTTAACTGTCCAGAGGGGCCCTACTTTGACTCAACCTAGGCACAATATGACTGGGTTTCAACAAAAGGACACCTTATTTGCTTACTGTTACTAGTGCATGACAGGTTTAACTCAGTGTTGATGTGAGCATTAGACCATGCATTAGACTGCATTAGACCATGCAGTTAATCACTGAGTACAATGAAAAAAACAGTGGTGTAACGTGAACCTGTACCATATTTTCCTACTGCAACTTCTGCTGGAAGACTAAGGAATTCCGACAAAAAATAAAAAGAAGAGAAACACTGTTTCCATTAATAAACCGGTGAAAGAGAATGGGAGGGGATTGCTAATAAAGTTAACGCAAATATTGAGTAAATTGTCAATTTTTTCATCATACACATTATGTGTGGTGGCCTAGTGGATAGAGCAGTGTGCTTGTGCTCTGGGAAGGTTGCAAGTACCTGGTTGGATCTGTACAGCCTGCTCTCTGGGTCCCTGAGCAAGACCCTTAAACCTAGATTGTGCCGCAGAGTGGCAGCCCACTGCTTCCCAAAGGGGATTTGTCATGAGCCAGAATCTCTCCATTGTGAGATCAATGATGTTCAATTATTATTATTATAATTTCGTTAAACATATCTTAATTAAATATGATATTTAGAAATTGTCAATTTGGACATCATATGAATAATTGTAAGCCTATAGTCCTCTGACTAAAATGTAAATTGATTTTAGTGAAAATTTTGTCATGAATTCCTCTTTTCCATGTTAGTCCAGTTTCAGTGTCGATATTTAGTGTTAGTCCGAAAACTGCTTTTAGATTTAGCCAGCCAGAATCTTGCTTAAACTAAAAAAAAAAATGATATTGTAGTGGACAAAATTGTTTCTTTCTTCCCCACATTTATGTCTTTCCGTAGTAGTAACACACACTCCTGCAACAGCTGAAAACAAGGCAACAAAAAATGTAAGCACGTGAAATCTGGCTCAAAGTCTCACGTCCAAATAATTCTTTATATTGGTTTGTTTGCAGTCACTATAAAATATAACAGTAGTTCAGCATTCTTGACGAAAAGCAAAAGCGTATTCAAAGTGACCTTTACATTTTTATCTGATATACTTATAGATCCCTCTGAACCTGCCATGCTCCGTCACCCTGCAGCCGGGACCTGAGGACACAGGGAAGGTATCTTCACTTATATTGGATCTTCTGCTCTTCTGTCATTTCTGAAAGACTCCAATTCATACCAACTTATGATCATGTTCCTGCCCTCAGGCCTGCGGAGTGGACTTTGAGGTGAAAGCTTTCTGTGCAGAGAATATTGAGGAGAAGATCCACAAAAGGTAAAACTCAGTGAGCTGCACTATAATCCCCAGTGAGGGAGAAATAAGGATTCCTGACTGCTTTGATCTGGGTATACAGTAGATACTGCTTAGATTTCAGATATTTACATATCCTGCAAGCCGATTGTAAGGTCTCGCTGTTTCAGGAATTCAGTGCGTCTGGTGATCAGGAAGGTGCAGTATGCTCCAGAGAAACCAGGGCCTCAGCCAACAGCCGAGACCACCAGACAGTTCCTGATGTCGGATAAACCTCTGCACCTGGAAGCCTCACTGGATAAGGAGGTAAAAACTGCCTTCAAATGTGATGGATTTTTAGGCTACACTTATGTTCTTTTAGCTTTGCTTTGACAAATTTGAGCCAGAGTTGGAACACAGGCTTCCATCCAGGAAAATATTTTATATAAAGTTTGTATGTTTATTAGAGGCACCCTTACCTTGCAAGGAGGATGAATTTTTGTGGGATTTGTGAATTCACAAACTCCTGACAATACATTTTGCGAGAAGCCAGTAGGATGCAGTGACATGGAAGGACATGCTGCGCTGGTTTTAGCTGGAATAACTTTGTTTCCTTTCTGAAAATGTCATGATTTTACTAAAGTTCAGACCCAAATGCTGAAGACCAAACAGGGAGACCAGGAGAAAAGGTTTAACAGGTTTTATTGAAGAGATAATGCAGAGAGAAGTGTTGCTTTGAACACTGCTCAACCGGAACTGAAAAGTGAGGGGAAGACACAGCGAGTAGTTCAGGCTCAGTGGGAAATTTGATTCGTGATCTTGGAGAAGAGGTTCTGGTTGCTGACTCACGTTTCCAGAGAAGTTGTTGAATCTTTGACTCCAGTCTGTATGCTGTTGTTCCAGTGTTTGTCTGATTCGTTGGACGGGAGGAACAGGGTTTACCCAGAAGTTCTAATTTATTAGTATGTCATTCAAATCAATGGTAAAACCAAATAATATTTCTTTTATTTAAATTATTATAAATACAATATACTTACTCATCAAGGTTCATTAGTCATCTTACTAGTAGGATTATCCTGGACTGGCTGTAAAAAACTCCTCTTTTGTCTCCTCCACCTGTAAATTTAATAATTTGGACTATGGTTTTAAGCAGAGACAATAAACATCAACCAATAAAAAAATTAACTGTTTTTTGTTCAATCGATTACTGTTACAAAAAATCACAACAGTTAATATTCATTAAATGGACTCTAATAATAATAATAATAATAATAATAATAATAATAATAATTATTATTATTATTATTATTAATAATATTATTAATATTCAATATTTTATTTAGAAGTGCCTTTCAAAACAGTCAATTTACAAAAAAAAATCAACAATAATAAAAATTTAAAACATCATAAATGAAAGTTTAAAATCAGAAAGATAAAGCTGTCTTGAAAAGGTGCGTTTTGAGTTTGGATTAAACAGATGCTGATTATCAATGTTATGGAAGTCAGATGGGAGAGAATTCCAGAGTTTGGGGGGATTGGTGAGGGAAAGCTCTGCTCCCAAAGGGGCGGATAAGGAAATAGAGAGATGAGTTGAGGAGAGACTTATCTATCTGTTCTGTTGAACTTCACAATTTATTAAAGCATCACTCAGTTTAACAAAGTATATGAACATGATAGCTGTTCAATTAATTAACACAAGGTAAATAAAAGGTGTCAGTTGAAAGAGTCTCTGAAGATGTATAGGTTTTATGGCGTAATGGATCGATTGCATTTAGGGAAGTCCTTTTAGAAATAACAGCAAAAAAAAGAAAAAAAAACTGATGCACAGCTTTTAGGTGGAAATGAATAAAACTTAATTCGTTTTTACAGTGAACAATGAACAATAATCACAATGCATTCAACATAGCAGCACTGGATGCAACATGGACTGGTTCTGATTACAGCAAGAGGCCAAGCCACACCCCAGCTAACTTGTGGCCATCACTAGAACAATGTTTCATAAAATGCTTGTAGGAATATGGTTGCCTCCAAGCCTACATGTGGCCGAAAGTGAGGTGGCCTGAAGCTAGTCCCTCAAACCTTTTCAAATCAACTTTTTGGACAAAGTGGACAAAGATTAGATAAAAGAGAAAGGGAGGGAAGCCACTCAGCGCTGATTGCTCAGACACACACAGTGCCGAGCACACTCATTCACACTCACACTTCGTGAAACAGCATTCTGCTCAGACTCTTATGACATGAAACCATAAGCATTTAAAATTGAGGAGCCTCGTTCAGATAAAAACACATGCAGATAAATATTCTAACACCTTGCCCAAGGTTTTAGAATATTTTAGAATTGGTTTTAGAATCGGTTCTCTTCCCACAAGAACCGGTGTATGCTGGCAACTGGAGGCTCAATAGCAACACCAATGCAGTCAGTGACAACTTGGCAGCTTCACAACAGCACCTCGACAACAGGCAGTCAGGCCAGAATGGATCTGAGGCAGCAACATGGGTCAACCATGGCGATAAACCGTATGTAGTTTTTCTCATCTGCTTCAGGGAGGGCTGGTTTGAGATGACACATTACAATCTACTTGCTTTGATAGACAAGAAAGGCTGTCTATTTTCACCAGAAAAAACACAACTTTCCAGAGGAATGTGAGCACCTGTTATAGCTTCAGCTAAAGAAGGTATGTCTCTCCCTTTCAGACGGCAACCCTGGGTATAAAGGGCGAGAAAAGGGTTGTTCACTGGTTTTAAAGGGGTATGACGTTGGTGGGGGGGGGGGGGGGGGGGGGGGGGGGGTTGTTACGTCATAGACTTTTGATCCACAACAGTGTTCCTTCCCAAACTGAACAGTCCAAATGTTGTTAATAAAAAGTTCTGCTGTTCTATGTGTGTTCTGTCTCAGATTTATTACCATGGGGAGCCCATCAGTGTCAATGTTCATGTCACCAACAACACCAATAAGACAGTGAAGAAGATGAAAATCGCAGGTAAGTCTCCCAGCTGTTTTATATGACTCAATCCAAATACAGCAAATTCCTCAGGACTCTTAAGCCAAAACAGAAATGTGTCAGGGGTTGCCATTAAAAGTGCTGTATGAATAGTGCTGCAAGTAAGGAGGGAATGGCAGTTCAGGAAGAAGTACAGTATCTTTCTCCTGCCCACATCAAACAAACATCCCATTCTCCCTTGACCCAAATATTCCCTCTTACAATGTTTCATCTTTCAACTCTGCCATGGATGTTCCTGCTTCTATGCAGTTGTTCTCAACCAAATCAGAAAATAGTGCTGCTCCACACGCGTTTGAACTGTCTGTCTCATGAGGTCAAGTGAAAAGAGAACTGGAGAGGGTTAAACACAATAAGTCATAGATCCATCAGGTGCAGAGACACCCTGTGGAATTCTACAACACCTCTTCAACCTTAACCTAAACCAGGAGACAATTCCATTTATGTGGAAGACCTCCTGCCTTGTTCCAGTACCAAATATAACTAGGTAACCGGGCATACAGTACACTGTATGATTGTTTTGCCCTTTTCGGGCCAATTCTCTAGTCAAGCCGAGTTTGAGCTTCATTGTGTGTCGTGTAGTATACAGGGGGTAACAAGGGGAGATTAGCCCCTCACGACCGCCTCCCGATCAGGAATCATGAGGTCGGGAGAAAATCAAACATGTTCGAAATTCGGACGGCTGTTGTAAGATCGCATCAGAGCATCAGGCCGCACAGTGTGAGAACATGCATCGTGAGCAGTGAATTTTTAAACATGCGATTTCATTGCACAATTTGAGCTGTAGCTGGATGCAACGATTGAAAATATCACACAGTGTATGCCCGGCTTAAACAGTCCTCTCACTGTAGACTTGTAGCCCAGACATCACACATAATGAAGATCCTAGAGAGACTCGTGTGGTTCACCCCAGCAAGCAAAGAAGCAGCTGTCAGGACCCCCTGCAATTTGCTTATTGGCATGAAGTTGAAACGCTATAATACACCTACCTTAAAAAAAATCCACTGCCATTTTGACAAGGCAGAAAGTACTGTGAGGATAACATCCCTTGAAATCTCCAGTGCTTTTAACACAATCAAAACTCCAGAAGACTCAGGGGAAAGCATCAACAATCACCTGAATATAATACTGACAAACCACAGTCTGTGAGACTGAAGGGTCAAGATCAAGTTTTCAGCAACACAGTAGCAACGCAGGGGACATTTCTCTCACCATTCATTTTATTTTGTACACTGCTGACTTCCTTTAAAAGACAGTCCTCAGTTTTAGAAAAAAAAAACCGATCCATATGAAAAAAAGAAGGGAGATGACTGTAGATTACAGAAGAAAAAGGACAAAGTAAAATGCTATTATCATTATTGTAGAAGAAACTGAGTTGGTGTGGGAATTTAAATACCTTGGTGTTCACCTGGACAAGAGACTCCTCTAGGGAAACAACTGGAAGATTCTCTACAAAAAAGGATAGAGCAGTTTGTACTTCTTATGAGGGCTACAGTGTTTGCAGCGAGATGCTGTTAAATCCACTATTTGCTGTGGAGTGTACGATCTCGTCTGGAATCATCTGCTAGAGTAACAGCATCAGAGCAAATTACTTTATTAGAATACTTAATTTCCCTTTAGGATTATAAAATACATTTTTGAATTGAATTTAGGTAAATGTGCATTTCCATTACACAATGGTGATTCAACACAGTAGTTAAGTGTTTCTTTTCTACCTATAATAGAGTTTTTCAAGTTGGCCCCAATTTAAGGTGGATGAATAAGCTAAGGGCTATAATTTGCTGTATTTGGACTGAGCCAATGATTTTTGCAGCCGCCATGTGGGTTCATCTAACTCTTGTTTCTGTTTCTGCAGTGCGGCAGTTTGCAGACATCTGCTTGTTCAACACGGCACAGTACAAATGTCCAGTAGCCGTCGAAGAGTCTGAGTGAGCCTCTTTCATTCACCACACTCTAAAAAAACTAAAATTTTCTTCTTACCTCAAAGATTTCTGAACAAATTTTCTCTCCATAAGTAATTCCTCAGTGCTAGGTCAAGCAAGCAGAAACAAACAAACAAAAAAAACTGCCAATTGCTGCATTAAAAACTGACCACTTCCTTCTGGTATCATGCTGTTATTAACTATATTAGGATAGCAAAACAAAGATGTAACGTATATGTTTATTATAATGTCAGGGTGGAAGAACTGGAACGTTTAATTAGGAGCCAATGGAGTAACTGCCTCCATCTAGCTCCTTTGCTCTGTAAGGAATCAGAAACTCACCATGGTAACTAAACACTACGAAATCCCTCAGTCACTGGTTACTATGGTGATTCCCACCATATATGTGAGCAGCGGGAGCCTGCAACATCACTGTTTTAATCAGAAATAAACAGTAACAAGAATCTAAGCATCAAACAATCTGTCTTCGTGCAAAATATTTCATACCGGAGACATTGTTCGAGTAGGAATCTTCCTGAGGCTTCATATGTCATGTTTAATGCCAATTTGAAAGAAAAAAAAATGTAATATGAAGGTAGGGAGTAATGGGTTTGCAAGGGAATAACTTCATGAGTTTATCTTCAGTGAATTTTATACTGCTCTGGTGGGATATAGTGAATAAAGATCTGAAGTGAAGTTAGATGCTCTCAGTTTATTGATCTGACTACATTCTGTCATTTAACAGTTATGAGATATGAGCTCAGTTAATGTGCCCCAGGGAATCGGATCTGGATGGATGGATGGATGGATGGATGGATGGATGGATGTATGGATGGATGGATGGATGGATGGATGGATGGATGGATGTATGGATGGATGGATGGATGGATGTATGGATGGATGGATGGATGGATGGATGGATGGATGGATGGATGGATGGATGGATGGATGGATGGATGGATGGATAAATTAGGGCCTCGGTTCAGGAATATTTATTCACTGTGTACAGATGAATTAACATCAAAGGCTCAAGAAGATACTAAAGATTTGGTGATTGCTCTAATCACAGTTATTTTAATTTCAAGATGGATGGTCTCTACACTGCAAAAAATCTGAATCTAGATAAGTCATTTTTTCTTAAAATAAGTGCATTTGTTCTTGGATTGAGGAGGTAAAAGAGACATTTTGCCAATGGAACAAGACAACTTACACTTAAAATAAGAAAACACAATTGCACTGTCTTATTTCAAGTGCATATTATCTAATTATCTTATTTTAAGAGTAAAATTACTCATTCCATTGGCAAACTTTCTCATTTACCTGCTCAAATTAAGGGTGAATACACTCAATTTAAGAAATTTTTTACTTATTTCTAGATCGTTTTTGCAGTGTATGATAGTTACTGTATTATGAAGCTGAGTTGAATCTATAATATAGGATCCAACTAGCGAGCAGAAAGAGAGAAACAGATTAATCATAACCTATAGTTTTAGAGGAAACTGATGCCTGAAACACTTAATCTTTTAGAGTCATCTCGCTAAGGTAAACTGATTTACTTATGTTGAAGGCAACACCAGAACCAACTAAACGTAGTCAAAACAAGAGCTTAATCTACATTCCTTGCTTCACTCTTTTTATCTATCGAGATTTTTTGTCAGGAAGGTTATTTTAAACCTTTTATGACTTGTTTCATCTGGAGAGCATTTTCCTCCACCAGCAGCGTTGGATCATTATGTTTGTTTCCCCTTTGTGTTTTTCTACTGCAGTAATTGAAAAATTTCATCCTTGGATATGAAATGGTGCTTCTTTATGTTGACTGTTTATCAGTTCATACATATCAGGGGATGTTGACTACTAATGATTGAAAGTAGTTTTCTATATTATATTTTAAGGAAATATATTATGAATAATAATATCTACTGTACTGTCAAGAATAAATTCAAACAGGGACCAGAACCAAATACATAGAAATATTAGGTAAAAGAAAGGTTTTAAGTTTGTAATATATACTTAATTTGAAATTGAGTTAAATTTGAGAATTTTTTTTAAATCATTTTTTAAATATTCCATTTGAAAATATTTTTCTAGAGTGAAAGAATAAATGGTTAATGATTATGAAAATGGATTGTTTTAGAGTATTAAATAATAGCAGGAGAGAGATGTGGATTCAGTATGATGATATAAATCAATAAAAAAGGCAAAGGAACCCACTCCCTTTACAATGGACCCTGCTGTCTTCCACAAGCTGTTAAAATGTGCCTGATGATCCTGCATACATTCAGCATTTCCTTCTGTTCCCCCATACTGTAAGATGATTATCTTACAACTACACTTGGCCTATGCACATTCTGAACTTTCAATTATCCTGAAAGGAACATCTAAAGCTGTTGAATCATTTATATATAACCTGAAAATTGTCCTTTCATCATCAGTGATGTTGTGGCTCCCAGCTCAACTTTCTGCAAGGTGTTTACTCTCACTCCGTTCCTGGCCAACAATCGGGAAAAACGTGGTCTTGCTCTGGATGGAAAGCTGAAGCATGAAGACACCAATCTGGCCTCCAGCACTCTGTGGGTCCTGTCACACCTGTAATGACTTCTTTTTTAGTTAAAGATGATGTTGATGTCTGACAATTTCTTTCCTTTCCTATGAAGCCTGAGAGAAGGAGCCAACAAGGAGATTCTTGGCATCATCGTGTCCTACAAAGTCAAAGTGAAGCTTGTTGTGTCGCGAGGCGGGTGGGTATCAACACTATCGTTGATGCTTTTAAATGAGTTAAAATGCTATTTTTCATCAGTAGCCTCTAGACAGTAGGCATTTAAATTGAACCCCCTATCCTTCCTATTTGGACGTCTTTGGGTCAGTCAGGATTTAGGTCCTCATCTCTGTTTTCTACCATGAATTGTACAGCAGACTTTGACTCTCCCGGTCAAAACTCCAAATAAGTTGAGGAAACCTGACAGCAATCAGCCCAGAAATGAATTAGACAAAAACAATAAAGATAAAACTTTTTGAAAAAATCAAATGAAACACAAAGCTGGAAAGTGTCTTACATATGTCTTACATTTTTGCATATTTTCATAAAATGATTCACACATTATTTATAATCGTTGCATTATTATGCATAAATCTCTGTGGATGCAAGTCAAATAGTAAGTTTAAATAAGTGGTCTCTTCAAGTGAAATATAAGGCTATTGAGCTAAAATTCCCCATTACTTTCATGCCCTCTGTAAATCCATTATAAATAGTAGAATGATAAACTGTATTAATATGACACCAAATTAGTACAGGATTGATTAGACAAGAACTCCAGAGAGAACACCACACTAATTGTGCAAGTTCAATAGTCACATTTTTACTGTTGTATTAATTTGCAAGCTATAACAAAAACAATTGTATTCAATTATTTCAGTAGAAACTGTAAAAATGACCAAACAAATATATTTCGATGTATGACAAAAGGACTGAGGATCCAAAGCCTTGGCTAAATCCTTGGAATTTCTGTTCTTGATCTGTTTAGTAGAAATGTATCACTTTTTATATCACTTAAATATCCAATATGTTCAAGCCCTCCATAGAAAAAGAATCAGCTGCACAAAGTATACTGGAAGAAGGAAAATGTCCATGTCATTTGATAAAGTTATAATTTGATTTTGTCCCACTTCAACAAGAATAATGCACTCTACTCAGTTTCAGAATAGAAATGTTTATGACGAGCAGGCATTGTAGTCTTTAAGTGAAATTTAGCATAAGGAGCCGATTCTAAGTTATCAGGAAGGATATACCCTGTGTCTGTGGTCAATAAATATAATTGGACCCCTCTTTGATATATACAATTTAAAATTTTTGTCACTACTTTATTCCAAAGTAAATTTGTTTGTAATGGTAAAAAATGTTTTTTTCCAAATGGAAAAATGTACTTATAGCAAAGCTTAAAACTTCCTCTGCTATAACTTATATTGTTATTTTGTATGAATACAGTTTCTTTCTTCGTCTCAAGGTAAAAAATACATATTCCTAATAAATAAGAATTTATACTTTAAACCAGTTCATACATACAAAGTAATAAATTTAGGTGTGACAAATTACATGTGTTACACCTGTGACATGCTGCATTAGAATGATGTTTTTAACAAACCACCCTTGAGAGAAACGACTGCATGTGTTTAAAATGCTGGAAATGATAGGCTGCTCCTCTAAAAACTGTTAAATATTTATTGATTTCAGGCTTCTTGGAGATCTGGCTTCCAGGTAACCTTTCACTCTCACAGATGAAAACACCCTAATGTTACAGAAGGTCATCTGAACATCTAAATGCATATTTCTCTTAATTTTATAGACATGTATATCTTTAATAAATCAATTTAATTAATCTAGTTTTGATCAGAACAAAATGTTTTTAAGCTGCAATACAATGCAATACGTATGATCTGTTTTTCAGTGACGTCTTTGTTGAGCTGCCCTTCACATTGATGCACCCAAAACCATTGGAGGAGTCCTTCTACAGAGACGGTGAGAAATGCTCACCCCCTGTTACTTAAAAAATAAAAAAGGATTATATGTATGTGTATATATATATATATATATATATATATATATATATATATATATATAAAACCATTCTTATCTTTTTGGGTAAGTTGTTTAATATCCCGCCAATCATCATGGATAACTTTATTTGGTAGGTTTTTTGCCACTCAAAAATAGTGCAATTATCCTGGACAAGCCCCCAAAAAGTTAAGTGGGAGGCATTCCCTCCAATTAAAACTACATTTACCTACTTTTAAAGCTGATGATAAAAGTAAATTCTCCTGTGATTATACTTCATATACTTCAGTTGTTGTAGATTTGGCGATCATTATATCACATAAACATCTTAACATGGGTGATATGCATGAATCTAGGCTTCTGTGCAAAAAACATGAATCCTCTGTATTCAATTCAATTTAGTTTATTTATAAACTGCAATTCACAACGTGTTATCAACAGCTCTCTAGTGATCCACTGGTGCATAACTGTGGGAGTTGATAGTAATATGTTCTGATGAATGATGTTTTGTGACTGTATCATGATATTTTGCAATATAATAAATATCCAAATCTTGCTGAAAACAATGTTTTCATCATCATTTATGGTAATAGTTTGATATTTATTATAAAAATGCATTGCTCTGTGCATGTTATCATACAGATGCTTTGCTTAATGACTTCATAAATAGAAAAAACAAAAAAAACTTATTGAAAAACTCAATCCGGCGTATCAGGAGGGGGAAGCACTGCAGTACCAACACTATTTATAGTGGGGGTGGTGTGCTTCTGACCTCGATTCGGGACGTCGTATGTCAGTGGGTGGAGTACTTCAAAGAACTCCTTAATCCCACCAACACGTCTTCCATTGAGGAAGCAGAGCCTGGGCGCTCCGGCATCTCTGTTGCTGAAGTCACTGAAGTGGTTAAAAAGCTCCTTGGTGGCAAGGCTTTAGGGGTGGATGAGATTCGCCCTGAGTATCTTAGGGCTCTGGATGTTGTGGGGCTGTGTTGGTTAACGCGGCTCTGCAACATTGCATTGACGTCAGGGGCAGTTCCCTTGGACTGGCAGACTGGGGTGGTGGTCCCTATATTTAAAAAAGGGGGCAGGAGGGTGTGTTACAACTACAGAGTTGTTAAGCCTCCCTGTTAAGGTGTATTCCGGGATTCTGGAAAGGAGGGTCTGTCGGTTAGTCGAATCTCAGATTCAGGAGGAGCAGTGTCGTTTTTGTCCTGGCCGTGGAACACTGGATCAGCTCTACACCCTCATCAGGATTCTGGAGGGTGTATGGGAGTTTGCCCAACCAGTCTACATGTATTTTGTGGATCTGGAGAAGGCATTCAACCGTGTCCCTCGGGGGGTCCTGTGGGGGGTACTCCGGGAGTATGGAGTACCGGGCCCTTTAATAGGGGCAGTTAGGTCTCTGTATGACCGGTGTCAGAGCCTGGTCCGCATTGCCGGCAGTAAGTCGGACTCGTTTTCGGTTGGTCGTTGGACTCCGCCAAAGTTGCCCTGTGTCACCAATTCTGTTCATAACTTTTATGGATAGAATTTCTAGGCGCAGCCAAGGTGTTGAGGGAATCTGTTTTGGTGGCCTTAGGATTGCATCTCTGTTATTTACAGATTATGTGGTTCTGTTGGCTTCATCAGGGCGTGATCTACAGCTCTCACTAGAGCGGTCCGCAGCAGAGTGTGAAGCGGCCGGGATGTCTGAGACCATGGTCTTGAGCCGGAAAAGGGTAGAGTGCCTTCTCCAGGTTGGGGAGGATGTACTCCCCATAGTGGAGGAGTTTAAGTATCTTGGGGTCTTGTTCACGAATGAGAGGCATTAGAGAGGCAATGAGCACTTTCAAAAGTATATACATTTATTTTAAATCAATCCGGAAACAAACTTGGTTGCCAACTTATTGCTAGTAAAACAGGTAAACTAAGTTTTGAACATGCCACCATTTTTCTCAGTAAATATTTCTACAGATAAAAGAAATAAAGATATCAAATCATAGATGTCCAGAAATTAAATTATGTGTAATGACACAGGGAAAGAGTATTGAACACACTGACTGAAATGTATTTAATACTTTCTACAATAGCCTTTGTTGGCAGCTTCAAGACGCTTCCAGTATGGGAGAAATTAGTCGCATGCATTGCTCAGGTTTGATTTTGGCCCATCCTTCCTCACAAACTTTAAAACTTCAAACTTCAAAAGTCTTCAAATCTTGAAGGTTTCGTTTGGGCCTCTTCCATGAACTCTGATCTTTAGTTCTTTCCATAGATTTTCTATGGGATTCAAGTCAGGTGATTGGCTGGGCCATTCAAGCAGCTGTATTTTATTTCTCTGAAACCAATTTAGACCTTCCTTGGCTTTGTGTTTCGGGTCATGGTCTTGCTGAAATGTTCCCCCACATTTCATCTTAATCATCCTGGCTTATGACAGCAGAGTTGTAGAAAGGATTTCTCCTTCCTTCAATTATTTGATCTTTGCCAGAACCATATGCTGAGGAACAGCCCCACGCCATGATGTTCCCACCTCCAAACTTCTCTATTGATATGGTGTTTTTTGGATGACATGCACTGCCATTTGACTTCAAAACATGGTGTGTATTATGGAATCCAAACAGTTCAATTTCGGTCTTATCTGACCAGACTATATTCTCCGGATATTTCACAGGCTTGTCTAAATGTTGTGCAACAAACTTTAAACGAGCTTCAACATACTTTTTCTTCAGTAATGGAGTGTTGCGTGGTGAGCGTGCATACAGGCCATTGAGAGCATTACTCATTGTTTTCTTTGAAAAACAGTTCTTTCTGATGCTCTCCATAAGTGATCTTCAGAAAGCTCATCTGATGTTTCTTGTGTGATCCCATAGACACCTTTTTATAAGCCATCATTTGGGACTGAACCAGCTGATATTATATTGCACTGATAAGGGGCAGCATTGCTTTCTAATTACTGAGAGGTATCGGATGGTGTCTTGGCTTTCCATGCCTTTTTGCACCTCCCTTTCTTCATGTGTTCAAAACTTTTTCTTTGTCATTCCACATTATTACACATAACTTAATATCTGGAGATCTATGGTTTGATTTCTTTGTATATGTGGATTACAAGGATTGCAACCGACATCTAGTGAAATGTCATGTCAGCAGCACCTATAAAAAGATGTTAACTAAGAAAAATGGGGTCATGTTTAATACTTATTTTACCCCCAGTCTTATACAACAGAAATGGTTTAACGTTCACCAGATATGTTGGATAAAAAAGCTTTTGTTATCTGAATGACTTGTTTTCTTTGTCAATGAAGTCTTTTGACCAAATTGGAATATTAGTTTTTGTCCTAAACAAATCCTAAGCTGTTACTTTAACTTAATTTTATTATTAAATAACAAAGTTTTGTTGCAATTTATTTTTGAATATTTACAGTAAGTTTGTTCAGTTTGTGTTTTGATGACACAGCTCTGACTGCCTCTTTCTTTGTTGTCCACAGCTCCAGATGAAGCCCCAATCGACACTAACCTGATTGAATTTGACACACAGTAAGCTGCTATCCCCTCCTACCTCCACCTGTCAGTCTTTCTCCTCATCAGCTGCCTTTCTGATTGGTTGCTTCTCGTGGACGGTGCTGGCAGCAGAGAGGGTTTCCTCCCTGCCCCTTGAAGCATTATCAGTGATGAAGCCATCACCCGAGCCTCAGCCTTAATGCATCCTAATGCGTGTTGCTGTTGGAGCTGCAGGAAATGGGCTTTAAACTGGAAACTCTTCCTGCTGTCAGCAGCCACTCTGGATCTTACTGATTATTATGATTGCAAGATTGCTTTAAGACTCTATTTGGGAGTTTGTCTTGCTCAGATGGATTCAATGTTCACTTTATTTTCAGTAAACTTTCTGTTGTTCTCTTTGAAAGCCCTTTAGTTGAACTGGCCAGAACTCATAAGACAGTCTCACAAGTGACATGGCGCCTGTTATGAATTTAATCCTAGATAAATGTGGAAAACAATTGGGTTTTGGTTTGTTTGTGATCCATCTTATACAACATGCCTGAAAAGGAGTCAGAAGACACATTTTTCTTTTATGTTAGTGTAACTAAAATCCATCCTCTCATCAGACTGGACACTGTGCTGATCCACAGTCATCGACGCCACTTCAATTTCTATCTACTTCAGAAGCTGCTTTCATCAAATGTGTCCTCTGCTTTGAAATAAGAGAACAAACTCAGACAGAGTCAGAGATCAGCAGATGTTTTCAGATAAAGGTGCCAATGTTTGAGCCTCTCATCTGACATGGATTGGTATCTGTACTGTTACCTTTTTACAACTCACCGGCTACTTTATTAGGAGCACTTTTTCAGTGACTGGTTGATAACAATCACCTAGCAATTCAATGCTTTTAGTCTTCTTGAAGTGGATAGGATAAGTTGCTGAAGTTCTTAGCAAGTGTCAGGATGGGGAAGAAAAGGGGACTTAAGGGATTTTTATATAAAATTCCATTAATTTCAACCAAGGTTTGCTGGACATCACCTCTTAACACACAATGCGTTGAACATTGCAGCAGCAGGAGACCAAACCAGATGCTTAGATCAAAGGCTACAATTCACTCAAGCTCACCAAAACCTGACAATAACATTGGAAAAGTGTTGCCTGATCCGATGAGTCTTCTAGTTCAGCTGCAATATACAGATAGGTAGATGATACGGAGTTGGAGTAAACATCATGAAACCTTATAATGTGAAGGACACCCCTTACCCTGCACCCCTTAGTCTCTAATTAATTCCCTTGGACATTATATTGATTGATTGACTTTCATTGATCTCATGGTGGAGAAATTTACTTGTTACATCAGCTAATGGTCAAAGGAGAAGAAGAAGGTGGGAAATATACTGTATAAACAGTGCGTCCACATGACAGTTTTTTTTTTATATCTTATCCTATAGATGTTGCTGACAATGTTCTTCCCTCTATGACCCCAGTGTACTCATCCACTTTGCACTAGCACACACAAACGATGTCTGACTGTTTTTTTTTCTTTGCTTAACAAATAATTCACTTAACCCAAACAACTATCAGTCACAAGATTTCAATCCAATAGAGCACCTTTTGGGTTGTGAGGTGGATGGTGGGTAGATTTGTGGTATGCATGTTCAAATCTACAGCAGCTGAGTGATGATATCTCAAAATGGATCAAAATCTCAAAAGAACACTGTCTTAAGAATAATGATGGTAGGGCATAAAGGGGTCCAACCTGGCACCTACAAGGTGTACCTAATACAGTGGCCGGTGAGTGTACATCTTAAAAGTTTCAGAAACATATTTGTTTGTTTATTCTTAGACAGTTTACATTTAAAATAAAAACCCATCAGGGATAAGACCTGGGCTAAGGTCTGTTGTATTTGATGCCTTTTAAATCCTTCATCTTAGCATGGTTTGAATATAAGGTTAACATGTATGCAGATGATATTGTGGTTAGTACACATGGTTGCCTTAAGAAGTAAGCTCCAAATGAACCCACATACTGCCTTATGCTTGTTATAGCTTACTCAGAGTGATGTTTATTGCATCTTATATGTCTATAAATGTTTGTCCATTTTCCTCAAAGTCTACAATTTTTGTTGTAGTGCCAAATTTAAACTTCGAAAAGTCACTTCTTTGACAGATTGCTTTGTAAATATGTAGGCTGGAAGTTACATCAGCAGGACAATTTTTGTTTGTTATTGTGCAACTTTTATCAATCCATCGAGGTGACTAAACACTATTTCTCCTTTACAAAGCCAACCTGGGTATGCTAATAAATGCAGTATTTGAAAAACTGGTGGTCAAAGGCGCCATCATAGGCTTGCCAATAAAAAAACCTGTCAGCAGAAAAAATATTTCTATTTCACTGCAACATTGAAAGACTTTCTACCAGGGGTCTTTAAAGTCTCTCTTGATTAATGAGCTCTGTGTTTTAAAGACTGGTTAGTTTGTTTCTGATGTGTCTTAATATTGGCACATCATACAGTATGGACAGAAAGCCCGACATATATTTAGATCTACACTGGCAGCCAATATTATTCTTACACATAGTAGAGGTGGATTTAAAGTTAAGACACAAGTACCACTAAAAGAGGATAAGACAATAAAGAAATATTTTTAGTTTAGAAAAAAATCCTTTGTCAATGTTATTTGAAATTGAACAAAGCTACCATATCCGAAAAAAGTTATACAGTTCTCAATGATAGATAAAACATATGCATTTGATAACACAGTAAGAAGGCATTTTGCTTTTTAGCTGGAAAATTGGTATGCTCCTTTGGCTATTCATGGACTATAGCATGGGGTGTCTCCTCATAGCTGTTGGCCCAGACTTTGGCCTTGGTGGAGATCATTTTATTCTCCTTCATCTCTTGCACCATCAGTCTTGGCAGTGTGGCTGTCTTTTTTGACTTCTCTCAATCTCCTGAATTTTTTTTCAACAATATTTTGTACCATAGCCAACCCCCCTAAACACCAGATGTCATTTAGACATTGGTTTTTAGACTAAATCTGGTCAGTCATAGTCTTGATTTAGTTAAAAAATCATTTTTGAAAATTGGTCGGTCTGATTTTGTCCCTTTAGTCCAATAATAGACTTTGAAAAGATGCTGCAAACCCAGTTGTCAATGTCTTTTCAATGTTCTGAAATTACAGCTTTTCACTTTTCACTTTTCAGCCAAATATTGAGGTTTTTTGGACGTAAATCATGCTGCTACAGATTTTCATTCAGAACTTTTGTTGAACCATTACCTGCTTTAAACAAACTGAAGAAAGCTGCTACACAGCAGAATCTAATGTTTTAGATCTCTAGTTTTCGTGTATTATGTTGAAAGGAAAGTGTTAATTTAGCATCTTAGTCAGATTTAACCATGCAAGAGTTCCATGCAAGAATACCTCCAAAAGCTGGTGTTAAGTTGAAGCAACACTGTAAACAGAGTTATCAGATATTTCCTAGAATTTCATACTGTCTGTGATGCGTTTGCTTAAAGTGGCTCAAATCTCGAAGTTTTAAAGGCAGCAGACAATTTTGATGAGTGAGGTTACTGGCTTCAAACAAGAAAATGCCAAGCTGCTGAGTAGATAGCTTGGATTGAACCAGTGGTTTAACATGTTGTTTGTCATAGGGATAGCTCTTAAACGATGGAGTAAGATGGTTGAGCTTAGCAAAAGTCCCCACTCTGGTAAAACTATCACACTAACAATTTTGTCCTGAAACTAAAGGGTCAACCAACAAAATCCCAGGTCCACCCATCTCAGACGTTGTGTCCTTGGGAAAGACACTTTGCACTCATTGCCTATGCTCCTGTCAGTCTGTCTTGTACAGTATGTAGCTTACCATCATTAATGGGTGAATGATTAACACTAGAGTGCAATATTAACTTTTGATACTACACATTACACTTAGATAATTTTTACCCTCTTAAGAGTTAAACTAAAACTGTTAAGAGTTGCAGTGTAGAGCAATAATATTTTTGCATTTGACTGACAATGACTTGAATTAACACTAACAAATTTGCTGTGAGCTCTTCACCCTGAGGAGAGCTATCTGTAACAGATTATAGACCTTAAATTGTGCCAAAGAAAACTCACAATTTTCAATAGTATGAATAAGTTCACACCCTTGCATTTGTTAATACAAGTACATCTAAGGATTTTTAAATCTTTTGATTATTGATGTTGAGTCACGTCTTTTCAGCAAAATGAGGTAATTAATAAAGTTGAAAGACATCTTTAAAACTAAATCTTTCATTGTTTCAAATAGTTGGATAAATTATCAACCACATTTTTATAGGCATTAGAGTGTGGCTAAAGATCCTCTTAAAGACTGAACGAGGTCCTATCTAATACTAAGTTCAATTCTCCATCCTTCAGTGATGATGACATCATATTCGAGGACTTCGCTCGCCAGCGGCTGATCGGCGCAAAAGATGAGAAGGAAGAGGAAGAGGAGCCTGTGGACTCACCCAAACCTGACGACAGATAAAGGCGATGGGTGCCATCGCCCTTGCTGTTGTTGTTTTGCTGCTCTTTGTAGTGTGATGATGGCAGAGGTTAAATGTAGACCGAGCCACAGTCTGGACACCCTCCAAACACTCGGTGGTGGCGTGTTTGTGTGTTTGTTCATGTCAGTCCTCCCTCTGCGTCCCGCGGGGTGTAGAATACCACAGCCTTGTGTTGTCAGGCCAAACCTCGACAAGAACTCTGAGCCGGCACTGTGGTGACCGCTGGAAGCATGCCTCTCTTTGTTCTTTGTATTTCCATTAGAGACCAAATAGGAGTACAGTTATTTTGAGATTAGCTTCAGTATTTTGTGCGCAAGGGTCTTTATAAACAAAAAAACACTGCCAACTTCAGATGATTTGCAAAGCTCCACCACCAGATTAACATCTGCAATTTAGATGGTTACTTATGTTTGCAAATACCAGTGGCTAGGGAGAAGACAGGCAAACAATTGCATGAAATATATACGTTTTTTGTAGTTTATTGAAGTTACAAATAGTAAATGAATCTTTTTTGTTACATGTCGGTAATTTTTTAAATCATCATCGTTATTGTTAAAAATACTTTCCAAGGTCATAAAAGCAGCAGATAGTATCTGTCACCAGACATGGAAATACTGCTACAGTGCTTTGGTTAAAGAGGGGGCTGCAAGACCCACTTTAACATGGATGTTGTATCTAAACACTGTGAGCCTTATTCAAAGATGATTATAATTCTAATAACTGACCCACACTGACACCACAGAGGTCTAGGGAGTACATTTTTAATTTATGGCATTCCTGATAAGCCCAAATATAGTTCTGACTTAAAGGAAAAGCCTTAAAGGCAAGAGCAAAGAAAAGTGGCCTTAGCTAATTGCAGTCATTATAAATGGTTCAACCAGTGTACAGATTAATCAGCCATTACAATATGACCACCCTAATTGATTTGATACCTCACCTACAGATGCTTGATTGGATTGCAATCTGAAGACTTTAAGGCCAGAACAACAACATCCCAAAACTCTAACTGGTGTCTGTCTTACATTTTGATAGAAACAACGAGCCATAGGAATAGTTTTTCATTGGGGAGGGGTGGACATGGTCAGCAACAATGTTTATGTTTGTAATACTTCTTATGATAGGATTTAGATTTAAGTTGCAGCCTTTGTCCAAAGCATCTGGTTACCTATGTTTTCTCATACTGCCTGTGCAAATTCTTAGTTATCAATGTCAAGACAACCACAAAAAAGGATTTAATTTTAGGCAACCAGACATTTGTTAATTTTTTTTGTAATGGTTTTAGCAATGTGTGAAACAAAACAATGCCCACTCAAGTTATTAGATCTGCATCTGATTAAATCTGATGTAAAGCTAAAAGAATTTCTAAGCAGGAACATCCTGCCTACAGTTAAACATGGTGGTGACAATGTGACGGTCTGGGTCTGTATTGCTTTTTTAATACCAGGAGCGTTTGTTTTGTTGATAAAGCCACAAAAATTTCTTACTGAAAGAAAACAGGAGAAGGTTCAGTCCAGATAGGGTTGCTAAGCAGGACAATGAGCCAAAAGCACACAACCACCGCTGAATGGCTCAAAATGCTGGAATTTCAATTCAATTTATTTATATAGTGTCAATTCCCAACAAATGTAATCTCAAGGCACTTTATTAAATGTTATTTATTGATCTCACATTGCAGAAACCTCTGCATTTAACCCATCCCCTTGAGGAGCAGTGGACTGTGCCATCGTGGGGGGCTGGGGAACACTGTGGGATTAAGGGTCTTGCTCAGGGTCCCAGAGTGGCAGTGGGGCTCAGACCCAGAACCTCAGGATTCCAAGCTCGATGTCCTAACCACTAGGCCACCACTCCCCTTTACAGAGACAATTAAACCCAATCACACATTCAGATTGGTTCCAAGTATTCTATTTACGGGAAACCAGCTGATTGCATCGACTCATTGACTCAACGGTAATCCCTCACACCAAGTATCCAGTTTGCGACAGTGGAGAGAAAAGACCTTTATTACCAGGAAGAAACCTCCAGTAGAACCAGGCTCCGAGTTTGTTGCCTTCTGCCGTCTAGGGTTCAGGGAGATAGAGGCAGACATAGAAAAATAATCAGAGATACAAAAACTAACTAGCTTCATAGGCGACCCTTTCCAGGAAAGATGCTGTCAGGCAGACAAGCCCCGAGCCAGGTCCCATATTAGAGCATGAAGAATGCACATACAGTTAGTCACAGTAAGAGATACAGGACTACACAGAAAAACAGGCTAGGCTCCAACATCTTTAAACAAAGGTGTTGATGGCAGCAGCACAGCTGATATTTTTCTCTCCAGGATGGAGTTCTAGCCAAACAGGAACAAACCAGATGAAGCTATTATGAGGAAAAGGAGAACTATCAGATACCATGAAATGGAGAACATAGACAGAATTGAGCGAAATGGTGAAAAGGGGTCCCTATGTCCTCCAGTAGTTTAAGCGTATAGCAACATAACTTTAAAGATAGGTCAGGGCTAAAACTGGTAGTTGGTTCCACAGGAGAGGAGCCTGATAACTAAAAGATCTGTCTCCCATTCTACTTTTAGAAATTTTAGGATGCACTAGTAAACCTGCAGATTAAGAGAAAAATGCTCTGTAAGGAATATAAGGAACAGTTATATCTCTGATATAAGATGGAGATTGGCCATTTAAGGCTTTATATGTGAAAACAAGGATTTTAAATTATAAATTGATCTAACAAGAAGCCAATGAAGAGAAGCTAAGATTGGATAGATGTGATCATTTTTTTTTTATTTTCATTAGAACTAAATCTAACCTTTCTAAAAGAATATTATAATCAACTTTATCAAATGCAGCACTGAGATCTAACAGGACAAGTACTGATAAAAGTCCATTATCTGAGGATATGAGAATATCATTAGTAACGTTTACCAGAGCTGTTTCAGTGCTTTGATCAGCTCAGAAACCTGATTGAAACTTTCTGAAAAGTTAATTATGGATATAGGTGATCTCACACTTAAATAAGATAGGAAGATTATATATAAGTCTATAATTGACCAAGTCACCCTTGACTTTAAACAGGCCACTAATGCTAGAAAATCCTGCAACGGCACTGAAGTTAAATGATCTCAGCTAAGCAGAGTGGGTCAAACTTCCTCCACATTTATGTTAATGTCTCATTAACAGCAGAATTACCTGATGACAGACCTTGCTGCATTTTTAGACACAGCCAGGGAATTTATTAAGTGTGTAATTATTATTTTTTTCTAATACAGCCGGTGATGTTTAGATAGGTTATTTCCTTTCAGGAAATGAAATCATCTTTTATAAGTGCTTTCTTTGTTTACTCAGGTTACATTTCTCTCACATTTGTTTCATGATAGAAATCCTTTAAATATGATAAAACAGGAGGAAATCTGTAAGTGGGTGCTCATTTTTATCAGCACTGTACAGCTTGTTATTCCAGCCTGCTTTGGCAAACAGTTGGACATCTATTGCCACCATCTGGTGGTATTCTGTAAAGTAGCTGTAGCAGAAGATGAAACTAAAAATTGCAGATTTTTGCAACGTATTCCTCTGCTTTTAACCCAACTTTGCCCTTGTATAATTGTCCACATCTTCAGGTGTAGTTTAATCTGAACGTACCTAGAATTAGCTGTAGATTTCTCTTAGTGGGCTCAGTTTTATTAAAATAAGACCTGGAAAAAAACTCATTTGTTTCTTAAAACTTGTGAAGATGATGATCTGTGAACTGCTCAGCATCAGTGTTATATGGTAACAGTTTTTTTTTTTATTCCCCTCCTTTAAAGATGGTGTGGTAATTATCAGCTGTTCGGGTGAGGTTTCTAAACTTTTATCTTCTTGTCTGAAGGATAACAGATGTTTTTCCATGTGAACAGATGTTGTGTTTGAGTCTGCAACACCGAAAGACACTAAACTGTCTTTAGGATGTAAGAAGATGAGGAAGAGACACATCATAGCTCTGTTTATACATTAGCTCCAGCTATCTTTTATTTTGATATTGTCAGAGGAAACTTGTGTATTCCCTACAGTCTTTAATAAAAATAATATTAGAAGCTCTGTGTGTGTATGTCTTTTCTTTAATGTTGAAAGTCATGATGGAACTGCTGGTTGAATCCTATACGGTATCTCATTAAACTTACAGCAGTTTAGATATGTGGGTGAATTTTTTTTTTTTAAGTTTGAAGACATTATACTTCCCCTCCAGGAAGGTTTTTCCACACTTTGAATTGAAAAAGGTTCCTGGATAGGAAGTGAAACGTCTTCAACATCTTATTATTTGTATATCTGTTCATTCATGGTTTATCACACATAGACCATCAAGATCTTCATCTGTATCAGTTTTGCTCCAATATTGCACCATTTGGACAGTAAATGAAGAACTGGCCTTGGTGAATCCATCACAACTTTAATAGTTTTTGTTTATTACTATAGATGCTACAGATAAAAATCTTACCATTTAGAAGGTACATCTTGGTAAAAAAAAAAAAAAAAAGACTCAATACAGCTGATCTTAGTTTAAAATTTCCCAATTTAAAAAATGCTAAATGGGTCAAAGCGAGCTGAGCAATAAAGGTGACGCTTTATCCGATCAAAACTTAAGTGCAACATTCTAAATCATGACTGAGAAGTACCAGATCCTATGCTTGAGCTTCCTTTGCCAGGTGATTGGTCTTCTACCTTTAGAGAAAAGCATCGAAGCTTCATCCTCCGAGGGAGTAGATGTCCTTTTTAAAATTAGTCAGATTTGGGGTTTATCTAATTAGGATACATCCTAATCATAATGGCATCACAATGCCTACCTCAGCAGAGAGAATTGGAGTGACAGTGAAAGCAAAAAGTAATATCTGTCATGCCACTTTTGAAACATGGTGGCAGCTGGTGGAGTTTTTTAAGGGGGGGGGGGGGGGGCTATAAATTCAAAATAGACTAAAAACCAATCAAACCTGTAGTTGAGTATTTGGTCCACCACCGGCGTCCAACAATTTTAAGTATATCACAAAGTTCTTTTACACCTCTGTCTTCAGGGTATTCAACATGTGCATTAAGTCTGTCACAAGAATTAAGGAGTCATGTTCAACACATGTCACAGGTAAAAAGTTCATTAAAAACCTTAAAAATTGTTTTGGACTTCAGAGGCCTATAAACATTCATAAACATGACTTGAACCTTTTCATCCCTTTCAAATTCTAAAGAAAAATTACACGCAGAACAGAAAATTTTGGCAGTTTTTTTTATTTCTCTTTGGAATCAATAATATTATTTTTTATTGAATTTAAAGTGAAAGTGTAATATCTAAAATTAAGCGCCTGTTCTACTGACATAACACTTCTGTGTGATGAGATTTTAACTTTCAGAGTGTTAAAATTGTTCTTCAATCGATTTTTATCCTGTAATGTCCAAGTACTATATTTCCTAAAGCATTTTTCTGGTACTGAAGCTTAAGCGAAAATTCAGTCTGGGAGACTTATCAGCTTCACCTGAACCACCTATGAGATGTCCCTTTCTCAGAAATCAATCATCTTTTAAGATTCCCTTCAATTAGCTCCCGCCCTAGCTTCTCTCTCCCACAAGCAAACAAACTTTTGCTCACCTCCTCACTCATTCTCAGACCATTTTCAGTCCCACTTACCATCTCGCTTATACCTGTGTTTCATTCTGCCTGTTCATGGCCTGCTTCTGTCCTGAAATGAGTTTTTGGGAAGGTTCACCAAATAAAATATTGCCAGGAGCGTATTTCCCTTGTTAACATCTTTATCAGTTTTAATCTTCATTGCATTATTTATGAGTGTGACAATGTAGTTTATAAAAAAGATGAAACTTACCTGATTAGCAGTGCCGCTCAAACCACTCGGCCATTCATTTTTCTGTGAATGGACACAAAATTTACTTTGCGGTTGTGGGAAAGTTTGTGGTTTATACAATGGCTTTCTATTTTCATATATAGTAATTTGCCAAAAAGGCAAATAAATGCTGCAGATAATTTGTTTACTAAGTAGTTGGAGCTCCCATAGTACCTGAATGCAACATGGAAAGGGCCATCTTTCCTGCGCTGCTGAAAGCTGTCAATCACGTTTACCCGCCCACCATTGTGAGACTGGGGTCAAAATCTGAGTGTGAAAAACAGATAAAAAAAAAAAAAGCTGACACCAAAAAAGGAATTTTAAACAAAAAAATAAATAACGAAACAGAAAGAAATGGATTTAAATCTGAAAATGTAAAATCTTAAACTCAAATAAAGCAAAGAAAAAAAAGGAAAAGTTTTATGTTTGCTTTTTTTTAGTTTCTAACATTATAAGGTAAACATTTTACAATGAATATCAACTTCTATTTTTTCTGTTTCAAATAAGATTTGGAAGTTTACAAACATTTCAACACCTTTCTGACTCTCTGACTCTGCCTTCCAGCAAGTAAGTCAAGGAATTTTACCTGGGATCTTTCTGCATCCTTTGCATGTACCTTCTGTGCATTTTCTCCATGTTCTCTCAGCTTTCATGTACCGTATTTTCACGACCATAAGGCGCACCGGACTAAAAGGCGCAGTCTCAGTTATGTGTGCCATTTCTGTATTTAACACACACATAAGGCGCACCGGACTATAGGGCGCATTTTTTATATACAGGTACATGTCCTCTCAGGTGGATTTTCCCACTTAAAAACATATTAAAACTACTCTATTCCCACTGATCACAGCAAATAAAGCTGCAAGGTGTATTTATTACAAAGTATTATTCAAACTTGGAACCGGCCGTGAGAGACACATCGCTGATGACACAGGGCTGTGATTACTCCTCTGATACAGTTTATTGACGCATAAATTAACTTAAAACATAGGCAGGATAATAATCTGGATGAACTGACTGCAATTATTAAATTTTCAGGTGGACTTTCTCACTTAAAAAGATTTAGATTATTTAGATGAAAAAACACCTGCGGAGGTGAGCCCGGATGCGCCGCGGCCCAGAGGCTGCTGTTGAATTAAGTTTTCAGGTAGAAAAATAGAACTGGAGCAAAACTGAGTATGATTGTGCTTTATTCAAGTATTTATTACAGAGTATTAATCAAACCCCTCAAAGTCCTCATCCTCTGTTTCTGAATTAAACAGCTGCGCTAAATCCGACAGGCCAGTTTCCCCTTCTTCTTCGTTTATTGACGCATAAATTAACTTAAAACATAGGCAGGATAATAATCTGGATGAACTGACTGCAATGATTAAATTTTCAGGTGGACTTTCTCACTTAAAAAGATTTAGATTATTTAGATGAAAAAACACCTGCGGAGGTGAGCCCGGATGCGCCGCGGCCCAGAGGCTGCTGTTGAATTAAGTTTTCAGGTAGAAAAATAGAGCGGGAGCAAAACTGAGTATGATTGTGCTTTATTCAAGTATTTATTACAGAGTATTAATCAAACCCCTCAAAGTCCTCATCCTCTGTTTCTGAATTAAACAGCTGCGCTAAATCCAACATGCCAGTTTCCCCTTCTTCTTCACCGGGATGTCGAAAGTGAGCGGCACCTCGTCCATGTTGGTGATGTGGCTTGGCTGGATGACTTTGTCAGCGATGTGTTTGCTGCAGAAAGAGTGGAAGCTCGCCAGCTTTTCATCATAATCCGCCGGACGTCGCTGAGCAACTGTAGTCCTGGTCCGGATGGAAAAATTGCACCGTTTCATAAAACGGAAGCACCACGATGGACCTCCTTGAAAATTTTCAATTTTCATTTCTTCCGCCAGCTTTACTGCTTTTAGTCGAACAGTGACCGTTGAAACGCTGGCCCCACTCGTTCTTTGCTCCACGATCCACCGCTCGAGTCTTTCCTCCAACTCGGGCCACCTCGCCTTATGTCCGCGGAAACTCAACGATCTAGAAATAAGTAAAAAATTTCTTAAATTGAGTGTATTCACCCTTAATTTGAGCAGGTAAATGAGAAAGTTTGCCAATGGAATGAGTAATTTTACTCTTAAAATAAGATAATTAGATAATATGCACTTGAAATAAGACAGTGCAATTGTGTTTTCTTATTTTAAGTGTAAGTTGTCTTGTTCCATTGGCAAAATGTCTCTTTTACCTCCTCAATCCAAGAACAAATGCACTTATTTTAAGAAAAAATGACTTATCTAGATTCAGATTTTTTGCAGTGCTGCGTCTTCTTCACCAGTCGGAGTTCGTTTTCCAGCTTCCTCCACTTGCGAACCATCGATTCATTTATATTGAATTCTCTCGCAGCTGCTCGATTTCCATGTTCCTCTGCGTAGCTGATAGCCTTCAGTTTAAACTGGGCTTCATAGGCGTGTCTCTTTGCCATTTCCAGGGTTGTTAAGACAACAATGTTCTGCATAAAGCACATACCTGTTCTTTTATACACAAGCCACGCCCACACTTCCCCCTTTAAGGTTCTCACATACTCATGGTGGTCTCAACAACGTCCGCAGATAGGGCGCACCGCACCATAGGGCGCACCCCACATTTTGAGGGGAAAAAAAGACGTTTAGGTGCGCCTTATAGTCGTGAAAATACGGTAAGACTCAAAGCATGCATGTTATATATCCTATAAACATGTTAAGTTAATATGTTTCTCCAATTAGTGTTTTAACTGAAAAGGTTGTGGCAGCTGGGAACATACCAAGAGATTAACAACTTTGAATGAGTTGATAAATGCAGTTTCCCGGATGTCATGGCGCTAACACTAACCCTGCCTGCAAGCTGAAATCTCACAGGATTGGTGATTTTACAAACACATGAAAATCCATCGTGTCCCTATCCTGCTTCACCCAATGGGACTGAGTCAAAATGGGACGGCAAATCACGTTGCGGTATTTTGGTTTACACATATGCTGTGATGAAAGCATGAGCTATTGGGGACAGAGCAAAACCTAATGGCAGCAAAGGAGGATGCTGAAGATATTTATACATGTTTTAAGCTAAAAGAAGTAAAGAGCTAAGTTAAAGCTGCAGCAAAACTTATTGTTCATATTAAAGAAGTATATGCCATGTATAATCTAAGGATGGGCAGCAAATTTAATATTCCCAGGTGTTAGGCCAAAGCCCGCAGAGGGGAGGATGAAATCTGTAGATAAGAGGGTAGAATGACCTTGCTCGCACACACACACACAGAAAAAGCTGAATAACAAGGTAGAAGCAGAAAGGCAGGAAGAAACTCCATACATGGAGATAGGAAGTAGGGAGTATGATCATTCTGTGGGACTGTCTGTGTGAAACTGTAAGATGTTCCCCTATGAAGATAATAAAAAAAGCCGGTAATGCAGGGGGGGTCATGCTGCTCATGCTCGTCTCCCTTTGCAAAGGCGAATCAAAGCTTTGTTCTCCAGATTTTTTTATAACACTCCATCTCAGTTATGTTACCTGCACTCGAATTAACGGACGCGGGGAAAAACCATGACGGTGTTTTTCAACACTGCACACATAGCTGCACCATTTCATCTCTGAAAGAGGAACAGCAATAGCATGTGGTCGGAAAATGAAGATCTCTTTTTTGATATATTAATTTATCATATTTATTCACTTTAAAAGTATTCACTCAGTCTGTTTCACCTAAAAGGAAAGCAATTCCCCTGTGTGAGGGTGGTTCTTGACCAGACATAGCTTCTTCCCAAAACAAGCCAGATTCTTTCTCAAGGTTTATTCATAAAATGTTTCTGTTAACCAAAGTGTCTGTAATTTGTTTGACTCTGTCTACTTTCCATTGTTGTAAGTAAGGGGGAACACATGCTGCTCAGGTAGAACAGGCCGGAATACAGAGCAGTAAGGGCTGTACGATGACTGTTCGCCCTACAAAGATATAAAAATAAAGTGCCGACTGAGTGAAATCCATTGATCTCTGTTTATGTAACTAGGGAGATGGGTGAATAATTTTTTCCCACTAGAAGCGTTACAAGTTGTTCTTTTTTCTAAAGGTGTCTGCAGTGCCTGAATAAAACCAAACGTTAATAGGTGCTGTTTCACCCATTTAATTCATGATTTCTGCTGAATGTCCCTCCTTCCCCTAAACTGTTTCCATTGGAATATTCTCAGATTTATAATGTGCCACAGATTCTAAATCTCGTTTGCTTGGCTATTAAAACCCACATCCTGAGGATTCCAGGACAGTGGATACACACATTGGAGTGAATAATCATGTGTCTCAATTTAGCAATCTAGTAAGTCTGAAATTAGTAGTTACCAGGTGAACAGTACTTGCCTGACTGCACTGCGTGAAGAGTAAGGTTATGGAGGGTTATGGAGTTGGGCTCAATCCCTTAGTTTTAGTGAAATAAACCCCTAATGATGGAGCAACCTGAGACACAATCTTTGTTAGAAGAGTTTAGGGAGGCTGCCCTCCTTTTCCAAACCAACCTTCAATCAGAACCATCCAGACTGATTTACAGTACAAGGGGCATAAGTCAGTTTGGTCAGGCTCAATACTTTCCAGTATAAATAAGAGCGGCCCGTATGCAATAGTGCCTTTTTGTAATAACAGTCTAGTTTAAACAATTCTTTTTATCATGTCCTGAAAGAGCGATTTATACATTGCACATATACAAGTATGTCTGACTGGTCAGGATACATCTGCAACAGTGCACAAGTAGTTCAGTTCAGTTCAACTCAGTTTTTAGTGCAAGTGAGGTCATGGATAAATATTTTTGATTACAAAGAAATTGCCCAGGTTACCTCAACATAAAAAAAAAAACACAACAACTCTGAGTTAAATTAATATAAAGACAGTAAGCCAGACATTTTTTGCTTTTGGAAAAATGGTCAAACATTTCCATAAACACAATCCAAGGCTTTTTTAAAACTTTTCCAAAACTATTATCGTTGAAAAGTTTGATATGAAATCATAGTCCCTTTGTGTTGAAAGTGTGTCAGTCAAGTTCATGTGCATGTAAAGGCAGATTAGCAAACACTTTTGGGAATGTAAGAGGTGAATTATTGAAGTTAAACCTCTTAAAGCCAGAGGTTTATCTCATTGCATCTAAAGGGATAGACTCTATTATCAATAACTTTTTTGACCTAACTCCTCTGTCCATCACGCTTGTCCTTTTCCAGACGGGGAAATTTTTAAAGTCAAGATCTTTTTTTCCCTGAGTTTAAACAGCCTCTGAAGACCATGAAGGATCTCTTTGGTGCGTACTCCATAGATGATGGGATTGACCGTTGCTGGGATCAGGATGTACATCACACCCATAAGGGTATTGATGCCTGTCTCTAAGGGAAGGTTAAGGTTGTGGGACAAGAAGCTGATGGTGCCCACCAGGTAGAAACACATCATAACGATCAGATGGGTGCTGCAGGTGTGAATTGCCTTCAGACGGGCCTCACTACCCGCTGCAGCGCGAAGCACGACCTTCAGGATCTTCATGTAGGAGAAGAAGATAATAGGGATGTCCACACCAACGAAACAGATGATCACCGCCAATCCAGCTGCATTGTTCTTTTCTGTACTGCCACATGCCAGGCTGACCAGCGCCATGTGGTCACAGTAACAGTGCTGAATGGAGTTGGAGCTGCAGAACCAAAGAGAACTGGCAAGAACCACTAATGTTGACATGATGGAGAGGCTGCGCAAGAGAGTGAAGAAAAGCATCTTTAGGAACATGGACAAATTCATGATGTCTGTGTAGCGCAACGGCTTGCAGATGGCCACATAGCGGTCCAGCGCCATAGCCAGCAGCAGAGTGGACTCCAGGGAGGAGAGGAAGTGCGTGAAGAACATCTGGATTAGGCAGCCAACCAGCGAAATGTGGTTCCAGTTGAAGAGCAGGGTGAAAAGCATGTTGGGGAGGATGGTGGTGACCACTAGAATGTCTACAACGCACAGCATGCAGATGAGGAAGTACATGGGGCTGTATAGATGCTGCACCCTGCGGATAACATACACCAGCACTGAGTTTCCTAGCAGCACAGACAGGAAGCAAAGAGAGGACAGAAGTGCCAGGATCCAGTGGTACTCTCTTAGCTCAGGAAAACATCTGAACTGAAGGCTGGTGTGGGATCGGTTTCTGATTAATGGAGTTTCAATCATGGCGCTATCTCACCTGGAAATAAGCACAGGATGGACAGATAAGTATCTCAATGGGAACCAGACTTTAACTCAGCATCCTTTGTTCTGTTGAGTTCCTCATAACATTTTTTTTTAGACATTCCTGTCAAACCACCAGCTAGGATGGTTCATTTACATCCTACTGCTTACTACTATTAATGATATTAGCGACACCCTACTGCAGCCCTGTACTTGGCTTTATACTAAATATGGCTACATTTGCTCATTTGCAAAGTAAATGCATATGTGTATTTTTCTCCCCTCTGATGGTTTGCCTATTTTTTTCCTGTGACATTTCATGAATATATCCTTAGGCTCCCCACAGAGCTTTTTTTTATGTTTTAAACAGCTTAAACCCCTCTGGTGGTACACTGATTCAGCTCAGTTGCGGCTGCTGCTCTCTGAAACACGTGAGGCTCAATGGGGTTAATTAAATCTATTAAAATTTTAAAGCTACTGTATGAAGGTGACATTAAATCTGGATAATTAGATTTTCAACTGAGACAAGCTTATTTTTTCTGAAAGTTCAGTAAAAATAAAGAGACAAAAGCATTCTAAGCTACAGAAATAATAATTTGTTGTGAAACATGAGAAATTAGAAATGTGTTTTTGATATATATTTGTATGTTTATCACATTTGCTTTAATTAATTCATTGATATTTTGTCTTTAGATCCTTGGCTGAAAAAGACCAACTGAAACACAAATAATTGAATAATGGGTAAAAAGAGGGTGACACCAAAGTAGAAAGTGAAAAGAAAATTGAGCATTTCCTGAGTTTCCTGTTTGCATTTAAATAAAAAAGAGAACATTAAATGTTTCTCACTTCTGCTGGTTTCTAGTCATCCTGGCAGTTCAGTTTTCACACTGCCAGCAACGCTGTCTCTGCTGAAAATAAAATTGGTCAAATTAAACAAGATTACAAAAACTATACAAAAACATGAGGGGAGCTTTATTTTTTAAATTTGTCAAAGCTTTGCCTCTCCATTACACCAACGTTCTAATTTGGATCAATCAACAGGTGCTGCAGAAAGATCGGGCATAAGAACAGCTTCTCCTCCATGTAACAGAGAAAAGGTAAAATGGTTTTATTTTTTCCAGTACAGGATCACCTTTTTATTTAAAGCCAAATGATAAAAAAGGCAAGTTAGATTCAGCAATTTCTCTGGATTTCTCTGGGCTTTGAAACATACTGAATTTAATTCATGATTTTTTTTTTTTATGAAAGGTGGAACACTGACTCCTTAAATTACACAAAAAGGTTCTTGTTAAAAATATTTAAAAAGGATATAAGAACTTAGATTTTTTTTAAAACATATTCTTCTCCCAAATGTAAATGATCTAAGCATTTGGCTTTCTCTTTAAAGGTAAATAAAGGTAAATAATTTCCTTATAAGGCTTAACCAAAAATTCAAATTTGAAAATGAATCCAACCCTAACTCTCATTCAGCCCCTCTCTGCTGTTGCAAGCCAATCAGTATCATCAGCCCTCTGCAGGCCTCTGCCTTGACCAACATCATTCAAGACTCAGCTTTAAAAAGAGTGTCCAATGATTTTCCTGCTTTATAAAACTGTAACTATCCTGCACCTATCTCCAAAATCATCCTAATTTTCCCTCTGACTCTCTTCTTCCTTCAGCCTCCATTCCAGCACCGGTGTGGTGGGGGGGGAGATACTCTATCTCTTGATCTGCTCTATTATAACATCATAATATCTCTGTGCTTGATTCTTTCAGCAAGGCCTGAATTCCTACGGCTATATTTCTGATTTCAATCAAACTTTGATTGTTGTTTGTCTCCCTTATGAGTCTTTCCAGATTGAAATGTATTTCCTTTTGCTTAACTTTAATCTAAATACCCACAAAAATATTATTTTTAGACACATTTTAAAAGAAAAGAAAAAAGTTTTCTCCTCATATTATTCTGATGCCAAAATCCATCTTTCTTTGTTTTTATTCACTCTTAGACCAGTGATGTTATATTGCCAAACTCTCTGAATAGACCAGTCTTTGCTAAAAATCAGATTTTTACATCAACATATCATCGCCAAAAATTTGGACCCAGATCCCCCTTGTCTTATTCTGACATTATCTCATTATCTGCAATTTCTTTCATTATGAACTGATCAGTATGTTTGATCCATTTTGTATGTATTTTGGACCAGTTTGCAGAACATCTTTAACATTAAAAGGCTGCACAAAGGATCCAAACCGAGGACTGAAAAAAATAACCACAATCATCACAAAACTATCAAAGAATTTATCAAACTCCAACATTTAATAGAAATCATAGCTGTAAAATCAAGAAAAAACTTATGCAGTAAGATTGACTTCAAATTTCGTTCATATATCTCTTTATTTAAAAAAATCCTCATCAGCAAATAGTTACAAGTATGTAGAAACCAACTGAAGAGTTTAAGTAGGATAAGATTAAAATCCTCAAGAATTGCATGAGTCTGAATACAATCTGAATCCATAAAAAATAGAAGTTATGAGAGAAAAACAACCAGTGGACAAATAATTTAACAACCACACACTTCTACTGGGTCTGCAGGAGCTGGATGATTCCTTTAAATACATTTCAAGTGTTTGCTCAGTTGGACTTCAAGTTTCACATGACATTAAACGCTAGGATAAACATGGAGTAACTAAAGTGTTTAGCATATGCAGTCACTAACTAAATGGTGATGGCTACACTGGAAAAAATCTAGATAAGTCATTTTTTCCTAAAATAAGTGAATTTGTTCTTGAATTGAGGAGGTAAAAGAGACATTTAGCCAATGGAACAAGACTATTTACACTTAAAATAAGAAAACACAATTGCATTGTCTTATTTCCAGTGCCTTTTAACTAATATCTAATTTTAAGAGTAAAAATACAAATTCCATTCTCATTTACCTACTCAAATTAAGGGTAAATACACTTAATTCAAGAACTTTTTACTTACTTCTAGGTCATTTTTCCAGTGATAAGAAAACATTCATAGAGCAGCAGTGCTTAAAGAACCAAAATCAGAGTTAGGCTCCTACCTGCTGCTTCAGTGTCTCATCGTTGGGTCATGCCGCTTCTCCTCTCAGCTTGTCTTATAATGTCCAGAGGTCCCAAAGGACAGCTGATCCTGGAGGCAGCAATGCAGTCATTGGCTCCTGGCAGTTTAAATCTATTCTCAGATACAGCATTACATCCTGAGGTTAAACCCATAGAGAGATTTCCAGCAGATACATTTCTTATATATCAAAGAGGACTAAATAAATCAATAGTCACAGTGCAGAAAAACCTTTTCCTCCATCAATCAGATGATCAGTGAGGTCAGATGGTTCATGCTCACATCTGTTGGAAACGTTCCACTTTTTTAGTTTCCATAATTTCATCTAAAATCTTTTCTCCTCCAGCGGTCATGTTTGGTTGAAGTTAATTGGCTCAGAGGTCAGAGCAGCAGAGTTCAGTATCCTCCAAGGATGGCTTTGGTGTTCGTTATCACCTCTGCTTAGTTAGTCTTTTCTGTCAGACTTGGAGTCCCTGAGCTGCAGCTCTAATGATCCCTGCACACTAACTCAATTATCAAGAAGCAGAACAGATTCTTACAAAACATCCTGGATCGGTGTTCCTCACTCACTGAGCAGTGACTAGATCGTATGAGGAGGAAAGAAGAGGAAAGCAGCTCTACAGCAGTTAGGAGGTTATGACTCTAAAAAGGGGGGGGGGGGGAACCCAAATAGTAAATAAAAAATAGAAAAGGACCAGCTGGACAAGGACTTTGTGTGGACTTGATTTGCAGCTCCTTAGACTGCGGCAAAGAAATTGTTCATAACACTGTGAAGTTTAGAAGATGGTCTAGATCAGGGCTCAAGTAATATCATGCAATTAAATACTATTATTACTTTATGTCATTTATTCATAGAACTTTCAGACATTAATACGTTGTTCTGTGAACACACACCCAACTGCCTGTACATTAAGACAACAAATGAAAATATGATTTGAGCTCAAAACAGTTAAGATTGCACTCATATGAAATCATTTTTACGACAACCTCCATTCTAAATGTATGGACAAAAACATTCAACTCCTGGTCGAATATGCTTCAGTTAAAACTCTTGACAAAATTATGTACAAATAGGAAAAAGGCCACATAAAATGTTTGAAAATCCTAATAAATAAATGATAATATAACAGTTCAGTCTGGATTTTAGGTTTAAGAAACAAACTGTATCTAAAAGAGTTTATGAGATCATATTAGATTTTAAGCTAATATTCATTCAAACCAATCCATAAAGCAAGTTCAAGGTAAATATATAAGCCTAAATCTATAGGCTCAGACTACTGGAGGATATAGGGACCCCTTTTTCATCATTCTGCTCCATTCTATCTCTATTCTCCCACTCTGCAGAATCTGTTAGTTCAATCTTTAACATTCTGCTCTCTGCTTTTTCTCATAGCAGCTTCACCTCGTCTGTTCTTCTTTGGCTGTGACACCATCCTCGAGAAAAATATAAGCTGTACTGCTGCCATCAACACCTTTGGTTATAGATGTTGGAGATCGGCCTGTTTTCCAGTGTGGTCCTGTTTCTCTGACCGTGACTAAGTGGATGTGCTCTCTTCGTCCTCTGGCATTGGAGCTGCCTTGGAGCTCGTCTGCCTGGCTGTGTGTTTCCTGGACGGGGCCGCCTTTTACAGCTGCTTTTTGTATCTCTGCTTCTGTCTCCTTGAACCCCAGTCGGCCTCGGCAGATGGCCGCTCACACTGAGCCTGGTTCTGCTGGAGGTTTCTTCCTGTTAAAAGGGAGTTTTTCCTCTCCACTGTCGCTACAAGCATGCTTAGTGTGAGGGATTGCATCTGAGTCAATGAGTCGATGTAATCAACTGGTTTTCCTTAGATGGAAACTTTGAATCAATTTGACTGTATGATCTGGTTGAACTGTAAAGTGCCTTGAGATGACATGTGTTGTGAATTTGGCGCTAGATAAATAAACTAAATTGAAATTGAATTGAATTGAATAGATGTTGGAGATCGGCCTGATTTTCAGTGTAGTCCTGTTTCTCTGACTGTGACTGGCTGACTGGCTGTGTGTTTCCTGGACGGGGCCGCCTTTTACAGTTGCCTTTTTAATCTCTGTTCCATTCTGTATGTCTGCTTCTGTCTCCTTGAACCCCAGTCGGCCTCGGCAGATGGCCGCTCACACTGAGCCTGGTTCTGCCGCAGGTTTCTTCCTGTTAAAGGGGAGTTTTTCATCTCCACTGTTGCTACAAGCATGCTCAGCATGAGGGATTGCCTTTGAGTCAATGAGTCGATGCAATGAACTGGTTTTCCTTAAATAGAAAACTTTGAATCAATTTGATGGATGATCTGGTGAACTGTAAAGTGAGATGAAATATGTTGAGAATTAGTGCTATATAAATAAACTGAATTGAATTGAATTAAATAAAACACTATTTGGTTAACTAATACTTTATTCTAAATTAGAAATAGACATTTTAGATAACCGATTTTTCCCTTGAATGCAATAAGCATGTGATAGGATGGATCCTGTCACTGACTGCTAATGCATCTTGGCTACTTGGTCAAGGGGAAATCCCTTTGGCTGATTGGTCAGTGCCCATAACTTTCACCCGGGAGTCTGGGGATGGAACTTGTTAAGGAAAACATTCAGTTTTTGAGTCGTACATCGTTTATAGAGCAAGGGCGACAGACTCAAGCATCAATGAAACAGAAAAAAAAGAATACTTTAGCTATACCTAGTACTGATCCTTTTTAATAAATGAGGGACAGAAAGTGCTGCTTATAACTGTCCTAAAAAAAAGAACTTCAGGATGAAAAAAACAGATAAGTTATTAAAAAATGGTGTACTCTTTGAGCCTCATCAAAAAATGAAAAAGTGAAGAGCAGATAGAGCAGGTAAGCAAAGATCATCATTCTCCACTCTTTATGGAAAAAAAACTGACAAACTTTACAGATCTCTCTCTGAGAATCACCTCTCACTGCCTCATTCAGCATATAAACCATCCCATTGCCTTGATTGCTGTTTTTCTTTTCTTTAAATGTTGTTCTCATGTTTTTATTATAGGCTGATAAATGTTCTCTATCTGTTCTGGTTTCAGATGCTGCACAGATTCATGTGGGGCTTTAATATAAATCTGCGGCAGTGTTTTTTATGGAATGTCACCTCTCTGGTGGGGAAGGAGCCTGAGTTAGTGAGCGAGGTTGAAAGGTTCCGACTAGAGATAGTTGGACTTACCTCAACGCATGGCTCTGGCTCTGGAGCCAGTCTCCTTGAGATGAGGTGGACATTCTTCCACTCTGGAGTCGCCCCTGGTGAGAGGTGCCGAGCAGGAGTGGGCATACTTGTTGCCCCTCAGCTTGGTGCCTGTACGTTGGGGTTCACCCCACATGAGCGTTCACCTCAACGCTCATGTGGGAAATAACGGTGAGACCTGGGGAGGCGTGGTTGGAAGGAATGGCCCACCTGACCTGAATTTGAGTGGTGTTATGTTGTTGGACTTCTGTGCTCGTCATATATTGTCCATAACGAACACCATGTTCAAGCTTAAGGTTGTCCATATGTGCTCTTTCATCTGACCTGCGGCCACATGTCTTGGACACTCGGTCGAAGACAGAGGTGGGGCTCTCCACCGACCACTATCTGGTGGTGAGTTGGCTCCGATGGTGGGGGAGGATGCTGGGTACCCTAGTAGGCCGAAAGGTATTATGAGGGTTTGCTGGGAACGTCTAGCAGTCCCCCGTGAGAAGGAAATTTAAAGGAATAGTACACCCAAAACATGATTAGCCTTCATTTTCTACTCACCCCCATGCTGAACAACACTCTGGAGTACTTTTTTGATATCTCAAATGCATCTGGAGATCTGGGAGGCTTCTTGCTGTCTGCTGACATTCAAATAATGGAGGTCCATGGTGCCTGAGACAGAAAGGTCCATAAAAGTCCACAAAAAACGTGTCAATATTCCTCCATACTGCTCGTCCAATGTATTCCAAGTGTCCTGAGTGGGTAGCATCCAGAATTTACTCGAAACGAAGTCATTTAGAATGTTTTTAGAGCATAAACAGTAGTGTATAGGATTTCCTGAAAGCGCGCACATGCGCGTTCACGACGCTACGGAAGCCGGCACACCAAGCCAGATGAAAGTGCGCATTCAGCGTCTGCTCTGCCAATAATGCAAGCGTAGAAGAAGAAATGTGCTGTTTACCTGTGCAAATAAAGAAACAACGAAAGAAAAATGTCTGAGGACTTCAGTGTTGAGGAAGAGCATGAGTACTTTGCCGAGCTGAATGCGCTGGTTTGGTCTGCCGGCTTCCGTAGCGTCGTGAACGCGCATGTGCGCGCTTTCAGGAAATCCTATACACAGCATAAACAGTATGCTCTAAAAACATTCTAAATGACTTCGTTTCGAGTAAATTCTGGATGCTACCCACTCAGGAAACTTGGAATACATTGGACGAACAGTATGGAGGAATATTGAAACGTTTTTTGTGGACTTTTATGGACCTTTCTGCCTCGGGCGCCATAGACTTCCATTATTTGAATGTCAGTAGACAGCAAGAAGCCTCCCAGATCTCCAGATGCATTTGAGATATCAAAAAAGTACTCCAGAGTGTTGTTCAGCATGGGGGTGAGTAGAAAATGAAGGCTAATCATGTTTTGGGTGTACTATTCCTTTAACTGCCACCTCTGGCGGAGTTTTGAACACGTTCTGAGGGAGGTGGGGGACACTGAGTCTGAGTAGACCATGTGCCAGGCCTTTATTGTTGAGGCGACTAGTCGGTGCTACACTTAGACTTAGACAGATTTATTTGTCATTTTGTTTACACAAGTGTAAAACAAAAAGAAATTTCGTTTAGAACAGCTCTATGGACAATTTCATTTTTTTAAAGTGAGGCCTTGAAAAATAGTAAAAAGATATATAAAAACAGCAATATGACTGTAAATTTACAGTTCTAACATTTTCATTTTTTTGTTTTTGTTTTTTGTTATATATATATATATATATATATATATTTATATAGCCTATATAATGATAAAATATAATAAATATAATAAAATAAAATACAATAACCCATTTTACAAAACATTCAGCAGTCTAATGGCAATGGGGAGGAAACTGCTGGACCTGCATCGGATGCTTCGAAGTCTCTTAATAATAATAATAATAATAATAAATCCAATTTTGTACCGCACTTTTCATTAAGAAAAATCTCAAAGTGCTACACAGTGCAAATAAAATCAAAGATAAAAATCAACCATAAAAATCATGTGGTCAATAAAATCAAAGATAAAAATAAACAACATAAAAATCATGTGGTCAATAAAATCAAAGATAAAAATAAACAACATAAAAATCATGTGGAGGCAGAATAGGCTTGCTTAAATAAAAAAGTCTTCAAGCCTCTTTTAAAATCATTCAATGGTTGTGGAGCTCTCAGATGATCTGGGAGAGAGTTCCAGAGACGGGGGGCAGCGACAGCGAAGGCCCGATCTCCCATGGACCTTAACCTGCTGCCCTCTGTTAAGAGGGCAGCAGGGAGAACAGTCCATGGTGGGGGGGTGAGCGGTCATTTTTGATGTTACGGGCTCAAGACACGCAGCGCTGGGATGAATTGTCTTTAATGGAGGGAGGAGGAGCTATGATGATCTTCTCCGCTGTTCTCACCACTCTCCTCACCTTCTTCCAGTCTCAGGTGCTGCAGTCTCCACACCACACAGTGAGACTGGTCAGAATGCTCTCTATGGTGCTTTTGTACTGTAGAAGGTGGTGAGGATGGGTGGGGGCAGGTGGGCTCTCCTCATTCTCCACAAGAAGTACATGCGCTTCTAATAATAATAATAATACATTTTATTTGAAAGCGCCTTATCACAACACCCAAGGACACTGTACAGGCAGATAAAAACATTAAAAACAGGGAGCTAAAAAGTACAAGCATAAGATGCCACAGAAAACAAAACAGCAGGAAGTAAAATAAAACCAAAGGAAGAAAAGGAAGAGAACAATATTGAAGTGATGCGTAGGAACTAGATGGGATAGGACTGTCTGAACAGGAAAGTTTTGAGTCTGGATTTGAAAAGAGGGAAGGAGTCCAGAGTACGGAGATCCGGAGGGAGGGAGTTCCAGAGGTGGGGAGCAGAGCGACTAAATGCCCGGTTCCCCATTGTGACCAGACGGGCCGAGGGAACGGAGAGCTGGAAGGAGTGGGAGGATCTTAGGGAGCGGGTGGGAGTTTTAACGTGAAGGAGATCTGAGATGTAAGATGGAGCCAAGCTGTGGAGGGCCTTGAATGTAGTTAGGAGGAGTTTGAAGATGATTCTTTGTTTGATGGGGAGCCAGTGGAGTTGTTGCAGGATGGGAATGGCTTCTGTGCCTTTTTGACCAGTGAGGTGGTGTTTACTGTCCCGGTGATGTGAACCCCCAGGAATTTGGTGCTGCTGACCACCTCTACAGCTGAGCTGTTGATGAGCAGTGGAGTGTGGTTAGGCCGGTTCTTCCTGAAGTCCAAGATGATCTCCTTTGTCTTCTCCACATTCAGGATCAGGCTGTTATCTTCGCACCTTTCAACCAGCTGCTCCACATCCTCTCTGTAGTCCAGGTCGTTGTCGCCTCTGATGAGGCCCAGCACCGTGGTGTCGTCTGCAAACTTCATCACGCTATTGGTGGTGAACCATGTGTCATCAGGGTGAACAGCAGGGGGCTCAGGACGCAGCCCTGAGGGAAGCCTGTGCTTAGACTGATGACATGAGAGAGACTACTGGGCTGCTGTTTAGTGCCTCAAACCTTCCAAAGAAATTGGTCAGTTAATTTAGGAAGTCAGTGTTTGCTACATCTACCGGGGGTGGTGGTGTTGTAGTCCGTTATCATCCGAATGCCTTTTTACATCCTGGTGTTGCTGTTGTCATGGAATAGATCCTGAATATTCTGGCTGTGGTTCGGCTTTGCTGATCTGATGGCACGATTTAAGTTGGCACACGCTGTTCTTAGTGCCTCTTTATCACCAGACTTGAAAGCTGAGTGCCATGCTTTTAGCGATTTCCGAACCTCTCCATTTATCCAGGGTGGTTGGTTGGCCCAGGTGGTGACCCACTGGGCCCGGAACAGCTCATTTTTTGATAACTGCATGATTTTTTTGTTTCTAAGCCTTGCAGAGTTTTGCGTTGCCACTAACACACATGAATTTCCCCACTGTGGTACAATTGTATTATTCTATTCTATTCTATTCTATTCTGTTCTTTTGGAAAGCAAGACAACAACATGCCTAAGATATGTTGTCGGATCTCAGTGGTTCTGATGCCATAGATAATTGGGTTAAAACAGCTTGGAAGGAACAGGTACATGATGCTAACAAAAAGTCGGCCAGAAGCTGGGAGACTGTTTCTGATCCTATATGACAAGAAAGCTGTGAGTACAAGAGTCAAACTTATGACCAAGACGATGATGTGAGTGATGCAGGTATGCAAAGCTTTAGCACTGGTTGTTCTTGAGTGCAGCACAGAGACAAATATGATAATGTATGAAGTAGTGATACAGAGGAAATCATACACAGTGACCAGGAACACTGTGAGCAGCCCAACCAGACTATTGATAGTGGTGCTTCCACAGGCCAGCTCAACCAAAGCCATGTGTTCACAAATGCAGTGGTTTATCACATTATTGAAGCAATAGGACAGTTTTCCTGCCAGAACCACCACCACCATGATCATGATGATATTCCTGATCAGAAGGGGGATAACAAACTTAAGAAATCTGGGCAAAGACAGCTGGACATGGTAGTACAGCGGGGTGCAGATGGCAAAATATCGGTCCAATGCCATCCAGAACAGCAGTGTTGACTGACAAGTTCCTACGAAGTGAACGAAAAACATCTGAGCGAGGCAGCCGCTCAGAGAGATTTTCGTCCAGTCAAACAAGACATTCAGTAACAGGTTGGGGATTAGAAGCAATGGCAGGCTCACATCAAATAATGCCATACAGGCAATGAGAATGTACATTGGAGAATGGAGACTTCTCTGTGAAATGATCACATAGATTAGCAGTGAGTTGGCAAACACGGACACAATTAACAAGATCAAGAAGGGGATAGAAACAAAGGATTTTAGTGTTCCAAGCTCACTGAAGCCACTGAATATAAAGTATTTGTGTGAGGAGATGTTTTCCGTCAGTGGTTCCATCCTCATCTTCTACCAGACCCTCCTGGTCTAGAGTTTCAGGCTCAGTCTGAAACACAAACAGCACACTCAGATCAATATTCATTTTTTAGCATCCATCCATCCATCCATCCATCCATCCATCCATCCATCCATCCATCCATCCATCCATCCATCCATCCATCCATCCACTCCAACCTCCAGCCTTAGCAAGCATCAAGTTACTTTCTGAATGCCATACCTAGAGCAGAAGTCTTGATCATGGCAATGAAATTCATACAGTTTCTACAGTTCTGAAGATTTGTGGGACGTTCATCCTAGTTGAGGGAATCCTTGACTATTCCTAATGCAACAAAGTTTATGCAAAACTCCAACACCACCTCAGGTCCATTGTCTGGGTCTGGACCTGCTACCTCCTATCCATCCTTTGTGTTGGAACACATTCCTTAGAATGTCTTTAATGTTTTTAGGAGTTTGTCACAGCTTGTTCCACTTGTTTGGAAGGGGTGTTAATTTTACCAACAGTTGGTTATTGCTCACAGCAAACAAATGCTACATTCTATCAGACAAAAACTACCACTAAACATCGTTAGATCTTCATCAATGCTGTAAACATGCTATACTTTCTTTGCCACCTCAGAGTTCTCAGAACAAACCTTTCTGAATGAGAATAGATAGAGGTAACAATTCAAATACTTGAACTCCTGTTAAGAGTCATTTGCTTTTCAAGCCTATTCTAAACCTAAACAGGAAATATGCTGATTATAAAGATTTTCTGAATCTGAGACACAGAGCCCTTTTGGAGGAGTTGTCTTACAAACAATCCATGTATTCATGTAAAAAAGGAGATCTTTTAAGAAACCATAAAGGATATTGTCTACAGTCATTGAAACCAGCCTCTCTTCCAGTTGTATAGGGAAGCTGCCTCATACTGTACATTCTGTCTCTAAATAATTTACCTATAGGAAAAATTAAAGCAAGCAGGGACAGTTGGACAAAATGCAAGAATTTCTGGTGAGTGGTTTAAGAATGAGATAAACAAGACTTAATTGCTTTTCCTAAATGTGAGATTTGACTCTTGGCTGGATGATTCCCCCCTCCACCTTTGCAGAGATGCCCTCAGATAGACCTAAACATTCTACGGCAGTTTAAGTCCGTAATCAGAAGCGGTCCAAAAGATCTGCTTTTGACCTATCCTTAAAGTTACAGCGGTGTCTCCATACCAACCTTGTGACATTCAGACCATTCTAGAGGTTGGTGCGAAGCCCAGTAACACTCTGCAGGCTCTGCTACTGTTAAGCTGTTTATATAGAGTAGCATCCTTTGCTGCAGAGAATGACTTTGACCTTTTGCTTTTACTACACAGATCTAATACAAATTGACAAGGTCCTCAAAAGGTAGAATTGGTAACAACCCCGTCATGCGGGCCCTAAAGTAGATAGTCATAGTAAGAAGAATGTCTTCATGAAAATGTCATAAGTGATTATGATCCACGTACAACCTCTGTCATCTCGTGTTTGGACCAAAAAGTGATTTTTTTAATAGTTCTGCAAAGGTGTAAAAAAAAGTTTAACTCAGAAGGTGTTGAAAGCTTGAATTTCGGCCTGAGATTTGCCCAGAAACTGAAATCGAGGTCAGACTCAGATTAACAAGTGATGACTCTGATGTAGAATCTGAACCTCATATCTCAGCTAACTACCTGAAATAATGTATTCATCTGGCCTACAAGGACAGAGATTAACACAGCAGAGGCTAAATTAGCCCTCTGGTCTCTAAAGAAAACTCATACACCTAATCCACAAACTCTACTTGTTAAGACTCATTGTCATTTTGCTTCAGGTTATTTACTATTCAAGACATAAATGACTTCCTCCTGGGATGTTGTATGGACCTTAATAAACAGAGTTTTCAATAAATTCTGATTGAAATAAAATAGTTTAGTGACCTAATCCTCACAAAGACGACCACAGGGTCATTAAACCTGCCAATGCTAACCATCTACATGTTCCATGGCTGCCAGTTTTGACTTAAAAACAGGTTTCACTATAAGGTTGAAATGCTTCTGCTAGATCTTCTGCCCCTACTGCTTTCCAGTAATCTGCTTATGAAGAAGAAAGACTTAATACTGATGCACATTTACAATAAACATTTCAGTTGATAAACCTTACAGACAGAACTGGAGCTCCAGGTTCTGCTAATATCTAAGCTTTAGCCCACTGTAGGTCATTCTCCCAATATACTGCAGGTAGTCATTTCTTAAGGACAAAATACTTCTGGTAGTTCTTCGGTTGCAGTTTACTGAGGCAATGCGGTGTATTTGGAGTTCTGAAGGGTTTAGCCCAGAAGAACACTTGAGTTGGAGATTACAGCACTTAAGCTCTAAATAACTATCATTTTATTCCCTGTCTTTTGTCAAGGTTTTAGTCTTTACAACTTATCAGATAAACTTGGTTGTAAACACTTATTAGATATGCCTAAAAATCAAAACAATAACTTTGTTGAAACAGAAATGCAGAGTAAGTAGCTCATAACAAAGCTTCAAGATTTTGCTTGCAGATTCATTAAAGCTGCAGTTGTTGAATACACAACTAAACAGATGCCGAAATTAATTCCTATGAAAAAATATAAGGCATAATAGAAAGATCAGTTTATATTTTTAAAGCTAGCAATTAGTCAATTATATTCTGCCCATGTTCTGTTTTTCTTTGTGTGAAGTTATCATAATGAACCACTCTCTCACTTTGAACACTCTGAACCACAGTACAGGAAATAAAAAGGAAATCTGAAATCTAAAAGATTTGATAATGAATTCAGCAAACATAATTCTCTGATTAGATTTATTCATGCAAATAATTTTATTTAAACCTTGGTGTTGATTTTATATTATTTCACTGCTGTTTACACTCTGAAGGAGGAAACTGTGACCTGTGAGAGAGCAGCAATTAAAGTTTGAAGACAAAATGGAGGATATGGAATAAAAATAAAACTGGTCCTTAAAAAGTTAAAATTTTAAATGAATCCACAGGTAGTCTCAGAGAAATCATGTCATCTTTAAAATCTAAAAAAAAAATCATATAAATATTGAGTGAGGTGTTTAAAGTTGCCTCATGTCTAAAATCCCTTGCAGAAAAAAAACATTGTGACATTAAATTCAGTATCTATGCCTTCAAAAGTCGGACTCATGAGAAACAAAAACTCAGTTTAAACATGTTATGAACCTGTAGAATGAGATAAGTTTAAACATCAGACAGACCTCAGTAAGAGCTTAGGAAGCTGTAGGTCCTTCGCAGTCTTACATCATATCAACAAAAACCCTGCAAAAAAAACAAAAAAAACAATTACATATAGAGATCTGAGATCTTATTCAAGCCCAGCTGCTGTTGTTCCACAAACATCTTTGAATAAGGAGTAAAACTGAATAGTTAAACTAAACGGTGTGAATTAAATTAGATGTATCACCTGTTGGTGTTATTTTACTGCATGTCTGCAGACTGAAGATGTCTTCTCCAGCTCTGGATAGATACCAACTAAATCTCCACCCTTATATCTTCTGTCAGAACCTGCCATTGGCTACAGAAAAATCAGAGCCTGTTGCTGCAAGATTTCAAATGAAATATATATATTTTTAAATATATAAGTGGAACTCTAACTTAATATCCTTTTCTTTTACATTTTTAAAGTTTAAAACCAACGTATTTCCTACTTTTCCCAATAGCTTAATTGCATCTACTTAAACCGTTCGATACACACTAAAAAATATTGGGTTTGTTTATGTAATCCATTGAAGAGCTCACATTGACTACACTGACTCATTGACTCGAAGGCAATCTTTCACACCAAGCATGCTTGAAGCAACAGTGGAGAGGAAAACTCCCTTTTAACAGGAAGAAACATCCAGCAGAACCAGGCTCAGTGTGAGCGGCCATCTGCTGAGGCCGACTGGGGTTCAAGGAGACAGAAGCAAACATATACCCCGTTTACACTACCCTTAAAAAACTGAGCCGAGACCGGTCCGAGCTCAGTAACTGAGATAACTTGTCGTGTGTGAACGGAAACAACCTGAACTGAACCGAGATAAACATAACCGGACCGCGCTAACTGCAGACCAGTTCCCGAGGTGGGTTCGGCTCGGTTTTTTCCTGGCTCGGTTCTCTGATATCAAGAGCGCATGAGCAGAACGCATCATCGCCGACTGGCTGAACATGCCGATTCACACTCCATTCCAGAAAGTCGGCTTCCCAAAAGCCGACTTTCTCAAGTACATCCGCGCAAGGTTGCCGTCTTCGCCTGACCCACCGCAAACACGGAAGTACAGCAATAATAATCAAGCATAACTTTCTGAATGTGACGGGCGCCGCCATTTTGATTTGCTTGATTCCCTCCTCCTTCGTCTTCTTCTTCTTGGGTTTTACGGCGGTTGACAAACAGCGTTTGGTGCATTACCGCCACCAGCTGCTTGAGTCCCTCCTTCAATCCTAGCAGTAATACCGCACATCGTCACTAGGAGGCGAGGAGTCGAGGCGTCGAGATAACCGAGATAAGTGTGACGTGTGAACGGTCTTCAAAACTGAGCTTGGCCTGGTTACCGATCCAAGCTCGGACCGGTCTCGGCCTGGATCGGTTTTTCAAGGGTAGTGTAAATGGGGCTATAAAGAAAGAAGCAGAGATACAATTGCCAGGCAGATGAGTTCAGAGCCAGCGACCATGTGAGAGGTTGAAAGAGAGCACATACAGTTAGTCACAGTCAGAGAAACAGCACTACACTGAAAAAACATGCCAAGCTCAAACATTTATAAACAAAGATGTTGAAGGCAGGAGCATGGCTTATATCTCTCTCAAAGCAGGAACAGACCAGATGAACATACTATGATGATAAAGGCAGAGAGATCATAAAGTTAGAGATTGAACTAACAAATACTGCATAATGGGAGAAAGGAGATAAAATGAAGCAGAACGATGAAAAGGGGTTTACCATATCCTCCAGTAGTCTAACCCTACAGTAGCATAATTATAAAGATCAGAATCAGAAATACTTTAATAACCCCAGAGGGAAATAACTTTTGTTACACGCTCCAGTTACAGTTATATATATATATATATATATATATATATATATATATATATATATATATATATATATATATATATATATATATATGTATATAAATCCCACTACACAAGATAATAAAAATAAAAATAAAAACGATTAAAATATATAGGCCTACACATATAGCTATGCATATGTAAAACTAAATCCAAGTAAAGTGATAATCCAAGTAAAGTGATAAATCCAAGTAAAGTGATACGTGGCGTGCAAAAATACTGCATAAATGTCTGAATCACTTGAGGGAGGCGTTTTAGAGATTGATTGGCCACAGGTAGGAATGATTTCCTGTGGCGCTCTGTGGTGCCTCTGGGTAGGAGGAGTCTTCTGCTGAAGGAGCTCGTCTGCTGGACCAGTGTGTCATGAAGAGGATGTGAGTCTGGATAACCTGATCTACTGTAAGTAGAAAAAGGATCAAGCCTTTCAAGTCTTGCCTTAAAAGTAAACAGGGTGTCTGCCTTTTAAGCATGTCCATTCAAGGCTTTTTATGCTAGAAGGAGGATTTTAAATATATGATTCTATATATATATATATATATATATATATATATATATATATAAAATATATGATTTCTCTTTTTATATTTCATCGGAACTCTGGCTGCAGCATTTTAGATCAGCTAAAGGCTGTAAATTACAGTTTGTGGACTTCCTGATTGTAAAGAATTACAATAGTCCAGCTTTGAAGTAACAAATGCATGGGCAGATTGTTTGCCATTTTAGGGTACTCTAGCCAAGCTGAGTTTTTGCTGAGTAAAGCTGAGTTTTTGTCAACCTGAGTTTAACTTTGTTTTTTGTCTTTGCCTCTTGGCAAGAAGTCATCCTGTAAACTGGAATTCTCGGACCTTCACTCCCTGGAAGGATCAACTGAGCTTCAAACCTAGCTGGGGTTCAAACAAGAGGTTTGGATCCACTTTCCCCAAGAGATAGTTTGAGCTTCTCACTGAGAAAGGGATTATTCTCCATTACGACCCGTTCAAGTACTGCAGGAAATCTGAGTGGCAGTCAGTTTCTCCTTTCACCAACAATCAACCGCATTCTGGGTAAACCCTGTTCCGCCCTTCACCGAATCAGACAAACACTGGAACCACGGCCCACAGGCAGGAGTCTAGGATTCAACAACTTCTCTGGAAACGTGAGTCGGCAACCAAATCTTCTTCTCCAAGTTCATGAGTCAATTTCCCCCTGCCCTGAGCCTGAACTAACCGCTGTGTCTTCCCCTCACTTTACAGTTCCGGTTGAGCAGTGTTCAGAGCACCACTTCTCCCTCTGTTTAACTTCTTCAATTAAACACGTTAAACCTTTTACCTGGTCCTCTGAATTGGTTTCTCTGCATGTGGGTCCGATCATGACAAGCTTATTTTTTAAAGACTCTGGTCCAAAGACTATAACTTCTACAGTATTCTGTCTGCATTTAGAAGCAGAAAGACATGCCTGTAGTCTATATAATGGGTTAGCTTCATCTTAGACTGATATAGCTGAGTATCATCAGCATAACAGTGGAAATTAATCCCATGCTGTCTCATAATTCTACCATTCGGGAGCATATGTAGTAAAGAGAAGTGGTCCTAGCACTGATCCCAGTAGTACTCCACAGGTAACCCTGAAGCATAAATTAGATTTATTAACATGAACAAAGTGAAATCTGTCAGATAAATAAAATGTTATACCTGCCTAGTGTCGTTCCTTTAATTCCTACAAAATATTCAAGTCTTTCAAAGAAGAATAAAGGAGATAAACCGTATCAAATGCAGCACTGAGATCTTACAGGACACGTACAGATACAAGTCCATTATCTGAGGCCATGAGAATATCATTAGTTACTTTCACCAGAGCTGTTTCTGTGGTATGATGAGCTCTAAAAACAGACTGAAACTCTTCAAAAAGTTAATTACTGTGTAAGTGCTTACACATTTGTTTAGCAACAATTTTCTCAAGAATTTTAGATTAGAATGGAGGATTAGTATATAATCAACCAATTCATGTATGTAGGTCAAGAGCCAGTTGTGACGGTTTTTACAAGGTTAATTATTTTAGTTTTAGTTTTTTTTTTTTTTACAGGGTATTTGTCACTTTTTAGCGGTGCCAGTCAGGTATCCCTCCTGACAAGTAGGATCAATATATATAGATTTTTAAACCAGTCACACAAGGACCATACACTTTTGCGTGTGTAGACCCTTACAAATAAGGAATGAAAACTTTTGACAAAAAGACAACAAAAAATTAGGCTTAACAGTCCTTGTATTTCAAATAGAAAAATAAATATATAGCCATCAAAAAATAATCACAAAATTCTTCTCCAAAAATAAATGTCCATTATAATCCAACGGATTAGGGCTCCAATATAGATTGCCCCACAGCAAGAGCTGTGAAATAACAAGAGAAAATAAAAAACATTAGTGTCTATACACAACAAAAGTCCTACAATTGCATAAAAAAACAGCACAAACAAACATACATAGAATGGACTTACAGGTCTGATGAGAAAATAATCTTGCTCAGAGGCAGGCGCTGGAACAGGTTTTCTGTTGTTGGTTTCACTAGATGAATATATTTAAAATTTATTTTATTTTTTGTAATGGGGCAAAATTATTAATTTATATTATCAGTAAGTATAGCACTTACGGAGGACCTTTAACTGTGATGTCACCGGCTTCCGGGTAATTGTGATGACACGTCAGCACGGCAGGAGCACAGAATGAAGTTTCTTTGTTTGTTTGGTTTTCTCCTTTTCCTTAATGATCGGTGGGATCCAGAACAGTGGCAAAATACTGAAAGCACGAGGGATTAAACGGCCTCGGACTGACTTTGTTACTGGTCGATAGAACGGAATATGCAGACGTAGTAGCAGCAGCTGTTTCTGTTACGCTGTCTGCTGAGACACTGACATTTTCAAACTGGAGCTAGGAGTCAGATTGAACAGCGGACCAATCAGGTAAGTGCATGTGTTAAATGGGCGTAAAGAAGGCGTGTCTTGAGCTGTGAAGAAGCAGGAGGGTTTATGAATAACGGTGCAGCCAGCTCTGTGCAACAAGCAGGTTGTCACACAGTTTCTTAAAGGCATAGAGGACGATCTTTTGTTTCCAGGTTCATCATTTAAATAAGTGGTCTGTCATGATCTGGCCTATTCGCTCTCCGTTAAGTGGTTATTTCTTTCACCTGTCGTTTTCCCTCCCTGCCTCAATTATAATTTATTCCTCTCACCTGTTTTCTCTGGGTTATATTCAGTTTAGCCTGATCGTTCAGTGCCAGATCATTATTTGTCTTTCTGTTAGCCTGTCTGTTATTTTGATTCCTTGGTTCATGTTTTGGATCCTAGCAGCCAGTGGAAAGAGTTTTTTGTGTTTGTCTTGTCTCCTGATCGTCCGCTATTCCTCCCCCGTGGAGTCCTCAGGGTTTTTGGCTCATTATGGGGGGAGGTTCAGTTTTTATTCCAGTAGGCCTGGCTCCAAGGAGGAGACTAGTTTAAAGGTCCTGCATTAAGTTCTGGTTCCTGTCCTGTCTCTGCTACCCTCTTCCACTGAGCCTGCCTGTCTGCACCTGATCCTTTCTGCTCCTGTGCGTGACCACCTGGTCATGCTTCCAGTCCCAGTCAGACTCTAAACCTGCCTGGGAGTTTGTGGATGCCTGGAAGCCTGGATCCTGCCACCTGTCTGTTCCAGCCTGATCTGGATCCTGTTCTGTCTGTTCCTGTCTGTTCTGAATTCCTGACCAGGATCGGCTTCCTGCAAGAGCTCTGGAACTGCAGCACTGAGGACATTCTTGGACTGGACTGTTAAACCAGGTAAGTGACCAACTCAGATAATCATCTTTTTTCAGATGATTGTGGTCACTTACCTGCGTTTCTCCCACAAAGTGTCAGAGATTGGGCGGTGCCCTGCCCCACTTCTGCAGTATCCGCGAGCCTCAGCTCCACTTTAGTTTTTGTTTTATTTAATAAACGTTTTAAACTTTCCTACTAACTGTCTCTCCTTGAATACTGGGTCCATCTGTCCTCGCTTCATGACATGGACCTCATAATTGTCAATCATTCTGGGGATATGTTTAAGAAAGGCCGTCCTATGTGCTTGTCCCGTTAGCTATCTTTTTCTGTGCAATCTCACTTGCAGGCATGTATATGTGGTGAGCTACAGTTTCAGACAGTCATTGAAGCTCCCCCTTTTCACTGCGGTTCTTTGAAAATGGCCAAGGGTCGTAAGAGGAAAAGTGTCTGAAAAGAAAAGAAAGGCCTCAGAAGAGGAAGATATATCCTGGAATGCTTTCTGCGGAGAGCTCTCCTCCACAATACCTTTAATAAAAGTTTTAATTACCTTAAAAGCCTGAGGTTTACACTTGCACCTTAATCCTAGTTATCTTGATATACTGTATATACCTTGATATACTGTATATATATTGTTTATTCTTTTTGCACCTTTTTCCGCCTTGTTTGCGCCTTCTTTAATTATTATGCAAATATGTGACCAGTGAATTTCTCCGCTGTGAGATCAATAAAGCTCATCTAAGGTATATATCCCTGTAACAGGGATATTGTGATTGTTTTATCTGTGTAAGGTGCGTAATAAATATTATATATACCAGTGTTGTTTTTGAAAGCCATCTTAGTCTTAATCTTAGTCTCAGTCTTCAGGACGAGAACTATTCCTGGCCCGGGGTCTTTCTGCATGGAGTTTGCATGTTCTCCCTGAGCATGCATGGGTTCTCTCCGGGCACTCCGGCTTCCTCCCACAGTCCAAAAACATGACTGTTAGGTTGATTGGCTTCTCTAAAATTGTCCTTAGGTGTGAGTGTGTGCATTAATGGTTGTCTGTTCTGTGTGTCTCTGTGTTGCCCTGCGATGGACTGGCGACCTGTCCAGGGTGGACCCCGCCTCTCGTCCATTGACTGCTGTAGATAGGCACCAGCACCCCTCGCGACCCCACTTGGGACAAGCGTGTAAGAAAATGGATGGATGGATTAATCGCATTTTAGTCATTATGATATGTGACAGTTCGGTTTTAGTCAAATAAAACTTTTCCTTAGATAGAGCACTTTGAATCAATTTGACTATATGATCTGGTGAACTGTAAAGTACCTTGAGATGACATGTGTTGTGATTTGGCGCTTTGTTGTGTATAAATTGTTAAGTATAACTTAACAGTTAGGCCAAAAGATTGTTTTCTTTTTGTTAGTTGGCAGAGGATGATCAGCCACATAGTTTATTAAGTAGCGAGAGCAGGAAGAGCCATACTGCTGAGAGCGAACCATCAGTGTGGAGCGTAAAGCGCAGACTCTGAGCTATGCAGGTCTAAAGATGCATTTCTGCATCCATTTTCATCCCCTGCCGCTGCTGCCATGATCCATCTGTGGCCATGCAGAATGTGCAACACTACACACCAGGTGGGCTGCGTGACTAAGCAGGATACAGCAGCACAGCTGATAATGCTTAGCTGTCTAAATGATCACTGCGCAATTATGCATCTTAAACGTCTGACAGACAACCCACTAATTTGGATTTAGTCTTGTCTCATCTCGTTGATGAAAACTCAAACCATTTCATAGAGTCTCTAACCTATAGTGGAGTTGGGTTTCATTTGCTGGAGAACATTGTTTCACACCAGCAAGTCCACCTAGAAAAAACTGAAAGAAAATCTAAATGGAAGTCTTATAAGAGTTTGAACTTAAGCTGGAATGGGATGCAGGCAAATGAGAAACAAACTTTCTGTTTTTCACAGCAGTTGCTAATTCAGTGGTCCTTCCTCCCTCCATCCACTGTAATGCTCAGATTCTTACTTATGTAGACATGTGAACTTGTTTCCCTGTGCAAATAGATGCATAACAAAATCTGCATAACTGGAAATGTTTTAATTGCAGGTTTAAATATTTAACGCAGTCTTTTCTAATTCTATGGAGGGATTTAAAAAATGGTAGCTAAACTCAGACCTACTGTAAACCCTGTTGCAGACCTATTCTAAAACACATGCAATAACAATTGAATACTGTTTTATTACCAGATGTACTCAGTGTGCGTTTTTGTCTGCTGTAACTGCAGGCAAATCTAATTTCAGACAGGGAAATGTTTCTGGAATTTGCTGATATGTCACTATTGATGTGTTAACTTCATAAATGGTGCCGTAAAGACAAGTAGAATTCCTCATCGTTCGAGTCTTTACACTTCTTTATGTTGCAGCACATTTGAATAATGATTAGTCGTGTTTTTGCTCAGGGTTTTTTTCCTTCTTTTTTTTGTTATTGTTGATTATTATTAACAAATATTAGAGCAACATGAGTGTGTCCACACACTGCCTCTGCAGCAATACGTTTCTGTTGGCTCAGCATAACCAATGTGTTCAATATGCCCTCTTGTGGCAAACTACTGCCCCTACATGGCATTCAATTAATACACGGACATTTAAATGATGCTCACAGTGCCAAAGACATGAAAATCCTCTATTTGTACTTAACTATTTCCCCTTTTGTTAATTTAAATTGCAATAGAGTAGAATAATTACTGTATTTGTCCTTTTAAATGTTTTTTTTTTTTTTTTTTTTTACAAAAAACATGATTTTTAACTTCATTAAAAAATATATATACTGTATGTATTTAATTATTTATTTATACATTATGAAGTATTTATTTCATTATATAAGTATTTATTTCATTATACAGTTTTCTCTATTTTGTCCATTCCCTTTGGAACCGCAATGCATCTCAGCAGGTGACATCATAATTATTTTTCACATCTGTAGGGTGTTATTGTGCTGCAGATTTGGAAATAGAAACTGGAAATAGAAATAAAACTGATGTGGTGGTTGCTCGGGAATCCTGTTGTCTAGACAACAGCAGGGAGCAACTGATAAAAGTGATGGTTTTCTCCACACTTAAGAAAGTTTCCAAACTTTGAAAAAACTGAGACACATTCAGTTTACTCTTGTTGGTCATGAAGGTCTCTTTGGTCTTAAAGACCTCCATAGATCATGTAAGATTTAAAGGGAGGGTGCAGTTATGAATATCCACTTTAGGAACGCACCTAACCAATTAATGATCACATGTTTAAACTGCTTTCCTTTTATTTATCTATATTCCTCTTTTAATGTTTGATTTGATTAATTTTCTGCCAGTTTTCAATGCAGCTGTTGACATAGTAGTTTTTGGCCTAAATGGTAGACTACTTGAGAAGCTGGCAGCCATTTTGGTTCATTGGTGTTAATAGATTTTTTATTTCTTTAATGGGAAAGTTATGAAAGCAAATGAATGTACCCCACATTGCTAATCAAGGGGTTGGCAGATGTTTTTGCTAAAGCTATCAGTGCCATAACCCGACCAATCAAGCTCTAAATTGCTTCATCATTCTTATTCACACCCAACATTTCCGACCCAACAGCATTTTATTTGATCAACAATAACGCAAAGAGTTATTTCAGCCATTCTTGGCGCATATTTAACAAACCCACACTTAAATTCTAAAAGATGTAGAACATCATATTTCTGTTTATAACTCCTCACCACATGGCCAAAGAAAAAAACAACGCTATGCTAACTGTAAATCCCAGTTTAAAACAGAACTTTGAACCAACAGCAATTTAATGGTTTAAATTTGTTTTTTTAATGTTCCATCAAACATTATTCAATGTTATACTAAATCCAACAGCTGCATGTCTAACTGATTATTTAGCTTGTGTTTGGACTGAGTGTGTCCAGCGTGCCAGCGTCTTCAGAATGTGCTGTCTAATCTCAGCGGTTCCGATACCGTAGATTATTGGGTTGAAGCAGCTTGGTAACAACAGGTACATGGTGCTGAAGAACACACGGACAGATACAGGGAGGCCGTTCTTAATTCGATATGAGAGGAAGGCAGTAAGCGCCACTGTGAGGGTGAGAGTGATCACCATCACATGAGTCATGCAAGTGTGCAACGCTTTGGCACTGGTGCTGCTGGACCTCCATATGGAGCTGAATATCAGAATGTAAGAGACAGTGACGAATAGGAAGTCAAAAACAGGGATGAGGAAGACAGCAATCAAACCTAAAAGATTACTAATGGTAGTGCTTCCACAAGCCATCTCCACCAAGGCCATGTGCTCACAGAAACAGTGGTTCATCACGTTTCTGCAGAACGAAAGCTTTCCAGTCAGGCCCACAAACAGAGTGATGAGGAGCATATTTCTGACAGCAAACGGGATGATAAACTTCAGGAATCTCTCCAGCGCCATTACCTCATGGTAGTAGAGTGGCGTACAAATTGCAAAGTAACGATCCACAGCCATCCATACCAGGAAGGTGGACTGAAAAGCTCCAAAGAAGTGAATAAAGTGCATCTGAACCAGGCAGCCAATCAGAGTTATTCCCTTCCAGTCAAACAGGAAGCTCAGCAGCATGTTGGGAACAAAGAATACTGGGAGGCAGAGTTCAAGTAAAGCCATGCCTGCAATAAGGATGCTCATTGGTTGATGAAGGCTCCTCTGAGAAATGACCACATAGAGCAGCAGGGTGTTAGCCAGCAGAGCCACGATGAACATGAGGAAGAACGGGATGAAGAGGACCGGCCTCAGTTCCCCGAGTTCTTCAAAACCATTGAGGATAAACTGCTGGTGTGAGGAGACGTTCTGCATCTTCAGACAGTTAACAGCTTGGATTCAGACAGTCTGAAAACAGATACAAAACATTTGAAGACTTTGTAACTTCTGAAAGGACCTGTTAATAAATGATTGACTTAAATTAGGTGTATGAAGCGTTGAATTTATCTAAGACTTACAAAGTGATTGCCCTCCACGACTAATAATAATAATCTCTAGCTCTAGGTGCACAATAGAGCATTATCACAGATCCTTCCCCTCAGCTGCTGCAGTCATAATTAGGTTCAGAGAAGTCAAAGTCCCAGCAATCAGTGGGGATACTTTAATGAATACATTCAGCTAACAACTGAACAATAAGCTTAACAACATCTCTGACAGAGGAGGGATTCAGAAAAGAAGATAACCTTTTAAAAAATAGGGGGGGGGGAGACTAGCTGTTCTACACACTGACCAGAAGGGAAACAGAAGAACCCGTTGGAAGGTGAAATGTTATCTCAGATAGCTCAGATATGTACACACCTTTTATAAACACCACAAAAGGGAAAAGGGAGAATCAGCCAAACAAACACAACAGACCTCAGGTTAAAGACCATTTATCAAAACTGGAAAATAATGTGCATTAATTAGAAATATTAATATTACCACTTGTTTTGAAACATGTCAAACTGGACAGTAACAATCTTTGACAGCCCAATCAGAGCAGAGATAGTAAAAACTTTCTTCCCAGACTCTATAAAGTCCATTATTCTCCAGAGAGAAAAGTGGAAAACACTTCTGGTAGTTGTAAATCTTTACAGATGTGACGGTTTTACTTTTACATTGTCATAAAATTATCAGAGGAGTTATAAAACAAAGAGCACTATCTCAGACTTTTCAGTAAAGAAATATTTTCTAGAATGACCTGTGTTTGCAAGGACTTCAAGAACGAAGTGTACGGGATGGAGATGTTTGACAATACAGATTACCCTGTTTGGAGAAAGCCAAGCAGAACATAGCACGGACTGCTTGAATCAGTTGGTTGAGCGCAGTAGTAACTGGCTTGTAACCTTGGATCTTTGCAGTCCTTGATTTGACCCAGAACTTCTTTGTTTATCAAAGTTTTCAAGTTTGTAATGAAAAGACTGCCGTCCAACAGCTGTCTCCTGTCGCAAACTGGATCATCACTAAGAGAATGTATTGAATGAGTCAATGTCTGGACCTTTGTCTTAAATGCAGGGTTTGGTGGGACCTTCACAAACATTTGCAAACCCCTAAGAACAAAAGCATCTAATGCATTTGAGAGAAAAAAAACATTCTCAGCTCAACATTCATCAAAATCCGTTAAAGCGGGGGAAAAAATGAATCTGAATGTTTGCACCTAGTGGGCAGATACAACCTTGTAAATAATGAATTTAGCCAATTTCTTCATCATGTTCTTAACTTTGTTTTTTTTCTCACTACTTTCATTTAAATTTGAGTAAAGATTTTTTTTTTATGAATGTTCTAAACCACTGCAAAAAAAAAAAAATTATTATAAATAAAATAACCCTATACATCTTAAACTTCAAATGTTTTGAAATAATTAATAAAAATACTAATAAATGTGGTGTTCTTTTGTCTGAGACTGATGTATCATCTCTTCCAACTTTTTACAGCCCCAAAGACCTTTACTGCAACTAGAAACTAGAACATTGTAAACATAAGCTTTAACCACATGGCTAAATAATAAAAAACTAATGAGAAAACAGACACCAACACGATGATTATCACATTAAACAGTGTTTCAACAGTTTTACCTGTGGAAGTCTGATTTTGGAGAGAAATATTTCTTAAAATCCTTATGAGGTGGGAAAAACCCCTCTACAAAAGCAATATGAAATACACAGCAAAACCAGATTTAAAAATGAGTAAAGTTTTCATCAAGTAAGTGTACTTGAGCAAATGAAAAAGATTATTAGTCAATGAAATAAGACATTTGCCCTTAAAATGAAATAATTAGATTTTATGCATTTGAAATAACAGTCTTTTTCTTATTTGAAATGTAATTCATTTTTTTTCATTGGTGAGCAATTTCTTTACCTGCTTAAATCGTGGAAATTCATTTGAAAAAAAACAACAAAAAAACGATTTGAAATCTGAAGTTTAGGACCCAAATAAACATACACAGCTTAGGCATATTCCCCATATTCCCCACCTTTAAAATGTGAAGTAATCCTGCTTCATGATAAAAATCACATTACATTTATTTGTAAGAAGATCCTCTGACTGTGTTGAAAGTTTTGAGAAACTCGGGGAGATGGAGACAAGGATGGAAACCTGCAAGACCTCAGCAGGTGGAGTTCCAGGCAGGTCAGCTGAGTATCACAGATTTTCTCCCGGTTTATGGAGCAATGAGAAGATCTGGTGACGAATCTCTGAAGCTGTAACTTTATGGTTTCTATGAGACTCTGCTGGAGGCCCAAATCCCACAGAGACACAGTGCTGCACAATCACTCACAAAACAATAAGTGCACTCCTTAACTATAAAATAGGTGCGTTATGCATTCTTTGAAATTAATGTATTGATTAATGAATAAATTAAAATAAAACAATGAAAACAGGAGGTTAAGCTACATTCAAATCATAAGGCGACAAATAAAAAGATAGTGTCAGTGGCAGCAGACATCAGAGAAGCAGAAACCTTTGGGCCGCCATTGGAGAAGCAGGAACCTTGGAGGCCCACGTAGATGCAGTAAGACCCACAAAGAGTTGGTGCTGACAAGAAGCGCCCATGGAGGGGCCTTGGAGATAAGCTCTGCCCCAAGAAATGGTCCTACATTGATCACTGGTGTCACAGGATGGGAAACAGCTGGCTCAGGGGTCTCTAGATGGCACAAAGTGGGCTAACGGGTCAGTGGAGGGGGTACACACATACACTCACCGGCCACTTTATTAGGTACACCTGTCCAACTGCTCGTTAACACTTAATTTCTAAGCAGCCAATCACATGGCGGCAACTCAGTGCATTTAGGCATGTAGACATGGTCAAGACAATCTCCTGCAGTTCAAAGCGAGCATCAGTATGGGGAAGAAAGGTGATTTGAGTGACTTTGAACATGGCATGATTGTTGGTGCCAGAAGGGCTGGTCTAAGTATTTCAGAAACTGCTGATCTACTGGGATTTTCACGCACAACCATCTCTAGGGTTTACAGAGAATGGTCCGAAAAAGAAAAAACATCCAGTGAGCGGCAGTTCTGTGGGCGGAAATGCCTTGTTGATGCCAGAGGTCAGAGGAGAATGGCCAGACTGGTTCGAGCTGATAGAAGGGCAACAGTGACTCAAATAACCACCCGTTACAACCAAGGTGGGCAGAAGAGCATCTCTGAACGCACAGTACGTCGAACTTTGAGGCAGATGGGCTACAGCAGCAGAAGACCACACCGGGTGCCACTTTTTTCAGCTAAGAACAGGAAACTGAGGCTACAATTTGCACAAGCTCATCGAAATTGGACAATAGAAGATTGGAAAAACGTTGCCTGGTCTGATGAGTCTCGATTTCTGCTGCGACATTCGGATGGTAGGGTCAGAATTTGGCGTCTACAACATGAAAGCATGGATCCATCCTGCCTTGTATCAACGGTTCAGGCTGGTGGTGGTGGTGTCATGGTGTGGGGAATATTTTCTTGGCACTCTTTGGGCCCCTTGGTACCAATTGAGCATCGTTGCAACGCCACAGCCTACCTGAGCATTGTTGCTGACCATGTCCATCCCTTTATGACCACAATGTACCCAACTTCTGATGGCTACTTTCAGCAGGATAATGAGCCATGTCATAAAGCTGGAATCATCTCAGACTGGTTTCTTGAACATGACAATGTGTTCACTGTACTCAAATGGCCTCCACAGTCACCAGATCTCAAACCAATAGAGCATCTTTGGGATGTGGTGGAACGGGAGATTCGCATCATGGATGTGCAGCCGACAAATCTGCTGCAACTGTGTGATGCCATCATGTCAATATGGACCAAACTCCCTGAGGAATGCTTCCAGCACCTTGCTGAATCTTTGCCATGAAGAATTGAGGCAGTTCTGAAGGCAAAAGGGGGTCCAACCCGTTACTAGCATGGGGTACCTAATAAAGTGGCCGGTGAGTGTAGAAAGGACACTAATAGGACTCATTGTAGATTCTTTTTAGTTCTTGAAGCAGCTGGTTCTGCTGGATGGGCTGTGCCGCCTCAATTTCTAGCTGGATTTTACTGTAATAACTAACCAGGAACACAAAAAAACACAACAAAGGGGAACACAAAGTGAATTAATTGATTGAACTAATTGAGAGCAGGTGTGGGCAGAAATAGCTAGAAGGAATGTAAGGGAAAGGATGGAAGCACTAGGGGGCAGCAAAAAGTAACCAAGAAATGTAATAGGGCTTAAAAATAACTAGAACGTAAATGACTCCGGATGGAAATGGAACCAATTTCTTAGAAAATACAGTTCAATCTGAAAAACTCACATGAAGAGAAAAGACAATTAGGGGAAATTTATTGATACAAATACTTTGTCTTTGGCACTCAGACCTCAGCAGGAAACATAGCACTTAATTTTGATAGATATGCATGAACAGGAGCAAAAAATAGGGCTGTTTCCCCCACACCTAAAACTGGTGGTGGAGTGGAGATAGATGAAGTTGGTCAGTCTGTAGACTGCTGGTTAGCAAGCTGGTATGCTAAGTTTATGGGGAGATCCACTGGATTGTGTGGGTTGATATTAGAGCTTCACTCAGGGACCTGGAAGATGGAAGTCCAGTTGGATAACACAGGTTGAGAGAACCTTTCCATGATGAGCAAGCATGAAGCGACAGTGGAGAGGACAAACTCCCCATTGGGAAGAAACCTCTGGCAGAACCAGGCTCAACATGGTGGTCTTCTGCCAGACCGGTTGAGATGATACAGGGAACACAGTAAGAGTCCAGGAGGAATGACTCTCTGATGAAGCTTTAGCTACGATGTTGGAGGAGGGGTGGAGGTGGGTTGAAACGGTGTCATCTGAATGAAGTCACAGCGCATCCTACGCCCACGCACAGGAGCAGACAGGTGCGTATCGGAGGCCTTTTAAGATGAACTTTGGATGCCGATTGGCTTTCGTGGAGGTGTGGTTCAAAGCTGATTGGCTGTGTCACAGGTGGATGAAGGAGAGCAATGAGTTTCTTCAGTTGAACTTCCGCCTAGGCTTCATAATGACCTAAATCATTGTGTAAATGAATAACCAAAGTGAAAACTTGAACAGAACCAAAAATCCAAATCAGTAGATCATGACAATTTTACTATTTCCACCAAACTATAACAAAGTCCAGGAAAAGTGAAAGCACTCTAACTCATAAAGTGCTTTCCATGATAATGAAGAAACAATGTTCAATATATTTTGAGACAGAAAAAAGGAAAACATTGTGATGATCACCAAACATGGACTGGAAATCCAGGACAAGGACACTGGATGATAAACATATAAAGACAGATCTAAGAAATCCCCCTCAGGTGTTAGGATTCTTTTCTCCATATGCGTGCTTATTTCAATAATTTCTTTTTCATTTATTTTCATTTAATTGTTTTCATTGTGCTTATTATTATAAGGATATTTACATATGAGGTCATTATTTTCTATTAAAGCCTATAATTTATCCTGGTGTTCTTTGTACATTTAAACTATTTTCTGGTTAGATACTTCATTTGGTGACTGTTCAGCTATGTTCTGGTTAATTAGGTAACCCCCTCAGCTTCTCCACCTCACTTTTCTCAAGCTGCTTCTCATTTCCCCCGAATTAGGCCGTTTTATTTTGTTATCTTCTGTTTCTGTCACATTATATTAGCTTATTTGCTTCTCATTGTTCACTGATGGACCCTTCTTTTTGGTTACCTGGACTGTTTTCTTTTTTCATGCGTCCTTTCCATCTGAGATCATTTCTTTTATTCTTATAATAAAGTACTCAGCTTTGCCACAGTTTACATCTTTACATGTGAGAATGTCACCAAAAACAACCTTAACACAGATGAGAGAAATACCAAAGGTCAAACTTCTAATCAATGCAGCTCTGCTTCTGACTTACTCTTTATAACAGACCAATCCTGATCCAATCTGATTAAAATTAAAAAGAGAGATCATATCTCTCCTATCCTGGCTTCTCTTCATTGGCTTCCTGTTAAATCCAGAATAGAATTTAAAATCCTCCTTCTCACATATAAAGCCTTAAATGGCCAAGCTCCATCTGATATCAGAGATCTGATCGTTCCTTATGTTCCTAACAGAGCACTTCGCTCTCAATCTGCAGGTTTACTAGTGGTTCCTAGAATTTCTAAAAGTAGAATGGGAGGCCGATCTTTTAGTTATCAGGCTCCTCTCCTGTGGAACCAACTACCAGTTTTAGTCTGTCAGACACCCTGGTTATTTTTAACGCAAGGCTTAAAATGTACCATTTTGATAAAGCTTATAGTCAGAGTGGCTCAGGTTATCCTGAGCTATCTCTATAGTGATACTGCTGTAGGTTTAGACTGCTGAGCGTTTTCATCATTCTGCTTCATTCTGTCTCTATTCTACCACTCTGCAGTATTTATTTGTTAAATCTCTGATGTTATGCTCTTTCTGCTTTTTCTCATAGTAGCTTAATCTGGTCTGTTCCTGTTTGGCTGTGACACCATCCTGGAGGAAAACATCAGCTGTGCTGCTGCAATCAAAAACTTTGTTTATAGATGTTGGAGCTTGGCCTGTTTTTCAGTGTAGTCCTGTTTCTCTGACTGTGACTGGCTGGATGTGCTCTCTTCATTCTTAGACAGGGGAGCTGGCTCTAAGCTCATTTGCCTGGCTGTGGCTTTCCTGGATGGTTGACATTTACCACATTTATTTCTGCTTCTTCCTGTATTTCTGCTTCTGTCTCCTTGAACCCCAGTGGCCTCTGCAGATGGCCTGCACCTGGATCTGCTGGAGATTTTCCCTGTTAAAAATGAGTTTTCCTCTCACCTGTTGCTCCAAGCATGCTTGTGAGGGATTGCCTTTGAGTCAATGAGTCGAAGCAATCAGCTTCTTTTCTTTAGATAAAAATCTGAACCAGTTGGACTGTACGTTCTAGTTGAATTGTCTCTGTATACTTTGCTGAAATGACATGTTGTGAATTGACAGTTTTTTAAAGTGAATTTAATTTGATTAAATTATCCTTACCTGCTTGTTTGCACTGTGCCTTTGTATGAAAGTAAATGTTTGTTTGTTTTTCTCAACTAATCAATAATAAAGAAATTAAATTAAATTGTAATGAATTCTATGAGGGAACTAGTGCTTCCATCCCTCTGTCCATATACGAACTGAGCCTTGACTAATAATGCCCAAATCTAGGTTTTTCTCAGTTGTTAAACAGATAGATTGGATTATACCTGTCCACAGTTTTCATTTTGTGTTGCTTGATGCGTCAGGGTCACAGTTAGAGGTCATCTGTGTGGTTTCATCATGCTTACTGTGTCAATGCAGTAATGAGCCCCAGTGGAGATCCTTGGTTTCATCATTTGCAACATAACATGGAGCCCAGAGGATCTCTCTGTGTGGACATTTGGACACAGGACAATTAGTGTATCTAGCAGTGGGAGAGGACTGTGGAGGATGCTCTGCTGTCGCTATGGCTACTGCCAGGAAGCTTGAGGAAGCTGCTGCATGTGTGTATTCTACACTGGGCTGAACAAATAGGCAACAACATCAAAACAAAGACAAACTTTTGAAGTTACATTCAACAAATAAAGAGAAAAACTGCTTTGATACCTTTATCTTATGTTTAAACACCACCTTATTTGTAGATGCTTCTAAAAAAACTGTTTCATTCATCTGTATCATCAATATAAAGACAAACTTATATGTTAATGAAAGCAAAACATTAAATTTCAAATCCCTCTGCTTATTCAACCTCTTTAATCATATTGTGGATTTGTAACTTAAAGGAGAAAGAAAGGATTTTTCTAATATAAAACAAGGATGAGAACATTTTTGTTGTTAAAGTCGTAGGGAAGTCATATTTAACTGTCAAATCATTCTAGCTTGTAACAATATACATTCTAACATGTATATAAATTTACTCTTTATCAGATGATTTTTTTTCATTATGTTATGCAGGCCACTTAGTTATATGTCAGCTTGTACACCTAAATTCGGCCAATCATATATCAACAGTCATCTGTCAATCAAATTTTTTTGGCGATAGCATCTTGATACATATTTCGCAGCTAGTATACGTCGCCCAGCCGGAAAAGTAGGGGATGGACTTATTTAAAGATATTTTGGGAGTCAGAGATTTTACAGTTTTCTAGGAATTTATTTCAGATTGGTTTAGCATAATAACTAAAAGCTGCTTCTCCATGTTCAGTTCTGGTTCTGGGTATGCAGAGTAGAATTGAACCAGAGGACCTGATTTGTTGATACTGTACATTCACAACAAGAATGTAATGTATTTTAGAACTAAGCTATTCAATTATTTATAAACTAACAGAAGTATTTTAGAGTCTTTTCTCTGAGAACTGGAAGCCAGTATAACAACTTTTTGACTGGGAGGATGTTCTCCTCTTTCTTAGGGCCCTGTCACACCTTGCCGATTTAGAGAGTGTATGCCAGACATCAAAGAATCTCCTAAAACGCTGCCATATGCTGAACTTTCTATGTATTTCTATTTTGGCCATATATATGCATCATATTCATAACAAGTCCAGAACTTATGTCCAATGACATCCTAACGCACGCCAGTGTTATGCCCATGAAATTATGCTTGTGGATCATTTCATGAGCATTACCAAACATCAGTTAAAGCTGCTCCCCTCAGGCACATCAGGGTGAGATGCTGCTCCCCGGTCATCTGTCAATCGAATTTTTTTGGCCATAGCATCTTGATTCATTATGTGGCAGCTAATATACGCAACGGTTGAAATAAGAAGTTGCGTCCCGGTGTTCACAAGGATGGCCCTCTGTCTCTTCAGCAGGCGTAGAGCAACAGAACTGGAAAATTGTGAGGCAAGGGCGTAAACATGAGGCGCTCCACTGTCTTTGATCATGTTATTAACATGCTGCAGTTTACCCCCCCCCCCAAAAAAAAAACCAAAAATAAAAAAAAAGTGACAAAATCTGTAGTCGCAGCAGATTCAGCATCATGTCTACTACGACGTTTGTTGGGTATGGGCGTGAACACAGGAAGGACGCATCAGACTCACCTTCTGGCTCGCCCTATGATGGGGATGAAGTCTGGAACTAGAACTAGAACTGATGATTTCCTCCTGTGAACCTCCTTTTATACAAAAAAACTGCCAATATGCAATTATACAGTAGCTGTAAGTTAGAAACACGTTCAGCGGTTGTCTGGGATACGTCAGATACGTTGATATGCTTTGGAGATAAGTTCTTGATAAATTTTGCATAAGTTAGGCACCAGTTACTCATAGGTTTTGGATAAGCTAGACGCCACGACTTATGAGTAACTTATACTTAACGTATGTAAACTTACATGTAACTTATGGCCCATTTCTGGCATATGTTGGCTTAAGTCTAGAACTTTTGAGCATGCCCAAAATTTCTCGACGTACTTGCCGTATGTCGACATGTCCCAGAATACTTCAGCGTACTTGAGGATACTCATAACTTATAAAAAAACATACATATAACTTATCCTACATTTGCCAGTGCTTTTGCCAGATTTTTTGTACTTCAGGGATATGCTGTTCTAAATCGTCAAGGTGTGACAGTGGCTTTAGTTTTAGTAAGGCAGGTGGCAGCAGCTTTCTGGATCAGCTTCAGCTCTCTTATCAACTATTTAGAGGTAGGCAGACCTGTGAAGACAGCCTTGCAGTGATTCTACTAAATATGAATGAACTATAAAATAGTTGTTAAAGCATTTGCCCAAACATTGGTTCTTTAATTATCAAGATTTTCAAGTGACAGTCAAAGCCCCCGTCCACCAGAGGTCCTCCTTCGTTGCCGGCCTCACAGCCGGCCTCGTGAGACTTTGCTTGTCCTCGCCCATTTTTGGTGGGTTGTTTTGTGTTTGGACTTTTTTTGTTTCTGTTGTGTTTTCTGGGTGTATATGAGTTCTTAGGTATTTCTTGTTTGCCCCATTGTGCCATGTGTCATGATCGTGGTTTTGGGCATTGGGAACCAGTGTCCATGTGTCATCTTGACATGATGACCGGAGAAGAGGCTTCAGTTTTGGCCCATGGAGCAGCTGTGAGACCTCTCTTATCCCCTGTTCAGCCATCTGGCTCCAAAGAACCCCTCCCAGAGGTGTGACTTGCCACCCCCCTCTGTGTTGAGAACGGTGAAAGACCAACACATAGGATCTCTTTTTTTCTTTCGCGAAGCTGCCAGGGGGTTCACATCGGAAGATGCAACAAACCACGGCCAGGCCCAGAGGACCACATCTACAAAATGATCTAGGATAAGTCATGCTGGTTGAGTTTTCAGAACCAAACTGCTGCAAAACAGACCTTTTGCAACACATTTCGTTTTTGCAGCAAAATTAGGGTCAGAACAAGCAATAGGTCTTTTGATGATTTTGATTATTTCATGTGTTTACTGATGAGTAAAGACAAAGCTCAAAGGATGGACTGCATGCTATGTTACAATAATATGTTTTGAGCTGTTGTTGAAGTTTGGACAAGCTTTATTTCCCCAAGGGTTTAAACACTGATATAACATTAGTGTTCATGTGTTCCTCATAAGCTCATTACATTTCGATTACTAAGTATGACCAGAAGTCATTAAATGGAATCCTCATGTCTATTCGCTGCTAGCTATTTCAGAGGGTAAGGAATCTTTTAACTAATGGTTACTGGTTCCTGATTGAGCAAATCATTTCATAAAACATTATTTGGCCAAATAATATTTTATTCACCTCATGGATTTGCATTGTGAATTGGTCTGAAAACATTCCAATTGCTCTAAATTGGTGAAAAGCTAATTTGATCACAAACCAAATTCTTCCAGATAAACTTTGGTTTTCAAACACAAAATTCATCTTAATCTGCAATATGGCTTTCAACCATGTTTCCCCCTTTTCTTTTACATAGTAGTTTAGTTTAGTTGAGTTTCAATACTTTTAGTCAAGAGTTTTTAACTGAAATATGTTTGATTTGGAGCTAAATAATTTGTGTTAATAAACTCTTATATTTTGATTGGAAGTTGTGGTGAATTTATTCCATGTATGTTCAGAATTATCTGTTTGACCATGATATGAGCTTGAATCACTCGTATTGTTCTAACACACAGCTAGTAGGGTGTGTGTTCATAAACAATATATGACAGTCAGAACAATATCTCCCATAAATACACCTCCTGCTCAGTCACTGTTGCTGGTTTGTCGTCATTTATTTGCCCCCTTGTTGTGAGTATTTCTGGCTTTCAGTATTTCTGGATTTTTGCTTCTGTTACCCATTTCATTAATTAAATTTAGCAAGAAACCACTTCAGCTTCAGTGTCTGCATTTTGGTCCTGTCAAACATTCATCAACCTTGTCAATGGGGATCACTGCATGTGATTTTTGTGGTCTCTCATGTAAAGTCACCTATTGACATAAAAGGCCCCATCCTTTAAGAGGTCTTGAAACCAGCCCAGAGCCGTACCTTAAAGGCTGATGCAGCCTTCCATGCATTTTCCATAAAATGTACTAAAAAGCAGTGTTGAATTGTGAACTAATGTCCTATAATACCAGCACAGCATTTCTTTTGAAGAGTTCTTTTAAAGTAACATATTAATTTAGTTCGGTTATTCAGTTTCACTCAATATTTTCAACTTGACTTAATGTGAATATTAGTCTAAATGCATCAGTTGTATGAATAAGGTTGCATTAGACTGTATGTTTGTGGTTTAAGGACCAATTGAATCTCTATTCTTGTTGGTTCTCTAAATCTTGGTTTATAAACATAAACTCTTTCTTTAGTCACTCTTTAAATAAGACTAACAATCTTCAGGGTTTATCAAAAAGCTCAAAGAGCAGCCAGAGGAAACTAATGCTTCTCCAGGAAGTTCCTTCTTTATTCTCATCTCTTTTTCCAGTCATATATACATCATATCAAAAAGATTTTAAATCTTAAAAACATCATAGATGCATCAGAAAACCTTTATAACAAAATCAAAAGCAGTTTTAAACCCATAAAAAAATCTTTCAGCATGAAGCATCAAATTGAGTGGACGTTCTTCAGTATCTGTAACATACATTCCTCTGAGTGTTTTGGTCCAAATAACCTTTAACTGAGACACACTTTGTAAAAATATGGTTTTCATATACTATTTTGATCCTTCTGAACCAATTGCTTCTTAAACAGTCATAAAATATTTGGTTATTTGTCTGGTCTGGGTCTACAAAGATTCCTTTTCTTTGCTACCATAGGTTAATATTGTGTAAATACAATACATTTGTCACTGGTTTACATTCAGAAGTAGAGTTTTACAAGCATTTCTTATTTTAGACATCTTCAGGCCATACATCAGTGGGTTAAAAAGAGGCTGTGCAGTTAGGAAGTAAAGCGAGAGGAAAATACGCAGAACGTTTGGCAGGAAGCTCATGTTGAATCTGCTCTGAGAGATCTCAAAGCTACCAGCGAAGGAAAAGTTCAAGATGGAGGCCAGGTGAGGCGTGCAGGTGTTCAAGGCTTTCTGACGGGTTTGTTTGGATCCAGAGAAACACACAACAAGAATTTTGATGTAGGTGTAGAGAATCAGAAGCAACGAGACCAAGATAGTACTGAATGTAGCAGTGAGTCCAAAAATGTTCGTGATGGCACTTTCCGTACAGGCCAGTTTAACCACAGAATGAATATCACAGTACACTTTGTTTATCTGGTTCCCACACAGCTTCACTGGTATCAGAGTCATCATGAAGGACATGGCAACAAGTGGATACATCCAGGCTACAGCAATCAGTACGGCAATCTTTTTGGGTGTCATTTTGTTGTTGTACGGCAGAGGGTAACAAATAGCGAGGTAACGGTCATACGAGACAACTGCTAAGTTTAAAAACTCAACCGCCCCGTAAGAATGGACCATAAAACCCTGAAGTAAGCAGAGCGGAGCAGAAATAATGTGGACATTTGAGAGGATCTGAACCAGCAAGAAGGGAAACAAGCCTGAGCTGCCATACAGTTCATTGACAAACAGGCTGCAGAGAAACATGTACATGGGTTCTTGTAAGCTCCTGTTCATGCAGATCACAACGATGAGCAGGACGTTAGAGAAGACTATGAAGGCATACAAAATCAAGATGACAGTGAAATAAAAATAGGTCAAACCCCAGGAGTTGATATAAGCAGTGAAAGAAAAAAAAAAAACCTGTGAAGAGTTAGTCATGCCGTTTCACATTCTCAACAGTCAGACATAAAGAACGATAATTGTAGTTAAAGCTTTTCACCCAAAAAACAACCAACCTACTGGCTGAACACATTGTAATAATACTGAGAGAATTTTCCCTTATCCATGAATTATAAGGCAAAAGGTTTCAGCCCACAGTAAGTGAAAAAATGAGGAAACATTTCCTGATAAAGCTCACAGCCCACTGAAGATTCATTAATGTACAGAGAAAAACACAGGTTCTCTCCTATGCTCTGTATGGAAACATCGATAACCCCCTCCCTCCAGAACTGAGCTGAGTCTCTTCTCTGTGGTTATTTATGTTTGCGTGAATCCTCCAGCCGTAGTGGGACATCATTAGTGGAAGATCTGTGAAGAGCTGTCATTTTGCACAGTTTGCTTAACGTGGTATTTTTGTTGTTGTTGAATATAAGACATTTTGCTGAATTTTTTTTCTAAGGGTCCTCTCTGGCAATGTGGCACTATGAATAATAGTCTTGATGCCAAAAAGAGACCAACAGATTTTGCTTTCACAAGTGGAGCAGTACGGCTTTCCCCATAGTTTTCCGCTTGATTTATGCATGAAAATAGTTATATTATAATTCATGCAGGGATTATTACAGATTATATGGACACAGCAATGGGAAAGAGGAGATAAAGGGAGACAATGATAAAACGTTTTCTGTCTACTTCATCACCTGCAAAGAGAGACGAAAAAAAGAACAACACCACCAACGGATATAGTATAAGAGATACAGTAAAGTAGCACCTTGATACTATCACTGACGTATATTTAATCTCACATGTATACTGTGGTAGCTGAATATAAGAATGTGGGCTTTCTGTATGCAAGTGAATCTCTAAGTACCTAGAACCAAGCACCTGTAGTTGTTTGTGAGAGTTCACGTGTGCATGTAAAGTTTATTCAAAGTAAAAAATGCTCAATAGTGGTTGTGAAGAGCCAAAGACCCACCCCCCACGTGCACCGAGGCAATTGCCGGGGGACCCAAAACCCCAGATGCCAAGAGGGATCCCCAGAGCAAAGGCGCGGGGAGGGGCCAGCCCAGGATATCCGCCCCCCCCCCCCCCCCCACCAAGGGAGGAGGAGAGACGGCCCCAAGGAAATCCCCCAGCCGCTGCAACGCCGAAGTTCCCAGGAGCCCCAGGGACTAGCCCGTGGGCTCCACTAGCAGCCAGCCACCCCGAAGTGGAACCGGCCATGGGTCCCGGGGACCCGAGACCCAAGGGGACAGGCCCCACGAAGCAGCCACCAGGAATCAACCAGCACCCAACCGCGCATCCAGCCTCAAACATCAAGCACCACCAATGAATGCACTGGTGGGCCAAAGTGCCAGCCAGCTGAGGGGGGCAGGATGGGCGGAATGAGCTCCACACTTAGTGGAGATGAGATGTTCTTGGGAGAGGGAGCAGTTCAGATCCGAATGTGACAAGTAAGCCGAAAGAAAATAAAATAGTTCAATCAAACCTTTCCACCCTAGTGCCCCCACTCACAACAAACAGACTCTTAAGAAAAAATGGCATACTCATATTCACATATTACACTCACATTCAATAATCCAAGGACCGAGGACCCGGCAGCACCAGTGCCCAGTCCCAGGATTACCGGATGACCCAGTAGGTGTACCATGAAATCCAGATGGGGGGAAGGGTGAGGTGTCATCGCCACAATCCAACCCATCTAGTTCCTGCTTCGGACTCGACCCCCCTTCCCACACCCGGACCAGACAACCCTCCGGCACAATGCCCCTGGGGACGAGGCCAACATGTCCAGCACAGGCCACCCAGCCAGTATCTCTAACCCCAACCACCCCCTCTTAATCTGACTTCCGCCACTGTTTGCTGGTTCCTCATTGTCATTTATTTGCCCTTCCTGTGAGTTTTCCTGGATTTCAGTATTTTATTATTTTTGGATTTTTGCTTCAGTTGTAACTTTTTTATATTAAATCTGCAAAAAACCACCTTCAGCTTCAGTCTCTACATTTGGGTACTCCTCTCAAACCTCCACCCAGACTGAGTGTAGGAACCAGCCAGAAATGGACCCAGCAGACTTGGACTGTTCTGGGTGTCAAGGAAAGACAGCTCAACAAACAGGAGGAGGATGAAACAACTGGACGCACAATGGGACAATTTCAAGATCAACATCACATTCACAGAACAACTTCACTTTATTGTAAAATAAAGTGAACAACTTAACTTTATTACAGATCCAGAGGTTTCAGAGCTCCCCACATCTACCTGCTATAAACTCTGTGCCATCCAGAGACCCCTGAGGCCACTCAGTGCCGTCCAGAGACCCCTGAGCCTGCTGAAGCGCCCTCAGCGGGTGCTCCTCATCTTCAAGGCCCCTCCACAGGTGCTCCTCGTCCACTGAGGGCCATTGAAAGGTGGGTTGTTTTTGTTTTTGGACTTTTTAGGGTTTCTGGGATCCGCCCTTATTTGGGGGTACTGTCATGGTTTTGTTTAAGTTTTATCTTCGTGTTTTCCTTGGTTTTTATCAATTTTGTGTTATTCTAGTTAGTTCTGAGTGTATTTCAGTCCTTTCTTGTTGCCCTCTTGTCTCAGTCTCCATTCCCCTAGCACCCTTCTAGATTCCTCTGTCCACACCTGCTCCCAGTCTGCTAGTTAGCCTGGTCTTTGTTTCTTTGTTTCTTTCTCCCATATATACACCTCCTGTTCAGTCACTGTTTGCTGGTTCTTTGCTGGTTATATTAAATCTCCAAGAAACCACCTTCAGCTTCAGTCTCTGCATTTGGGTCCTTCTCCAAAACCTCCACCCAAACTGACAAAAGTAACCCATACTTAAAGAAATTACCTGATCATAATTAAAGATTGGAGAAACTCAAGAAAAAGTTTAAAAAGTCATTTTTAGTTTGTGTAAATTCTAATTGATGCCTGCCATTGCAACGCAAGGAGCATAGATAGCCATTGAGGTGGGTGTTTGGGTTTTTTCCCCCATTTGTGTGCCTATTTCATTTGAGCTTTTCTTTTTCATTACTTTTTTATTTTGTTTATTTTATTGTGCTCATTATTATAAGGTGGTATTAATATGATGGACCGTTCTTTTTGGTCAATACCTTGACTGTTTTCTTTTATTCATGCCTCTTTTCCATCTGAGACAATTTCTTTCATTCTTATAATTACAGTACAGGCTTTGCCAGAGTTCACCTTTATATGTTTGTTGTATGTCGCCAAAAACAACCTTAACACAAATGAGAGAAATACAGTAAGGCAGGTCAAACTTCTTATCAATAGAACCACTGCTTCTTAATTACATTACATAGCAGACCAATCCTGATCCAATCTGATGAAAATTAAAAAGAAAGACCATATCTCACTTATCCTAGCTTCATTGGCTTCCTGTTAAATCCGGAATAAAATTTAAACTCCTCCTTCACACTTGCTGTTCTATATGGTGTAAAGTTCCCCAAGGCTCAATTCTAGGTCCCATTTTGTTTATTTTGTATTTACTGCCTCTTGGTCAGATTTTCCACAAGTTTGGTGTTTCTTTGGGAAAAAATGGGAAAAAATGAATCGCTTCAGCTATTGATAGATTGTCTAGCTGAAGTCAAATCTTGGATGGAACAAAACTATCATCACCTTAATCAAAGTAAAACTCAAGTTATATTATTTGGTCAATCTTCATACTACAAATCCAGATCTGATTCTTGGTTCTTTAGCTCGGTTTTGTCAGACCTCTGCTAGGAATCTTTGTTTTACTTTCGACAGCTGTCAAAAGCTATAAAAAAAAACAAGTTAGCTCTGTTGTTAGATCAAGTTTTTATCACCTGCAGATTTTAGCAAAAATTAAATCCTATTTTTGTTTTAAGGACTTTGAAGGACTTATCCATGCTTTCATTACATCCCGGTTGGATTATTGCAATTCATTATATAGAGGCATGGATAAGTCACAGATGCAGCGATTTCAATTGATCCAGAACGCAGCAGCTCGGCTTCTAACAGTAACCATGAAGCGTGACCATATAAGGCCTATACTGGCCTCTCTACATTGGCTGCCTGTCTTTTACCGAATAGATTTTAAGATTCTCTTAATAACTTATAAAGTCTTAAATGGATTAGCTCCTCCTTATCTTAGAGACCTTTTAAAATTCCAGTCTGTGTCGAGAAGTCTGCGCTCTAATAATCAACTATTACTGACAGTTCCTCGGACTCGACTTAAAAGGTAAGGAGATCGGGCCTTCTCTATTGTTGCTTCAATTCTATGGATTAATTTACCTCTTCAAATTAAATCTGCCCACAGCCTGGATCATTTTAAATCGCTTCTGAAAAACTATTTTTATTCTTCAGCTTTTAATTGAAGCAGTGTTTCACATTTTGTTTTGTTAATTGATGTTGTTGTCTTTCCTGTAAGGCACTTTGGTACAGTTTTATACCTGTTTTTATACCTGTTTTTAAATTTGACATTGACATATAAAGCCTTGTATATGTGTGAAGGGCCAAGCTCCATCTTATAGCAGATCTGATTGTTCCTCTGAAAGAGGCCCTTGCTCTCTATCTGCAGGTTAACTGGTAGTTCCTTGAATTTCTAAAACAAGGGAGGCAGATCTTTTAGTTATCAGACTCCTCTCCTGTGGAGCCAACTACCAGTTTTCGTCTATCACAGCCTGGATCGGCTGGAGACCTCTCCCTGTTAAAAGAGAGTTTTCCTCTCGCCTATCGCTCCAAGCATCAAATTAAACCGAATGCTTGACTCCTCCTTGTAAGGCACTAATTCGGTAACGTGTGTGAAGTTAGGAAACTGAGTCCGAAGCATTTCTTGCAAGAGATAATATTCAAATTTATTTAACGTCATTAGATGAGACGGGGGTAAATAAAAGCTCTTACTTAACCATCCTAAGCACATACATTTATACTTTTCAGAAATCCCAGCACATTCTCTTTCTCCCATGAAACTAAACCCAACCCCTGCACAAAAGAGCTCTCTAGCACACTTGAACAAAATAAGTAACAATTTATATTCATCAAAGACCTAAATTTAGCAAAATGAACATTTCAGAACAAATGTTTTCCCTTCATGACATCAACTGTCTTCCACTCATAACAAAGAAGGATGTGAGAACCTTGAACACAATAAGGAGATGTTTATCCTTGTCTTGAGTACAGAGGCAACTGCTTTTTATCACCCCTGCTTCAACTTCCTATATTCCAGCAGCGGCTGGAACAATGTTACTTTAATTTAGCCAAGGAAAAGCACAGTCTGATATTTCATTTCACACGTTGATTTTCCAAGGATCAACAAGGGTTCATCTGAAGATGTTTTTAGAGCTGAGTGGAGATCTTTTGTTTTTCTTAGAATTAGAATCGAAGTAGTAGAATTCAACTTAATTGTAATTACACTGTCACAAGTACAAAGCAATGAAATTCAATCTCTGCATTTAACCCATCCCTTTGGGAAGCAGTGGGCTGCCAATATGTAGTGGCCTGAGAGCAGTGTGAGGGTTAAGGGTCTTGTTCAGGGACCCAGAGTGTCAGTCCATCTTCAGATAATTATTGATTATAAGTAGAGTTAGAAGGTTTTTTTTTTAATGGTTGGGATTTATTAGCATAGACTTTCAGGCTTAGGTCTACTTTTCTACTACTCAGTTTGGATTTATGAAATTTCCTCATTATAAAAAATAAGAGGCAGCAAAAAAAAAAATCAGAATCAGAAATACTTTAATAATCCCAGAGGGAAATTACTTTTGTTACATGCTTCAGTTTTATATAATATATATACACATCCAACTATGCAATATAGTAAAGATTAAAAAATAAGATAAAAAATAAGAATAAAAGGTGATAAAATATATACAAATACAGCTCTTCTGTATATATATTTGTACGTATATCTACGCATATGTAAAAACGAAATCAAAATTAAGTGAAAATCCAAGTAAAGTGATAAATCCAAGTAAAGTGATCCGTGGCATGCAAAAATAGTGCATAAATATCGCTATTACTGGGGGGGGGGGATCACTTGAGGGAGGCGTTATAGAGATTGATGATCACAGGTAGGAATGATTTCCTGTGGCGCTCTGTGGTGCATCAGGGTAGGAGGAGTCTTCTGCTGAATGAGCTCATCTGCTGGGCCAGTGTGTTGTGGAGAGGATGTGAGTCATTGTCTAAGATGGACTGAAACCTGGACAGCATCCTCCTCTCTGCCACGGTGGTCAGGGTGTCCAGCTGCTCCCCCACAACATCACCGGCCCTCTTGATCAGTTTGTTTAGTCTGTTGTTTTCAGCGACCCTCAGCCCACTGCCCCAGCATGTGACAGCAAAGAAGAGCGCGCTAGCAACAACTAACTCATAAAACATCCTCAGCATCGCCCCACAGGTGTTAAAGGACTTCAGCCTCCTCAGGAAGTTAAACTTAATGAGACAAGAACTACATGATCTGAGAATGATGCAGGAAGAGAAAACCACCCGTTAATTGTTCATTTATTATGTTGTTTTTACTTGTAGCTCCAAATATTGTGGTAATTAGCCTTTTTAGTATTTAATCAGGTGAGATAGCGAGCACGATATATCTGTCCTCTGCTATCACTAGCTTGCTAGACGGTTGCAATGACTGCGGTGAACTTGTGTTGATTAGGTCTAAAAATAATTAAATTAAAACCAAAAAACACGTAATAGTAAAAGTCTAAATTATTTCCCAAAATATCTGTAAGAAATGTATAAACTGTGAAAGTATTTTTCATAATTGTTTTCAAAATATCCCTCTTGACACTAGGGGCTGCTGCAGCACCCCGACTTCCCGCAGCCATGGTGTGAGGGATTGTCTGTATGATCAGGTTAAATTGTCTCTGTAAAATGTCTTTAAATGATGTGTTGTGAATTAGTGCATTTAATTGAATTGAATCCTACTTATCTGGTTATTTGTACTGTGCCTTTGTGTCAAAGTAATTGTTTTTTCCTCAGCTAATCAATAATAAAGAATTTCAATTCAATTTCAATGAATTCTGTGAGGGAACTAGTGCTTCCATCCCTCTGTCCATATACGAACTGAGCCTTGACTAATAATGCCCAAATCTAGGTTTGCTAGTTTAATTATGGAACCTGAGCTTAGTGAAACAGAGCCCAGTCTTAAAATGAGCTATTGGGCCAGTATAACAGAAGAACCTTAGAGGAAGACCAGGGCACACTGACTTTTATAGTTGCATCCATTACTTTATTTTTCTCAGTTGTTAAACAGATAGATTGGATTATACCTGTCCACAGTTTTCATTTTGTGTTGTTTGAAGCGTTAGGGTCACAGTTAGAGGTCATCTGTGTGGTTTCATCATGCTTACTGTGTCATTTCAATAATGAGCCCCAGCGGAGATCCTCGGTTTCATCATTTGCAGCATAACATGGAGCCCAGAGGATCTCTCTGTGTGGACATTTGGACACAGGACAATTAGTGTATCTAGCAGTGGGAGAGGACTGGGGAGGATGCTCTGCTGTCGCTATGGCTACTGCCAGGAAGCTTCAGGAAGCTGTTGCATGTGTGTATTCCACACTGGGCTGAACAAACGGGCAACAACATCAAAACAAAGACAAACTTTTTAAGTTACATTCAATGAATAAAGAGAAAAACTGCTTTGATACTTTTATCTTATGTTTAAACACCACCTTATCTGTAGATGCTTCTAAAAAAACTGGTTCAGCACTTTCATCAGTATAAAGATAAACTTTTATGTAAATGAAAGCTAAACATTTCATTTCAAATCCCTCTGCTTATTGAACCTCATTAATCATATTGTGGATTTGTAACTTAAAGGAGCAAGAGAGGATTTTTTTAATATAAAACAAGGATGAGAATATTTTGTTTTTAAAGTCGAAGGGAGGTCATATTTAAATGTCAAATCATTCTGGCTTAAACATGTATATAAATGAACTCTTTATCAGGCGATATTGTCCAAAAATTTTGAAAATGTATATTTTAATAAAACTCCTGCCTTAAAATCTCTGTTTTTTTCATTATGTTTTGCAGGCCACTTAGTTATATGTCAGCCAGAACACCTAAATTCGGCAAATCATATATCAACAGTCATCTGTCAATCAAAATATTTTCGGTCATTGCATCTTGATTCATATGTCGCAGCTAATATACGCAACAGTTGAAATAAGAATAATTTACTTTCCCATTGAGTTCCATCCCAGTGTTCAAAGGGATGGACGTCTGTGTCTTCAGTAGGCATAGAGCTAACAGAAGTGGCAGCGTTGTGAGGCAAGGGCTCAAACATGTACGGCTGTAAGCCTTCTACACCAAACCAAGCTTCTGCCGCCTTGGCGTCCTCTTCCACAGCATCTTTGTCCCCACTTTCCTCCTCTAAATAAAAATGTATGATGGAGGAGACTCATCAACGACCTCCGACAAAAAACTCTCCTCCTCTTGCATGTTTCCGCTGTCCATAGCGTTCCTTCACAGAGTCGCTTCTAAGTCACCAATTTAGTGCTACTTGGTCCCAATAGAATTTCCCATTGGGAACCTACTAGCACTAAGTTGCTAACTGGTTAGCAAGATGCTCCCGACAAACTAGTCACAATCAAAAAGCTTGCGAACCTTCCGCCACAACAACCCCACCCTCTTAATAAACAACCAATGACATTAAATTTATTCACTCGTGTAAAATCTGGCACCACTCGGCAGAATTCGGAAATACAACCGTTGGAACAGCCATTTTTGTACGACTTTAAACACCTAAACAAAGGCTTCAAACTAGCAGTATTGAGCTTGCAATCTCTCACTTGCTTCTGAAAAAATTTTTCTGAAACACTAGCTACGTTTACATGGACACAAATAATCGGATTGAAGGCCTGATCAGATCAAAAATGTTTCATGTAAACATGTCAGACTGAAGATTCTAATCCGATTCGGTCCGATCGGATATAAATTTAATTCCGAAAGAGAGAGGTGGTTTTTGCCGATCGCCTTTCTGATTGGCGTCCATGTAAACACCCATTCGGATCTTAAGAGTAAAATAATCTTCACTGCGCATGTGTGCGACGTCAGTGTGACGTTTTTCCGCCTTGTCAACAACAGGAAACCACCGGTCGCTCTTGCTCTTGTTGTGAACAACATGGCGGGAAGAGTCTAGGAACGCCGACTTATACACTCAAGTTCATTTAAAGCTGCAGGAAGCAGGAATTTATCCTCCTCCTCTTCCTCTTTTCTCTCTCCACAGCCCACTCGCTCTCCCACGCCGGTTCAATCGCTCATTCTCTACATTTTCTCTCGGACATTTCGCTGCCAAGCGCTTTTTTCCTCCTCTCTCCGTTTTTCTTTCCGCTCGCTCCGAGCGCATCGTGTGTCAGGCCTCTCAAAAACCAGATGCAGACAGAACTGCCAAGTTTGGCAGGAAGTTCTGCGCATGCTTAAAAGATTTAATCTGATCCAACGCTTGGTACATGTATACACACGTCATGATCGGATCATTTCATTTAGTGTCCATGTAAACGGAGATTTTGAATTTCCGATCAACCAAGGTTTGGATCGGATCGGGGAAATTTTGCGCATGTAAACGTAGCTAGTTTGCCGATCCAGCTTCTGCTTAATTGATCAAAAGCTGAAAACCCCAAAATACTATTTAGAGCCTGAGTGGTGGATTTTAGTTGTGGTACCTGAAGCTGTGTGCTAAATTTTAAACGCTCATCCTTTGGTCCAAACCTTATTACTGCAGTTTTGTCTTGATTTAGCTATAGATTTAAATTTGGTCAGATTCAAGGGTTTGATTTCTTCTATCCATTTACCGAGCGCTAGAATTGATTTCCTAGTAACTGTTGGGAGCTGGAGAAATTCCACCTTTCTCCAGCAGAGTCCGCCGTGGATCCTCTGAGGGAGCCTCCTGCACAGCTGCAGCTCATCAAGATCATCAGAGGATCCACTACTTAAGCTGTCTTCAGACCTTGCCTCAACGCCGCAGTGTTGTTCCAGTTGGTCAGCGCTTAAGCCTAGATCCTCAGTGTAACTTCATGACTTTGAATCCAGCCTGGATTCTAACTATTGTCTCTGTCTTCCAGGAAACCTGTGTCTCCTCTGTGAAAGCTCAGGAAGAGCTAACCTGCCGAGCCGACCCTCAGAGCCAAACCTGAAGAATCTCAGAGAACCTCCAAGCAGCTCTGGACTAGAGCTGGAAAACCCAAAACCAAGGTCTGTTCATAATAGACGTGAGACGCTGAAGCAGCAAACGGACTCTGCTGATGAACTCCTCTCCAGAACCAACAGTGACTCTCCCAAAGCTAACCTCAAGAACCCTCAAGGTACAATCAGCAATCTTCTGGAAATCAAACCTCTGTTGGCAACGCTAACTGAACTGTCTCTCACACAGACTCCGGTGAACCAGTATCCACGCCCCGAACCTGAACCAGTACATTCTGTGTGCTTGTGCATAATAAACTTGTTAAACTTTCATCCCTGTGTCCGTCAGTGGTGTTCTGCATTCTTGGGTCGCTTTTAGTGAACCCATCATGACAGAACACTGCGGCCAAACTCAAGGCCCAGCAGATCACCTCACCTGTCGACTGGAGGAGCAGGATGCCCAAATTCAAGGACAAACCCAAACGCTCCGTGAGTTATACCGCCTGTATGACACTCATAACCACATGCTACAGAGCTATGCTAATTATCTGAACAGCGCTAATGCTGCACAACAACCTTTTCCGGGTCCAGTTCCGCCTCCGAGGTCACCAGCAGTGACGTCATCAGAGTTTCGTCCTAGTCTTCCAGAAAGATTTTCTGGTAACATGAAAGATTGCAAAGGATTTTTATTTCAATGTCGATTGATTTTTCAGAACTCCCCTGGCAGCTTTTCCACGGATCACAAAAAGATAACTTTTATTCTCTCTCAGTTAACAGGAAGAGCCTTGGAATGGGCTCAGGCAAGATTTGCCGCCGACGATAGCTTAAACTGCTATTACTCTGATTTCATCTCTGAATTTACCCAGGTATTCAACCAAGAAACAGACCAAACTATTGATTCCAGAGCTCTTTTTAATTTAAAACAGGGAAACTCTTCGGTGGCCGAATTCTCCATCAACTTCCGGGTTAAAGCGGCAGCTTCCGGATGGAACCAAAGCGCTCTTAAGGGAGCCTTTTTCATGGCATTAAATGAGCACATTAAAGATGAGCTCGCAACCCTCGACGAACCAGCTACCCTCGAAGATCTAATTCGTCTCTCCATTAGACAATAGACAGGACAATAGAATTCGTGCCAGAAACAGTTCAAAGAAGCAGGGGACACTTTCTTCTGCCTCACATAACATGACTGTTTGTTCTTCCTCTACAGAGCAGCTGCACATTCAGAGACCTAAGTCCCAGTCTCTACCGTTGCCTATTCAGGCCTCTCATTCGGGCGAAAGGGATGTTGAACCCATGCAGGTGGGACACACTAGGCTCACCCCAGAGGAGAGGCAAAGGCGTTTTCTAAGCAAACTTTGTATCTACTGTGGTGAGAGTGGACACTTCATCGCATCCTGCCCGGCTAAATCAAAAGCCTGGGCCCGCCAGAGGATCTGAGGAGTCTGGCGGGCCAAATTAACACTAAGAAATCTCCTCGACTGTTACTTCCTGCCATGTTGTTCTGTGCTAACCAGAGCCTCTCTTTTTCTGCATTCATCGACTCAGGCTGTGAACGGAATCTAATCGATTCTAACCTCGTCCAACAACTCCAAATAGAAACCATACCTCTGACTCAGCCTCTCTGTGTATCCGCTATTGACGGAAAGAGACTCCATCAAGTTACCCATCAAACTCAGCCCCTCGAGCTACTTCTGTCAGGTAACCACCAAGAGACTATAACATTTTTTGTTTTTCCTTCTGCATGTTCCCCGCTGGTGCTTGGTTTCGAATGGTTGGAGAGGCATAATCCTCACATAAATTGGACCGAACATCACCTGGAATCGTGGTCCATCTCATGCCATGAAACATGCCTTCGTTCAGCTGCCCCCTTGGTGGGGTCTCCTAGAGGTGGGGGGGAGATGGACTCTCCTGACCTTTCTTCAGTTCCTTCTGAGTACCATGACCTAGCCCCTGTCTTCAGTAAGGTCAGTGCGACGTCCCTACCTCCACACAGACCATACGATTGCGCCATTGAACTCTTACCTGGTGCTCCACTACCTAGCAGCAGGTTGTATAATATTTCCAAGCCCGAAAGAGAAACCATGGAGAAATACATCAACGAATCATTAGCTGCTGGAATAATCCGCCCATCTTCCTCTCCTTTGGGCGCCGGGTTCTTCTTCGTGGGGAAGAAGGATGGTTCCCTGAGACCTTGTATTGATTACCGAGGTTTGAACCAGATCACAGTTAAGAACAAATACCCACTTCCTCTCCTCGCCTCTGCGTTCGAACCCGTACAGGGAGCTACAGTGTTTTCTAAACTGGATTTAAGAAACGCTTATCATCTCCTTAGGATCCGTGAAGGCGATGAATGGAAAACTGCCTTCAAAACACCCTTGGGCCAATTCGAATATTTGGTAATGCCCTTTGGTCTAACTAATGCTCCAGCCTGCTTCCAGGCCCTCGTAAATGATGTTCTCAGAGACTTTCTAAATGTATTTGTTTTCGTGTACATTGACGACATACTCATTTACTCCAAGAACCTCGATGAACACAAGAAACATGTCCGCCTTGTTTTGCAGAGACTGCTGGAGAACAAGCTGTTCGTGAAAGCCGAGAAGTGCGAATTTCATCAACCTTCAGTCACCTTTTTGGGGTTTGTGCTCGAGGGCGGCCAGGTAAAACCATCTGAGGACAAGATTAAGGCAGTTTTAGACTGGCCAGTTCCAGAGAACCGCAAACAGCTACAAAGGTTTCTAGGTTTTGCTAACTTCTATCGTCGGTTCATCAGGAACTACAGCCAGACCGCCCTTCCATTAACTTCTCTGACCTCTGTCAAACGCATTTTTCAGTGGACTCCTGAGGCTCAAGCAGCGTTTGATAAATTAAAGTCCTTGTTTTCCAGAGCACCTGTGCTTATGCAACCTGACCCAGCGAAGCAGTTTATTCTTGAGGTGGATGCTTCAGATTCTGGTGTTGGAGCAGTCCTATCCCAGAGACTTGATTCAGATCAAAAGATACACCCTTGTGCATTCTTCTCCCGTAGACTTTCTTCCGCAGAGCAAAATTACGATGTGGGTGACCGAGAGCTTCTGGCCATTAAACTGGCGTTGGAGGAATGGAGACATTGGCTGGAGGGAGCTGAGCATCCGGTTCTAGTATGGACTGACCACAAGAACCTGGCTTACATCCAGTCAACCAAGCAAGCTAATCCTCGCCAATCCAGGTGGTCAATTTTCTTCTCTCGGTTTAATCTCATCATCTCCTACAGACCCGGATCCAAGAATGTCAAACCTGATTCTCTCTCTCGTCTCTACTCCGTCGATCATCCTGAGACGCCTGAACCTGTTCTTCCGGCTTCCTGCACAGTGGGGGTGGTCAACTGGGAAATAACTGACCTCATCAACTCAGCCCTGGCCACTGAACCCGATCCAGGTAACGGTCCCACTAACCGAACCTATGTTCCATCTTCCGTCAGGTCCCGTCTCATCCATTGGATGCATGCCGCCAAGTTCTCTGCTCATCCAGGAGTCAGCAGAACTGTAGCCCTTATCTCAAGACGCTTCTGGTGGCCCACTCTCCATAGGGACGTCAAGGAGTATGTGTTGGCTTGCCCTACATGTGCCCGTAACAAAGCCTCACACCAACCTCCTTCTGGCCTGCTTCAGCCGCTTCCTGTTCCCTCGCGTCCATGGTCCCATATCGCCATTGATTTCGTCACCGGCCTCCCCGTTTCTCGAGGTATGTCCACCATTTTCACCATTGTTGACCGTTTCTCGAAGGCCTGCCATCTCATTCCCCTTAGGAAACTCCCCACGGCCTTCCAGACAGCCCAGCTCCTCATTAAACATGTATTCCGTTTACACGGCATTCCTCAAGAGATCCTCTCGGACAGGGGTCCTCAGTTCATTTCCCAGGTCTGGAAGGCTTTCTGCTCAGCTCTCGGCTGCAAACCCTCTCTGACCTCTGGTTACCACCCCCAATCTAATGGTCAGACTGAGAGGATGAACCAGCAGTTGGAATCAACCCTTCGTTGCCTCACATCGAACAACCCCGTGGACTGGAGCCAATTTCTCCCTTGGATAGAATACGCACACAACTCCCTCAGATCTGCATCCACTGGACAATCCCCGTTTCAGGTTAGTCTCGGCTATCAACCTCCACTTTTCCCCGCAGACGAGAGAGAGATTTCGGTCCAGTCCGTAAACCAGCACATCCGCCGTTGCCAGAAAATCTGGAGGGAAACCATCGCCACCCTCAACCAGTCTTCTCAGTCAATCAAACGCTTTGCCGACTCCAGGAGACGCCCCCCCCCGACTACACTGTGGGCCAGGCCTTTCATCCCTGTGTCCGTCAGTGGTGTTCTGCATTCTTGGGTCGCTTTTAGTGAACCCATCATGACAGTAACCTTTTTACATCATAATGAAAAGCTGTGTGTTGTCTGCATCATTATGGTAATGTTACCCTGCAACCTCGGATGGCTGAGGGTAATGTGTACGATGATCTTCCCTCAACGTGTGGTGCTGTGGTATGAGAAAGACAAAACACAAAAAACGTTTCAATATTCCTCCATACTGCTCGTCCAATGTATTCCAAGTGTCCTGAGTGGGTAGCATCCAGAATTTACTCGAAACGAAGTCATTTAGAATGTTTTTAGAGCATAAACAGTAGTGTATAGGATTTCTTGAAAGCGCGTTCACGACGCTACGGAAACCGCGGCAGACCAACCCAGACGAAAGTGCGCATTCAGCTCAGCAAAGAACTCATGCTCTTCCTCAACACTGAAGTCCTCAGACATTTTTCTTTCGTTGTTTCTTTCTTTGCACAGGTAAACAGCACATTTCTTCTTCTACGCTTGCATTATTGGCAGAGCAGACGCTGAATGCGCACTTTCATCTGGTTTGGTCTGCCGGCTTCCGTAGCGTCATGAACGCGCATGTGCGCGCTTTCAGGAAATCCTATACACTACTGTTTATGCTCTAAAAACATTCTAAATGACTTCGTTTCGAGTAAATTCTGGATGCTACCCACTCAGGACACTTGGAATACATTGGACGAGCAGTATGGAGGAATATTAACACGTTTTTTGTGGACTTTTATGGACCTTTCTGCCTCGGGCGCCATAGACCTCCATTATTTGAATGTCAGCAGACAGCAAGAAGCCTCCCAGATCTCCAGATGCATTTGAGATATCAAAAAAGTACTCCAGGGTGTTGTTCAGCATGGGGGTGAGTAGAAAATGAAGGCTAATCATGTTTTGGGTGTACTATTCCTTTAAAGAAATGTCTCCTGACATTAACAATTTCTTGGGTGAGTCTCATTGTATGGAAGGGTACTGCTGATACACATATGGATATGGAATATAGGGAAATGGCAGTAGACCAGATGTCATTGTGAAGGGTTGGTTAGACAGCAATGGACTAACACCTGCACTCCAGCAGCTATATGATGGCTGGCCAAGGGTCTCGTATATTAGTCTTTCTGTTGGTCTCCCTCTTCTCTCTGATCTCCGTATATCACTTTCCACTCTTTTTTCATCCATCTCCATCTGATCCTGCTCTTTTTCACACATCTCAGATCTTTCTTCAGTTTCAGCAGCATCTCTTTTATTGACAGTTGCTTCTCTGTCAGAGGACAGAACTCCTCAGCCGTTGCACGCAGATTATTTTGATTTTCTTGGTTCTGTCTTGTCAAAAGTTCTTGTTCAGGATTTTGAGTTTGGTCTGTCTGTAGTTGTTGTGGGTTTACAAATCCATAACACGGGATTCTGCTCCGGAGGTCATGGTGGTATGTAAACTCTTCTTCTTCCTCATCCGAGTTATGTATTTCAGATTCATTCTCGCAGCTTTGAGTTTGCTGATTTTTCTGTTTTGTCTGTTTTCTCACAGGAAGTTCCTCTTCCAAAGGTAGGTCATTGACAGGCAGAAGCAGGTTTCTGTGAAGCACACGCATGGTTTTGTTCCCTCTCTCTGGCTGCACTTTATAGACAGGTCCATCCCCCACTCTTTCAATCTGTCTGCTCCCAGTATGAGCGGAGTTTACCTGGACCTCCCCTTTCTGAGAGGTTTTTAACCAAGACTCTATCGCCTGCCTGAAGAGTGACAACTCTGGCACGTCTGTCATATTGCTTTTTGCCTTTAGCTGAAGATTTTTGACTGTTGTTGGCAGCAATTTGGTACGCCATACGCATCCTTTCAGCCCACTTTTTAACAAAGGTTTGATGGTTGCAGTCTTCAGTCTCTCTCCTGGTGCTAAAGAGCAAATCAACTGGTAGGCGCGGAGCCCTGCCATACAATAGGAAGAAAGGCGAGTATCCTGTTGTTTCATGCCTCGTGCAATTATATGCATGTACGATTTGTGGCAGATGATCTTTCCATTCACTCTTTTTCTCCTCTTGTAATGTGCGCAAGATCTGAAGAAGGGTACGATTCAGTCGCTCCACTGGATTGCACTGCGGATGATAGGGAGTAGTGCGTGAGTGAGAAATTCCTGAGAGCTGTTGTAATCTTTGGAATAAGCCATTCTCAAACTCACGTCCCTGATCATGATGTAGTTTCTCTGGGTACCCAAACGGAGTAATAAAATCTTGAAATATCTTTTCAGCTGCTGTCTTTCCGGATTTGTTTCTGGTTGGGTACGCTTGTGCAAATCGGGTGAAATGGTCAGCGACAACCAGGATATACTCGTATCCTCCTTTGCTTGGTTCCAGATGCAAATAATCAATAGAGACCAACTCAAATGGTGCGCTAGTTGTGATGGATCCCATTGGTGCTCTCTGTTGGACATTGGGATGTTTTTGTTTAATACATTGGCATTTCTTGGTCACATAATCCTCAATGTCTTGTTGCATGTTAGGCCAGTAAAAGCGTTCTCGAGCAAGATGAATCAACTTATCAGGCCCGACATGGCCCATGTCGTCATGCAAGCTCTTTAACACTAGGGGTTTGAGTTTGTCAGGGAGAACTAGCTGTCTGTTTTGTACTGTTCTCTGGAAAAGTAGTCCGTTTTCCATGACTAACTTGTTCCACTCGTACAACAGTCTCCTTGTTTCTTTATCCATGCTTCTTTTATCCTTTTCATTTGGACTCCAATTTATTTGCTTCAATGACACCATCGGCGTCGCCAGACCCCATTTACTGGGGCATGTGCCCCAGTATAAATGAGCTGTGGCCCAGTATAAATCTCATGAATATTTGCAACAGTGATACATTTTTTTATTGCATCAATTTAGATAATTCCAACGGGAGGAGACGTATATTTCTCCTCAAATGCGTAGCAAGTGTGTTGTTAACTCCAAATTGAGGATGTATTAGCGCCCCCACGTCAGCGCATGTCACTGCATGAACTGCAGGTAAACTAACACGCTGCTCTCAACTGAGTTGGATAGGACACTGTGCGGCCGCGACGCATTTTTAGTTCTGGTAACGTTTCTTACCTGTTAATTTTATTATTTTTCCAGTGAAACCACATGATTTATAGGCTACTAACTGAAAATTACTGCATTGGTTTGTAGATGGATATCAGGAAATTCCTCACACGAAGCAGAGACAGGGAAGCAGTAAAACAAGATGAGAGAGAGGGAGGTAAGGTCCCGTGATGAATTAGTGATTTAAGCTAACTAGTTACATTAGGAACGTTATAAGCAATATGATAGATATTTACATAATTATACATTTATGTTTTTTAATGTTTGCTGTAGAGAATGAGAATGAAGGTGCTGGAGTAGGAAAGGGAGGAGGAGGCGAGACTGACAGGCAAGAGACAGGTGAAAGATAGGAGAGACAGGACCATGAAGGTGATGAGGAAGCAACAACCAGCGTTTATAAACAAGAAGGGGACATTAGTGACTTAGGGGGAAAGCATGATGGTCCTAAACAAGTGAAGTTGTCCCACTATCCCCAGCACAATTTTGGAGTAAAAAAAAACTTTCATTTAATTCAAAATGGTTTGAAAGCTTTTCCTGGTTAAAAAAGAAAGCCTTGTCATCAAGGATATGCAGTGTGTTTTCAACTTGCTTGATAACATCATGTTCCCAACACTAACACAGGTCATCCAGATCTCCCTCACAATCACAATCAACAACTGGAGTTGTGAAAGGTCATTCAGTGTGTTGAGAAGGCTCCACACTTGGCTGAGGTGCACAATGGGATAAGCCAGGCTCCATCATCTTGCTATTTTATAAGTTGAAAAGGAAGAACTTTCTAAGCTGAGTCACAGTCTAGTGATTGACAACTTTGCAAAAATGAAAAATAGGAGGTACACTTTAATGCTCAAAAAATAAAAGAAAAACTTAGTTCATGTTAAGTTAAACTTTCACCTGAACTAAAACTCCGAAACCTAGGGTTAGGTTAATGATTAATGATTACTTCAGAATGTGTATAAGGAAACTTTTTATTTTTAAGGTTGGTAATGTCTTATTTTTTATAGCTGCAATATTGAAAATGTTCATGTTTGTTAAAACAAATATGCTCTTACACTCATTAATATCTCAACTGGTAATTTTGGTAGGAATTTATCAGGGTGGGGCAGTGTGCTTGTCTGTAGTTGTGTATGGCAGGAGGGGCATATGCGGTAGGGGGCCAGTGCCCCAGTAAAGCTTTGTGCCTAGCAACGCCCCTGAATGACACAATCTCTTTAATTGCTGTATCTTCTTGTTGTGCTTCCCTGATGTTTTCAGGCATGATGGTCATGACACTGCCAAGTACGTTAGCATCATTTTCATCAGCAAGTTGTAATGCAGCAATCCAGGGAACATCATTGCTTTGTGTTGCTTTGTTGCCTTGCCACACTGCAGACACAACTTCAGGGGACTCTGTCTCAGTATGATCTTTCATGTACTGTTCAAGGCCTACTGGGTATCTGGACAACATATCTGCATCAGCATTCCTCTTCCCCGGTCTATACTTGATATCAAAGTGGAAATCGGCTAATTCCGCAACCCACCTATGACCTACAGCATTTAGCCTGGCAGAACTCAAAATATAGGTCAGGGGATTGTTATCTGTATAGACCGTTAGAGTTGGTGCGTAATACAGATAGTCTCGAAACTTATCACAAATGGCCCACTTGAGTGCTAGGAACTCAAGTTTACCTGAATGAAGGTGATAGTTACGTTCAGCAGGTGTTAAGGTTCTAGATCCGTAGCCAATAACACGCAGCTTGTTGTTTTGGGACTGATATAACACCGCTCCAAGTCCTTCATTTGATGCATCTGTATGCAAAACAAATGGACGATCAAAGTCGGGATAAGCTAAGATGGGCGGATTAATCAGCATCTCCACCAGCTTGGAAAGCACAGTCTTATGCTCAGTTGTCCATGTGACAGGTGTGCGAGAGGGAAGCTGACCTGTGTTTTCTTTCATTTTACACCCTCGACTCTTAGAAGTCTGGGGCTTGTTGTTCTTACTTGAGTCGGCTGAGCTTTGAAGGAGTTCAAACAGAGGTCTTGCAAGTCGTGAGAAATCCTGAATGAAGGATCAATAATAACTAAGGAAGCCCAGCAATGTCCGAACTTCTCCAACTGTGTGAGGCTTCTTCTCCTTCAGAGCTATTACAGCTTCCAAATCTTTTGGGTCGATCTGGACGCCTTCTCCTGAAACCATTCGTCCCAGATAACTAATTTGTCTCTTGAAAAGCTCACATTTGGCTGGTCGAAGTTTAATGCCATGTTGTCGCATTCTGCAGAAAACCTGTTTCAAATGGTCGACGTGTTCCTCAAATGTTTTTGAGTAACAGAGGACATCATCTAAATAGGGTACGCAGCACTCATCCCTGATACCCTCTAATACGCCTTCCATACATCTCTGAAATGCAGCTGGTGCGTTGGTCAGTCCGAAGGGGATTTTTATCCATTCGTAGAGACCCAAATGTGTGCTAAATGCTGTCAGATGTCTTGTCATAAACCCTTGGTGATATGCACTCCCTTGGTCCAAAATGGAGAACCATGAATTCCCTCCAAGACTCTCCAACAGATCTTGAACGCGTGGTAGAGGATGGCTATCAGGAGTGGTTTACAGTTGAGCTCTCGGAAATCAACACAAAGACGCAGGCTGCGGTCTTTCTTTTGCACGCAGACAACAGGTGAGGAGTATGCTGAAACTGACTTTCAAATCCACCCTCTATCCAAAAGGTTTGAGATATAATCCTTAACCTCTTTATACAATGGCCAAGGAATAGAGTTATAATTTTTTTGGACAGGAGTATTATCTGTTGTGGTAATCTGGAGCTGTAAACCAGGAATACATACAATGTCGCCTTCTTCAGATGCAAACACATCCAATTCTTCATACAACTTGTGGTGTACCATATCCTGTTCATGCTCAGGGAGATGATCCAGATTAACATTTGGATGCCATTTCTCTTGTTCATGAGCAGGTGTGTGGTTTCCCTTTTTAGTGGAGTCCCCATTATTTAGCAAGTTCACATGGGTGGCGCACAAGGGTGGATCATTCTGTCCACTAACGTGTTCATGAGGTGATAGAGAGATGTTTAAAGGTTTGGTTCCATCAATTTCCTCAAGGACTCCTAAAGCTGTCATTGGAGGTAAGAAAATGTCATGGTTGGTTGAATTCTGGACTGGAATTTTCACCATTTTTGAAGCTCCAACAGGTACGTCAACCAAAGCAGGAAATAATTCCAGCCCGTCTGGCAGGATACTCTGTATGCTGGTTCAAACAACCTTACTCCTCCTCCTGGAAGTGTTCTAATGCGACATTTCACTTCACAGATTTGCCCACTTTGAACATTAAGACTCTTCTTTCCAACTCTCACTGCTGAACTCCCTGATTCTTCCTGAGACGGCATAGTGCAAACCACAGAGACTAGAGTTTCAACACTATTTTTTTGAATTCTCAAAGCCTCTGACAGTAAGTCCACCAAGTTGCTTTTTTTTCTGGTCAGTGTTTCCCATTATGATTTCTTGTATCACATTAAAACCTAACAATGGGCTGCTTATACTCTCGTGACTTACAAGCAACGGAACATAGAGAGCCACAGAACCATATCTGATACTTTTGATTTCGAGTCGGACTTCTATCCATCCATCAAATGGCACCTCTGTTCCATTTGCTGCTGTGACTTTGAGAGGGTGTTCTGGTAGTAGGCTCTCAAGTGGCTGGATTGTTACATTTGGTAGAGCTTTCTGCACCCATGACTTCTCCACTATGCTCACTTGTGCCCCACTGTCCAATAGCATCTGCAACTCGGCCCCATTTAGTTGGCATGTCACAGTGCATCTACCACCAATCAGGTGGGCAACATGTTTCTTCTTAGTAGAGCTATTTTGTTTGATGAGCCTGGCAGACGATGGTGCGCCCTCTTGAGGATGCAGCTTTGGAGTGAGATGGGACCCTGCTTTCGCTCTGGTCACTGATGGTCCCGTCCCAGCGACCTCGCCCAGTTTCCCGACAGATTGTTCTTCATCAGACAGCCAATTGCTCTGTGTCCCTCTTTATCACACTTGAAACAGTGGCTACAGCTATCCTTTCCTTGGGAGACACATTGCTGACATCTTCGTTTAGCTTCTGACTTTGCTGGCTGGTTTTGGTGGGGAAAATGTGTGTGAATGTTTTCACTGCCTTAACCAACAATAGGTGTTAAAGCCTTTTCTAAACTTTTGGTCAGTGATGAAACCTGTGCTGTTAGCTCTTGTATGGCAGTACGATTAGCTTGGACTTCTGCCTGCATCTGAACTGCATTCTGACTTTTCTTGTCCATCTGCACTGTACTGACGCTAACTGCTTTTGGTTTGAGAGCCTGGCCTAGTCTATTCTGTCTCTCTGTGTCTTCACCTACTGACTTTGTTATCACTTCTAGGATAAAGTCATCAGTGACTTTCTCATCTGTAAGGTGGGGTTTGAGATCTTGTCGGACATATGAATATTTTTCATGTATGCCCTGATAGAGTGAATGTAGGAACACTCCCTGAACAAATTTCTTGTCATACTGGAAACCTGTACTTACTTTAGAAGCAAAAAGCACACGCTGTTTTAACCCCATCAGTCTATACATAAACTGTTGTGGACCTTCTTTATCATGTTGTCTTGCGTTGCTCAGTTCTTGAAATAATTCAGGACTGCTCTTATCTTTAAGGTGCGCTCTGAGAAAACGCTTCAGCTCAGTTACAGTCAGAGTATCTTTTGTGATCAGCATGTCTTTAAATGTACCCGGTTTAATTATTCTGAGAACTGTCCTAATAATCTCAGCCTCAGTGAAACCTTCACTCAATCCTTCATCAATTTGCTTACACAAACAGTTAAAACTCACATCTGAGTCAGAATCTAAAATCTGACCAGCATGAATCCGAAATTCTCTTCGTGGAAGTAATGCAGCAACATTTGTCAATTTTACTAACCCGGTTACCTGATCAGCAACAACTGGTGATGACACTGTCTTACTCAATGCTGATGCTGCTACAATCTGCTCAGTCTCGTTCACTGATACCACTTTCTCTACATCCACTGAATGATGCGGGTTCTCTGTTTCTTGTGCTGACAGTAGCTCATCAACGAGGTCACGAAACACCAGCAGGCGCGACATCCCTTGGACCTCCAAATTCCTCAATCGTTTACTTCTTAAAAAGTCAACAATGAAGTCATAGAGTTCTACTTCGGACGATTCCTCCCCTGGCGCGTCTTCTCCCACCTCATCTTGGCACGATACTGCCAGTTAGTGAAGCAGCTCTCTTCTGGCATCATCAATCAGTTGGTGAAGCAGCTGCTGGATCTCCCACTGAAGCTCATGTAGCGTCGTCATCTCTGGATACCTGATGTCTTGCCCTTAGAGCATCAGTTCATGTAACATAAGGTCAGGATCCCAAGGTTCTTTTTTTTTTTTTAGATAGCACCAAGCCAGCAGGAGGTGCCATCCCGGACGAGCCCCCAAATTTGTTACCCTGCAACCTCGGATGGCTGAGGGTAATGTGTATGATGACCTTCCCTCAACATGTGGTGCTGTGATATGAGAAAGACGAAACACACATGTTGAGCTTCTTTACCTTCAACCGGAAGAATTATTCTTCTTGTGTGTTCAGTCTTCTTCATGCCGCCAACGTGTCAGCGCCCCCTAGCAGCCGCGGCCAGAACTACATGGACTAAATGAATAACACCATATAATCTAATAAAATGAGAAATCAAAGACACAAAACGAAAAAAATAATGTTGGGGTGCCTGTTTTCCAACTTCTTTGTTTTATCCACTAAAAACTGGCTTTTCACCCCTCTACAGTAACTTACGTTATTTATGAAGATCTGAGTTATTGGGAGCATGTAGATATTGAATAAAAATGGCCCTAAAAAGAACTAATGTGGAACAGCACATGTTCCATCTTTCTCATGCTCAACGGTTACCTGTGGAGTATCACAGGGATCAGTGCTAGGACCAATTCTCTTTACTATATATGCTCCCAATTGGTAGAATTATTTGACAGCATGGGATTAATTTCTGCTGTTATGCTGATTATACTTAGCTATATCTGTCTATAAATCCAGATGAAGCTAACCCATTACATAGATCAAAGGCCTGTGTTGAAGACATAAAAACCTGGATGGCTCTTTACTTTCTACGGAAGTTATAGTCTTTGGTCATTTGGATGGGATTAAACTGATTTCAGATAATAAAGTAAAAACTCTTGGTGTTATTTTTTATCAGGACCTGTCATTTAAATTTCAAATCAAAGAGCTTTCTAGATTTTCCTTCTTTCATCTGAGGAATATTGTAAAAAATAGACATATCCCATCCAGGGGTGATGCTGAGAAACTAGTCCATGCATTTGTTACTTCAGGGCTGGACTATTGTAATTCTTTACTATCAGGAAGTCCATAAAATGTAGTTAAAGCCTTCAGCTGATCCTTCAGCTGCAGCCAGAGTTCTGATGAAAATTAAAAATAGAGATCATATCTCTCCTATCCTATCTTCTCCTTGTTGGCTTCCTGTTATATCAAGAATAGAATTCAAAATCCTCCTTCTAACATATAAAGCCTTAAATGGCCAAGCTCCATCTTATATCAGAGATCTGATTGTTCCTTATGTTCCTAAAAGAGCACTTTGCTCTCAATCTGCCGGTTTTCTAGTGGTTCCTATAATTTCTAAAAATAGAATGGGAGGCAGATCTTTTAGTTATCAGGCTCCTCTCCTGTGGAACCAACTACCAGTTTTAGTCCGTGAGGCAGACACCCTGTCTACTTCTAAGGCTAGGCTTAAAACTTTCTTTTTTGATAAAGCTTATAGTTAGAGGGATTCAGGTCATCCTGAGCTATCTCTATAGTTATGCTGCTATAGGCTTAGACTGCTGAAGGCCATAGGGACCCCTATTTCATCATTCTGCTTCATTCTATCTCTATGCTCCCAGTCTGCAGAATCTGTTCTTCATCTGGCCTGTTCCTGTTTGGCTGTGACTCCATCCTGGAGAAAAATATCAATCGTGTTGCTGCCATCAATACCTTTGTTTATAGATGTCCGAGATTTGCCTGTTTTTCAGTGTAGTCCTGTTTCTCTGACTGTGACTGGCTGGATGTGCTCTCTTCATCCTATGACATGGAATTTGGCTCAGAGCTCGTCTGCCTGGCTATGTTTCCTGGACGGGGCCGCCTTTTACAGCTGCTTTTTGTACTATATCTGCTTCTGTCTCCTTAAACCCCAGTCGTCCTCGGCAGATGGCCGCTCACACTGAGCCTGGTTCTGCTGGAGGTTTCTTTCTGATAAAATGGAATTCTTCTTCTCCACTACAAGCATGCTTAGTGTGAGGGATTGCATTTAAGTCAATTAATCGATGCAATCAACTGGCTTTACTTAGATAGAAAACTTTGAATCAATTTGACTGTATGATCTGGTGAACTATCAAGTGCCTTGAGGTGACGTGTTGTGAATTGGCGCTATAGAAATAAACTGAATTGAATTTAATGTAATTTTTGTGGTCTCATAAAAAATTCCCTGTCCTTCAAGAAGTCTTGAAACCAGCCCAGTGCAATACCTTCCATGCATTTTCCATAAAATTTACTAAAAAAAGCAGTGTTGAATTGTACTATTGTCCAATAATACCAGCTCTGCATTTCTTTTAAAGAGTTATTTTAATTCTCCATCAGAACCAACAGACAGGGGAAAAAATGTATTGTAACAAGATGAAGTTATTTGACAAGTAACATATTAATTTAGTTTGGTTATTCAATTTCACTTAATAGTTACAACTTAATGTGAATATCAGACTTTGTAAATACATCAGTTGTATAAATAAGGTTGCATTAGACTGTATGTACTTCTTTTCGGCCCCCTAGTGTTTTAGCAGATCTAAGCAAAATCTTGGTTTATAAACATCAAAACTTTCTTTTGTCACACTTTAAATAAGGCTAAAAATCTTCAGGGTTTATTAAAAAGAGAGCAGCCAGAGGAAACTAATGCTTCTCCAGGAAGTTCCTTCTTTATTCTAATTTCTTTTTCCACTCATATCTACACCATCAAAAAGATCGAAATTCTTTTTTTTTAACAATATAGATGCATCAGAAAACCTATAAAAAGAAATCAAAAGCAATTTTGAACCCATGAAAAAATCCTCCAGCATGAAGCATCAAAATGAGTGGACTTTCTTCACCATCTTTTTTTGGTCCAAATAACCTTTAACTGAGACTCACTTTGTAAAAATATGGTTTTCATATACTATTTTGATCCTTTTGAACAAAATGCTTCTTAAAGAGTAATAAAATAATTGGTTATTTGTCTGGTCTGGGTCTACAAAGATTCCTTTTCTTTGCTACTATAGGTTAATGTTGTGTAAATACAATACATTTGTGTCACTGGTTTACATTCAGAACTAGAGTTTTACAAGCATTTCTTATTTTAGACATCTTCAGGCCATACATCAGTGGGTTAAAAAGAGGCTGTGCAGTTAGGAAGTAAAGCGAGAGGAAAATACGCAGAAAATTTGGCAGGAAGCTCATGTTGAATCTGCTCTGAGAGATCTCAAAGCTACCAGCGAAGGAAAAGTTCAAGATGGAGGCCAGGTGAGGTGTACAGGTGTTCAAGGCTTTCTGACGGGTTTGTTTGGATCCAGAGAAACACACAACAAGGATCTTGATGTAGGTGTATAGAATCAGAAGCAACGAGACCAAGATAGTACTGAATGTAGCAGTGAGTCCAAAAATGTTCGTGATGGCCCTTTCCGTACAGGCCAGTTTAACCACAGAATGAACATCACAGTACACTTTGTTTATCTGGTTCCCACACAGCTTCACCAGTAGCAGAGGCATAATGTAGGAGACAATAATAAGTGGATACAACCAGGCTACAGCAATCAGTACGGCAATCTTTTTGGGTGTCATTTTGTTGTTGTACTGCAGAGGGTAACAGATAGCGAGGTAACGGTCATACGAGACAACTGCTAAGTTTAAAAATTCAACTGCCCCGTAAGAATGGACCATAAAAACCTGAAGGAAGCAGAGCGGAGCAGAAATAATGTGGACATTTGAGAGGATCTGAACCAGCAAGAAGGGAAACAAGCCTGAGCTGCCATACAGTTCATTGACAAACAGGCTGCAGAGAAACATGTACATGGGTTCATGTAAGCTCCTGTTTGAACAGATCACAACAATGAGCAGGACGTTAGAGAAGACTATGAAGGCATACAAAATCAAGATGACAGTGAAATACAAATAGGTCAAACCCCAGGAGTTGATATAAGCAGTGAAAGAAAAAAAAAAAACCTGTGAAGAGTTAGTCATGCCGTTTCACATTCTCAACAGTCAGACATAAAGAAAGATTATGATTTTAGTTAAAGCTTTTCACCCAAAAGTAAAACATTTAATTTAACCACAGCCTCCAATCTACTGGCTGAACACATTGTAATAATACTGAGAGCATTTTCCCTCATACATTAATTATCAGGCTGAAGGTTTCAGCAAACAGTAAATTAGAAAATGAGGCAACATCTCCTGATAAAGCTCACAGCCCACTGAAGATTAAATAATGTACAGAGAAAAAAAACAAAAACAGGTTCCTTCCTATGCTCTGTATGGAAACATTGATTACCCCCTCCCTCCAAAACTGAGCTGAGTCACTTCTCTGTGTTTTTTTTATTATGTTTGTGTGAATCCTACAGCTGTAATGGGACATCATTAGTGGATTATCTGTGAAGTAATGCCTGCTAAGGAGGGTCAGGCACTAAAACGTAACAAAATAAAAATGATTATTAAAAAAAATATTAGTCAAAATTATATTAAATGAAGATTATATTAAAATATTAAAGGTGCATAGGCAGTTTTTATGACATTTTAATATCTCTATCCCAGCAACTCATTTCGGTTGTAAAGAAGATTTTTCTGAGAGATGGAAAAACCTGTCAATAAATATTCATTAAATATTGAATTATTCTTAGATTTTCTTTTTATTACAGTTGTCAAACTCACTCAAAGCCTTTGCTCGGAAGTTTTTGCTCATTGACAGTGATGATACGTTTCTGAGGATGTGTGCTTGGGGTAAATAAGGATTTACTATAGTTAAGCAATAAAAGGGAAGATAAGCTTTTGTAAAGATTCTATTTCACAAAGGATTAGACTGGGATAGCAAAGAGTATGAAATACAGTACAAAGGTTGTAGCTCACTGAAGAAAAAGCTCAAGTTGCAAAGGAATTGAGATGTGGCCACTGAGTTCACGGATTTGTGAACAAATCTCTGTAATACTGACATTAGTAATGGTAATTAGTAATTCAGACAGACAGATAGATAGATAGATAGATAGATAGATAGATAGATAGATAGATAGATAGATAGATAGATAGATAGATAGATAGATAGATAGATAGATAGATAGATAGATAGATAGATAGATAGATAGATAGATAGATAGATAGATAGATAGATAGATAGATAGATAGATAGATAGTATTAAATGCTATGTTTGTATGTTGTATTATTTTTTTGATTTCAACATTAAGGGTTAAAATCCCTCAGTATATGACTTAATTTCTCTTTAGTACATTTTAGCATAATGAGAGAAATTGTACTGAAATGCTTTCAGTACACGAGTTACAAGTAGTAGAGATACTACCTCAAACACTTCAATCATGGGAAAATTTATATTATTTTTTGCAGGTCTAACCCCTTGAGAATGTTTAGTCACTGTTCAAGAAGGAGACAAGTTCTGAGTCCCAGAGGTTATTGTGATTTTGTGTGAAATGTGTAAATAAATCCAACTCCCCTGACATCTGAGTCCCCACAAGCCTGATTAAATTAGAGCAAAAGGTTTAAAAGTGAAGATTTTGGGTTTAAACATAAACAGAAATAGAGAAGAAAAATGAATTTTTAGGTTTTAACCTAAAAGTGGAATAAAGTAAATAAAGAAATAAATAAAAAAACTAAATTATTTTAAATTGGTAGAAATTCTAGTTTTTCTTCTTTTTACTTTCAATACTTTTTGGTTTTTTAGATTTCAAAAGATAGTTTAACATTTGATTCTGACAGTATTGTTTTTCAGTTTCAACATAAATTTTTTAAAATATGTTATGTTGTCAAATAAGTTATTACTCTCTCTCTCAGCTCTGTAGAAGTGTTTTATTTTTTTTAAATCTATTTTATCTCTTTTTAGACTGTGTAATATATCTAACAACAGTCCTTTTTGTTTGAATGTTTTAGAGCAGAGGTCACGGATTAGCGGACCTGCTGGCTAATCCGGACCTAACCTGATTTAACATTTATAGATTACCACATGTTGTCCGACGGCAGTGTCTAATTTCACTTGCGCTCCTTCTGCTGTTCGTACAGTAAATCCCTCCGGGACCAGGCTTCACGTGATGCATATTAGCCAATGAGCTGTGTCAATCAGGGCTGTTGCTGCTAGCTACTTTTAGACACAGCAGGCAAACCTGTGGCAAGCCGGGGGTGGGTAAAAATGATGGGAAAACGTGAAAGAAAGTGTGGACTATTGGAAAAAGTGCTTTTGAAAGAAAAGTGAAACAGTGTGTTCTCAAAGATGAACCTGCACATTTTGAGTATGTTTACTCTACCTTCTGCTGTGAAGCAGGATTGTCCACCATGAACAGAATCAAAAATAAATATGGATCCAGGCTCAAAATGAGCACTGTAGTATATTGTTAGAATGACCTGGATCATCTGTGATCGATTGGTTTACCCTATGAGAAACACATCACTCAGTGTTCGATATGTTTGGTCTTGGGCTCAGTGTGTGTTGTTGGCGAGCTGCAATAAAAGTTACATGAAAAGTGCCTCACCAGAAAATAAGCCTCACCGTTTATTTTATTAGTGTCAGAAGTACACAACATGGTGTCAGAAGAGGTATTTTCGTAGTCTACATGAGCTGCGAGACTACAATAGTTTACGTTAAATCCTCCGCTGTGGTAAGGAAAGTTTAGTTAAATGTCTTTGAGTGACCGAATGTTAGCGTTAGCCAGAGCTAGGCTACATTGGATCAGTTCAAGCCTCCAGCCCCGCTAGTGCTAACCGGCAACATCAGCGAGAATTGTGCCAATGGGAGCAACGTTTTCAGCTGTACATGACGGCTACGGGAACTGAACCAGTGAAGATGGCCATCATACTACACACGATCGGTGAGGAAGCACTAGAAATCTACAACACCCGGGATGTGTTTGTGGAACAAGGTGAGGATGGACAGCCTGGTGAGCTAACAATGAAGGACATCTTGGATGCGTTCAGAAAGTACTGCATACCGAAAAAAAACATTGTGTTCGAGCGTCACCAGTTCTGGTCCCTACCCATGTCTGAGGGAGCCAACGTAGATCAGTTTATGACTGAACATCGTCAAAAGTGTAAGAACTGTGAGTTTGGACTAACAGAGAATGACGTGATCAGGGATAAGGTCGTGTTTTCTGTGCCAGACGCTCGCATGAAAGAGCGATTACTACGAGAAACGGACTTTACTCTGGATAAAGCTGTCGATATCTGTAGAGCAGCTGAAGTCACTAAATCACAGATGCGAGCTATGAGATCAGCTCAGCCTGAGGCGTCCGTGGAAGCTTTCCATAAGGTGTCTGCCAGCTACGAGAACGGAAGAGTCTCCATGAAAAAAATGTCACGACCAACTGAGAGAAAGACACATGCAGAAAATGCGGCGGGGTGCACAAACCTCGTCAGTGTCCAGCGTTCGGGGTCATCTGTCACAACTGTAACAAGAAGAACCACTACACGAAGAGTTTTGCATCAACACAAGACAGAGGAGCCACTGCCCGGGGCGTGCACGATCTTGAGGTGGAGTCACTGTTCATATCGACAATGTCCTGTTTTGAACCCAAACGCACTCAGCAGGATAATTCGTGGTACACAACAGCCGACATTAAAAACACAGAGGTCGAGTTTAAATTGGACACTGGGGCAGATGCAAATGTGCTTCCTCTGAGCATTTTGCAGAAGATTCGGGGTCCTCATCAACTGCAACCAAAACGCATCGCTCTCGTTGCCTATGGAGGGACACGTCTGAAGCCAGAGGGCACCGTGAGACTTATCTGTGATGTGGGCAGAACGACGTCAGATCTTTTGTTCTTCGTCACCAAGCACTCCTCCACTCCGATCCTGGGCCAAGACACATGTGAACAGCTGCAGCTGGTGAAAAGAATGCAGACCATCGCAGTCAAAACACCAGCCACAAAAGAGGAGCTAGTGGACGCATACCCCTCTGTCTTCAGTGGGCTGGGACAGTTTCCAGGGGTGCATCACATCCACACAGACCCACATGTGATCCCAGTTGTGCACTGCTGCAGGAAAATCCCCATCGCTGTCATGGACCGGCTAAAAACCATGCTAGAAGACCTCGTCGAAAGAGATGTCATCCCACCAGTGACGGCGCCTACAGAGTGGGTAAATAGCCTTGTCATCACATAAAAGAAAAACGGGTCACTCAGGGTGTGTTTGGACCCTCGTGTCCTAAATGAGGCGATTAAGAGACAGCGCTTCTCAATACCAACCCCAGAAGAAGTACTCCACCGCCTGTCAGGAAAAACCATCTTCTCCATCCTAGATGAAAAGGACAGATACTGGCAAGTGAGTCTGGACCAGCCCTCCTCGATGCTCTGCACATTCAGCACGCCGTGAGGCAGGTTTCGTTTTAAGAGACTTCCTTTTGGCATAAAGTCCGCCAATGAGGTCTTTCAACAAAAGAACTGTGAGACATTCGGCAGCATAAAAGGAGTGCACATCATTGCAGATAACATGATCATCGCCGCTGCATCTGAGGAAGAGCATGATGCTATTCTGCAAACAGTCATGGACACTGCACTGAAAAACAACATCAAATTCAACAAGGAGAAAATTCAATACAAAGTGGACTCAGTCAAATACATGGTCACCTCGAAGGGAGTGAAGCCGGACGAGTCCAAGGTGTTCGCCATCAGAGACATGCTGCAGCCAGAGGACAAGAAAGCACTACAGAGACTGCTGGGAATGACAAGGTACCTCTGCCAATACATCCCAAATGAAGCCACGATAACAAGCCCACTCAGAGAGCTGCTTCGGAAGGACGCTGCCTGGCACTGGAGCAACCAACACATTGCTGCAGTGGACAAGCTCAAGGTCACCCTCATGCAAGCCCCAGTACTCCAGTTATACGACCGGAGCAAGCCACTCACCATACAGTGCAACGCATGAAAAGATGGACTCGGCACCTGTCTGCTGCAGGAAGGTAGGCCACTGTCATACGCATCACAAGCACTCACTGACTCTGAGAAGAATTATGCTCAGATAGAGAAAGAACTGCTGGCAATAGCTTTCGCCACCAAACGCTTTCACCAGTATGTGTATGGCAACACAGTGACTGTACAATCTGACCATAAGCCCCTAAAAAAACATCTAAGCAAAGCACCTGCACGATTCCAGCGCATGCTACTGCAGCTCCAACGCTATGACTTGAAAATCATCCACACAGCAGGCAAGGATATGCATGTTGCTGATACCCTGTCCCGTGCTGTTGTCAGTGACAGCAAGGATGACGTGAAAGAGGATCTGTTTGAGGAGAGAGTAGTGCATGCAATGGAGGCCACAGACGCACTCGACGCAGACACACTCTCAAAGCTCAAGAGGGCCACGGCGACAGACAGCACACTGCAACAGGTGATGGAGTTACACAAGAGAGGCTGGCCGAGATGACGGCGCAGTGTTCCTACCAACCTACACCAGTACTGGTCAATGAGACAACATTAGCATCAGGGATGGCATCCTGATGACTGGTGACAGGATTGTGATCCCACAGAGTGTGAAGCAGCTGATGCTTGACAGACTGCACATCAGGGGATACAGCGGATGAAAGCACAAGCAAGAAAGGTGATGTACTGGCCAGGCATGAAACACGACATCGAAAACCAGGTGGAGAAATGCCGCCCATGCCAACAACTCCAGCCACAGAATCACAAAGAACCCTTGATTCCACACAAGGTACCTGAACTGCCATGGCTGAAGGTTGGTGCAGATATCTTTGAGCTACATGGACAGTCATATCTCCTGATGGTGGATTACATGTCAAAATACTCAGAAGTGCTCCACTTACCTGACAAAACTGCCCACACAGTCATACGCAAAATGAAGACCATATTCGCCAGAAATGGGATCCCAAAAGAGCTGGTAAGCAATCACGTTCCTTTCGCCAGTTCTGAAATGCGACAGTTTGCGTGGTCATGGGGCATAAAACTTGTCCACTCCAGCTCTGGGTATCCACAGTCAAACGGCCTAACAGAGAGAATGGTAAAGACTGTAAAACAGGCACTTAAAAAGGTGACACTGTGCTCTTTAGTCTCGCTGCACTTATCCTCTTCACCTATGTGAAAATCCTGCAGGTCTGTTTTTCAGGATCCAAGCAAACCCAATAGAAAGCCATCAGCACCTGCACACCTCACCTGGTCTCCCTGCTTAACTTCTCCTTCGGTTCCTTCTTTGCAGTTTTACAGAGCAGGTTTGACATGAGCAGAGTTCCCAATGTCCTAGGCATTGTTCTATCTTTATACTTCATCACCCGTCAGCCCGTTCTGAACCCCCTGCTGTATGGACTCAAACTAAGTAAGATCAGAATCACATGCAGAACTCTTTTATTTAGTAAAAAATAAACTTACCAGTTTACTTTTAGAACTTTTAAGAATGTTGCAGAACCAACCCAGTCTCATGGGAAAATGTACCCCCACTACGTTGGTCCACACTGCAAAACGTAGTGGAGGTACATTAATGGCCATTTTTTTGTGGTACTGTTACGTTTCTTCTACCTATACGCTTTCTATTGTTTTACGTCCTAGTCACGTGACTTTCAAGATTCCAGCTGGGAGAAGAAAAAAATATATATATGGCCGACATTCGCTCATTTTTTTGTGGAAAGATTAATGACTTGAGTTTGTTTTAGCATTAAAATGAGTTTTGATTACATTTCTAGTGAGAAATGTATAGTTTGTTACCAGAATATTTACTCAGGGAATGTACATATTCACTTGCTTGTTCGTTTCTTGCAAAGATTTTTCAAGATAATGTGAAACTGTAACATTTTGGTATAAACATGGCTGAGATTTCTCTAACTTTTAGTGGGAAAATCAATAATTTCAATCAGTTTCTGCATTTAAATGGGTTTTGATTACATTTATAGCGAGAAGTGTATGGTTTATTTACATAATATTTACTTAGTGAACATACATAATCACCCGCTTGCTAGTTTTTGCTACGTTTTTCGGATCTCGTCAGGATTATGTGAAATTGCAACGTTTTGGCTGCTACCCATCGCCTAGCATTTAGCTGCCGCCCCGATTCAACATTGAATTCTTTGTGATTTAACTCCATCTGACGGATCAAACCCTCGCCACTGCGTGCGTTGCGTCTGAGGTTGATTTTCAGATCAATGCATTACGTCGTGGCATACGGGAGAAACTAATTAAACTAGTTAAAAAAAGGATCATGGGTTAAGATCGGATGTGTTTTATTTGGAAATCTACCGGATACTTTGTGCATTTCACTTCCTGTTTGGTGCGATCTCACTGATGGGTTTTGACCCGATTTTGACCAAAGAGGAACAAAAAATAAATAAAAAATTTAAATACACAACCAGTGTCGTTGGAAACCTCTTTAACGACTTAAAATTGAAACTAAGTTTTGTAAAAATTCAAAGTCCTCAAAAAGGCAGAAAAGTTTGCAAACAATGATCCAAATATCAGGCAGAAGCAGCTGAAGTCCAGGTCCAATGCAATTTATTGCAACATACAAGGAATCACACACGAGTTGACCGCCGGCGTGCAACTAACAAATGATGAAAATGGGCCTCTTTTATACACTTCTTGAGCTTGTGGAGACCCCTCCCACAAGCTCCTCCTTTTTTTCATTATTCTAGGTACTTTTTCTTCGGGTAAAACCAATTATTTTTATCTTACCGGTGGTAAATCCCTTTGACAGCATATTTTTATATATTTAATCAACAGTCTTTGGTACAGGTTACAATGACATTTCTTTGCAAATCATGATGACATATATAGTCATTAAATCAAAAACACATTAGTTCTTTAACTATTAATCCTTCAAACCATGCTTTTATCCAAAGTAACTTATGAGTATAATAATCCTTTGAGAACAGCCTTACAGGTCATGATGACATCTGGTGCACTTAAATCAGAAACATAAAACAACTTCAATTAATAATAGTCAAAACCGAGCCTTTCTTCTAATGTGATCTATGATAATAATATTACTTCAAACCAGGTCAGCATAACCCTAGTGTTCCAAGTCCCAGTAAAACATCACTTTTTCTGTGACCATTTCTACTTAGTGTGTTTTGAAGATGACAACTCAATTCATCACAGCTGGTTTAGCTGAGTGCAGCTGGGCTGAGCAACCTTGATATGTCAAATAATTCACTTTTAATGAGTGTGCCTGTTTCACTACAACGGCATGGAGGCAGACTTCAAACACACAGGTGCAGACTTACACACACTGCCTCTCTATTTCTCCCTTTGGCCTACATGAATGTATTCATAAACACAACTATTTTTAATCATTTAAAAACATTTAATTCTTGTTTTATTCTAATCATTGATGACAAATAATACACTACACCAGCATATCTGGAATCAGTGACAGAGAGCATACATAATCACCCGCTTGCTAGTTTTTGCTACGGTTTTTCGGATCTCGTCAGGATTATGTGAACGTTTTGGCTGCTACCCATCGCCTAGCATTTAGCTGCCGCCCCGATTCAACATTGAATTCTTTGTGATTTAACTCCATCTGACGGATCAAACCCTCGCCACTGCGTGCGTTGCGTCTGAGGTTGATTTTCAGATCAATGCATTACGTCGTGGCATACGGGAGAAACTAATTAAACTAGTTAAAAAAAGGATCATGGGTTAAGATCGGATGTGTTTTATTTGGAAATCTACCGGATCCTTTGTGCAATTAACTTCCTGTTTGGTGCGATCTCATTGATGGGTTTTGACCAGATTTTGACCAAAGAGGAACTAAAAAAAAACAAAAAACAATTTGAATACACAACCAGCATATCTGGAATCAGTGACAGAGAGCGACTGGGACCAGAAGTTTATTAATTTCTCCCCACTGATTTCCATTCAAAATGTTTTCGATCCCACCGGGCTCTAGGGAAGGGGCGGGCATACCGCCACCTACTGTTCATGAGTGTGTAGCAACATTGTTTTACATCTATTAAATTCTATTTTTAAATTTTGTATTCTGAAGATAAATAAATAATGCTTTCCTTAATCTATAAATATCTTTTATATTTCCTTTATTTCCCAATAATCCTTTAAAGCTACAGTGTGTAATTTTCAGCGACATCTAGCGGTCAGACTGCAGACCGCATCAACATGAACATCTCCCCCCCACCGCTTCTCCCCCCCAACAGTACGGCGAGCGTTACGGGACAAAATGTCTTCCACGACGTCCACATCACCTACCTTCTCAAGTGATGAGGTTTGTTTACATAGATAATTTTACAGATAGTATTTCATTAGTCTGTGTAGGGTATAGATTTCATGTAGACTTAAGATAATAAATATACCCGTTATTTTTTCTACGTCGTTGTGACGTTTTGGTGAGCTGCTTTGCATGGTGATATAAACAGACGAAGTAATTGTAGTCATTAGTTTAACAGCGAGATTGTGTTCGCTGGAAGAATATATATTCCCCGTTTACAGAGTCCAAGTCATTTTGGTGGCACGGGGGTTACAACGCGAGGAAGAGGGAGAAGAAGAGGGCGAGGGCGTGCAGCTAGGGCCAGGCGAGGGAGGGGTGCCAGCGGGGTGAGAGCAGAGGAGGAAAGGCTTGAAGATCTCCAAAGGAGCCGGAGAGAAGTAACCGAGGTATATATCCAGAAAATTATTTTACAGAAAATTACTGAATCATTACCTATGAAACGTCAGGGACGTTGCTGAATAAGTATACTGGAGAGTAACAGCATCATCACGCAGCATGTTATTGTTTTAGACAGGTCTGAGCATCCTGTACTCCAAAAACTGCAGTGATATTAGACAATTGTGTGTGTAGGATTAATTACCTGTCCAAGAGAAAACTGGCAACTTGAGCGTCACTTTGAAAACCTTTTTCCTCCATCAGTGACTTCCATCGTGTAAATGCCGTGCCAATGTTGATCTGTGTTTTTTGTCGTTTCTTGTCACGCTTGCGTTTATTCTCGTCGTGTTTCCGCTTCTTAGATGACGGGGGTTCGGTGTCCGCCGCTTTTCGTTGTGATACAGAGTAGGCATGATCCTCCATTCGTCTGATGTTTGGCCACACAGTGCCAAACAGTTTGCAAAGTCACTCACGCCTGCCGCCTTGTTCACCTTTCGAGCGTCATGGGAGATCTCGCAATCGCTAGTTTGTTGTCTCTGCGCTGCCTTAGCGCAAAGATGTCAGCCTCCATGGCTGCGAGACCCGCTCCTATGTAATTATAAATAACGAATTCTAAGGCAACGCAAATATTATGGTTAAAAGGCTGAGCTCATAGGTGATGATAAATAACATAGTTATGTATAATATATTAAATTTCTGACTTTATATGCCTGTAATTATTACACACTGTAGCTTTAAGACTCCATTCTTGGCCTGTCCTCTTTTCAATTTCTTCCTTTCAGGTTCATATGTTTTGCAGTTCATCAATACATCTGCATTTTCTATCTCTCCACATCCTTCACATTTATCATTATTTTTCCTCCCTATTAAGTATAAATTGTCATTTAAATAAGTATGACCTACTCTTAATCTGATCATTATTATTTCTTCCCTTCGGTTTCTCTCATTAATATTTCTATTTAAATACTGACTTTTGTACTTTATATAACCTTCTTCCTTTTTATCTTCATTCCACCTTTTTTTTTTGCCATTTTTCAATTTCTTTCCTCTTAATAAATGATTTTCCTTTCCCTAAAGGAATTGTAATTGTTATTGCCTCCTCTAATTGCTAATTTGTCTACTACTACTAGAGAGATAGAAAATGCAGATGTATTGATGAACTGCAAAACATATGAACCAGAAAGGAAGAAATTGAAAAGAGGACAGGCCAAGAATGGAGTCTTAAAGGATTATTGGGAAATAAAGGAAATATAAAAGATATTTATAGATTAAGGAAAGCATTATTTATTTATCTTCAGAATACAAAATTTAAAAATAGAATTTAATAGATGTAAAACAATGTTGCTACACACTCATGAACAGTAGGTGGCGGTATGCCCGCCCCTTCCCTAGAGCCCGGTGGGATCGAAAACATTTTGAATGGAAATCAGTGGGGAGAAATTAATAAACTTCTGGTCCCAGTCGCTCTCTGTCACTGATTCCAGATATGCTGGTTGTGTATTCAAATTGTTTTTTTTTTTTTTTAGTTCCTCTTTGGTCAAAATCTGGTCAAAACCCATCAATGAGATCGCACCAAACAGGAAGTTAATTGCATAAAGGATCCGGTAGATTTCCAAATAAAACACATCCGATCTTAACCCATGATCCTTTTTTTAACTAGTTTAATTAGTTTCTCCTGTATGCCACGACGTAATGCATTGATCTGAAAATCAACCTCAGACGCAACGCCGCAGTGGCGAGGGTTTGATCCGTCAGATGGAGTTAAATCACAAAGAATTCAATGTTGAATCGGGGCGGCAGCTAAATGCTAGGCGATGGGTAGCAGCCAAAACGTTCACATAATCCTGACGAGATCCGAAAAACCGTAGCAAAAACTAGCAAGCGGGTGATTATGTATGCTCTCTGTCATTGATTCCAGATATGCTGGTTGTGTATTTAAATTGTTTTTTATTTATTTTTTGTTCCTCTTTGGTCAAAATCTGGTCAAAACCCATCAATGAGATCGCACCAAACAGGAAGTGAAATGCACAAAGGATCCGGTAGATTTCCAAATAAAACACATCCGATCTTAACCCATGATCCTTTTTTTAACTAATTTAATTAGTTTCTCCCGTATGCCACGACGTAATGCATTGATCTGAAAATCAACATGAGACGCAACGCATGCAGTGGCGAGGGTTTGATCCGTCAGATGGAGTTAAATCACAAAGAATTCAATGTTGAATCGGGGCGGCAGCTAAATGCTAGGAGATGGGTAGCAGCCAAAACGTTGCAATTTCACATAATCCTGACGAGATCCGAAAAACGTAGCAAAAACTAGCAAGCGGGTGATTATGTATGTTCACTAAGTAAATATTATGTAAATAAACCATACACTTCTCGCTATAAATGTAATCAAAACCCATTTAAATGCAGAAACTGATTGAAATTATTGATTTTCCCACTAAAAGTTAGAGAAATCTCAGCCACGTTTATACCAAAATGTTACAGTTTCACATTATCTTGAAAAATCTTTGCAAGAAACGAACAAGCAAGTGAATATGTACATTCCCTGAGTAAATATTCTGGTAACAAACTATACATTTCTCACTAGAAATGTAATCAAAACTCATTTTAATGCAAAAACAAACTCAAGTTATTAATCTTTCCACAAAAAATGAGCGAATGTCGGCCATCTATATATATTTTTTTCTTCTCCCAGCTGGAATCTTGAAAGTCACGTGACTAGGATGTAAAACAATAGAAAGCGTATAGGTAGAAGACACGTAACAGTACCACAAAAAAATGGCCATTAATGTACCTCCACTACGTTTTGCAGTGTGGACCAACGTAGTGGGGGTACATTTTCCCATGAGATTGGGTTGGCAGAACTGCTAGCGTTGCAAGGCAAGGGCTCAAACATGTACGTCTGTAAGCCTTCTACACCAAACCAAGCTTCTGCCACCCTGGTGTCCTCTTCCACAACATCTTCATCCCCGCTTTCCTCCTCTAAATAAAAAATGTATGACGGAGGAGACTCATCCACGATCTCCGACACAAAACTCTCCTCTTCTTGCATGTTTCCGCTGTCCATAGCCTTCCTTGACAGTGTTGTTTCTAAGTCACCAATTTAGTGCTACTTGGTCCCAATGGAATTTCCCATTGGGAACCTATTGGTACTAAGTTGCAAATTGGCTAGCAAGATGCTCGCGACAACCTGGCCACAATCAAAAAGCTTGCGATCTCCCGCCACAACAACCCCACCCTCTTGATAAACGACCAATCACATTCACTTTATTCACTCGTGTAAAGTCGGGCACCACTCGGGAGAATTCAGAAATACAACGGTTGGAACAGCCCTTTTCCTACAACTTTAAACACCTAAACAAAGGCTTCCAACTAGCAGTATTGAGCTAGCAATCTCTCATTTGCTCCTGAAAAAACTTTTCTAAAACAGTTTGTCGATCCAGCTTCTGCTTAATTGGTCAAAAACTAAAAACCCCAAAATGCTGAAAAGTGAGGCACAGCCTGAAAAGTATGGGATGGACTTATTTAAAGATATTTTGGGATTCAGAGGTTTTACAGTTTTCTAGGAATTTATTTCAGATTAGTTTAGCATAATAACTAAAAGCTGATTGTCCATGTTCAGTTCTGGTTCTGGGTATGCAGGGTAGAATTGAACCAGAGGACCTGATTTGTTAATACTGTACATTCACAACAAGCCTGTAATGTATTTTGGAACTAAGCTATTCAATGATTTATAAACTAACAGAAGTATTTTAAAGTCTCTTCTCTGAGAACTGGAAGCCAGTATAATGACTTTTTGACTGGGAGGATGTTCTCCACTTTCTTAGGGCCCTGTCACACCTTGCCGATTTAGAGAGCATATGCCAGACGTCCTAGAATCTCCTAAAACGCTGGCATTCGCTGAACTTTCTCTGTATTTTTTTCAATTTTGGGCATATACGTATCATATTAATAACAAGTCCAGAACATGTGTCCAACGACAGCCAAACTTATGAATAACGAATGCCAGTGTTATGCCCATGAAATTATGCTTGTAGATCATTTCATGAGCATTACTGTACCAAACATCAGTTAAAGCTGCTCCCCTCAGGCACATCAGGGTGGAATGCTGCTCCCCGGTCATCTGTCAATCCATTTTTTTTGGCCATAGCATCTTAAAGGGATAGTTCGGTATTTTTGACATGAATCTGTATGGCATCCCCATCACCAGTGTCATGCAATCACACTGACTTACCCCTGGCAGCATCCTGTGAGCAGAGTTCTCGTCCAGTTTTGGTCAAGCCGAAAGTAGTCCGGCAGGTTTGCTAGACCCAGCGAAATAAAACGTTTCTCTTCCCAAAACATTATGTGTTCAAAAGAGTGATATTTTTGCATCCCAAAAACGTTGTAGTGGAAAAAGTCACACGTCGTTATCACTTGGTCCTATTTTCTCTCTGTTCGTATCAGTGCGCGCCGTCATTCAGACAGCTAGGGCCTACTAACCTGACAACAGCCAGATGCATGTCTCCCTCCGCCCAGCTAGGAGCTAGGCGGAGGGAGACATGTATCTGGCTGTTGTTGAGCTCGCTGTCTGAATGACGGCGCGCACTGATACGAACAGAGAGAAAATAGGACCAATTGATAACGACGTGTGACTTTTTCCACTACAACGTTTTTGGGATGCAAAAATATCACTCTTTTGAACACATAATGTTTAGGGAAGAGAAACGTTTTATTTCGCTGGGTCTAGCAAACCTGCCGGACTACTTTCGGCTTGACCAAAACTGGACGAGAACTCTGCTCACAGGACGCTGCCAGGGGTAAGTCAGTGTGATTGCATGACACTGGTGATGGGGATGCCATACAGATTTATGTCAAAAATACCGAACTATCCCTTTAATTCAATATGTTGCAGCCAATATACGCTTGAAATATAACGGTTGAAATAAGAAAAAGGAATAATTTACTCTACCATTAAGTTGCGGCCCAGTGTTAACAGGGATGGACCTCTGTCTCTTCAGCAGGCGTAGAGCAACAGAACTGGAAAATTGTGAGGCAAGGGCGTAAACATGAGGCGCTCCACTGTCTTTGATCATGGTATAAACCTGCTGCAGTTTACCACCCACCACCAAAAAAACAAGAATAAAAAAAAAGTGAGAAAATCTGTAGTCGCAGCAGATTTAGCATCATGTCTGCTACGAACTTTGTTGGGCATGGGTGGGAACACAGGAAGGATGCATCAGACTCACCTTCTGGCTCACCCTATGATGGGGATTAAGTCCGGAGGAGAACTGATGGTTTCCTCCTGTGAACCTCCTTTTATACCTAAAAACTGCCAAGATGCGATCATACAGTAGCTATAAGTTAGAAACAGCGGTCGTCTGGGACACGTCAGATACATTGATATGCGTTGGAGATAAGTTCTTGATAAGTTACGCATAAGATATGCACAAGTTACTCATAGGTTTTGGATGAGCTAGACTTGTAACTTACACTTAACATATGTAAACTGTCAGATAACTTACCTGTTACTTATGGCCCACGTATGGCATACACTGGCATACGTCAGGAACTTTTGAGCATTCCCAAAAGTTCTCGACATACTTGCCATATTTCAACATGTACCAGAATGCTTGAGCGTACCTCAGCGTGCCTTATAAAAAACAAATCCATAACTTATCCAATGTATGCCAGCATTTTTGCCAGATTTTTTGTATGTCAGGCATACGCTGGTCTAAATCGTCAAGGTGTGACAGGGGCTTTAGATTTAGTAAGGATGCTGGCAGCTGCTTTCTGGATCAGCTGCAGCTCTCTGATCAACCATTTAGGCAGACCTGTGAAGACAGCGTTGCAGTGATTATTTCTACTAAATATGAATGAAGCAAGAAATTGTTTTTCAAGCTTTTATCTGAACATTAGTTCTTTAATTATCAAGATTATCTTCAAGTGATAGAAGACTGACTCTGTTACTGTCTTTATGATCCTCTGAAAGTTCAGGTCTGAGTCCATCACTACACCCAGATTTAGAGCCTGATTGTTGGTTTTTAGTTGTGGTACCTGAAGCTGTGTGCTAAATTTTAAACGCTCATCCTTATAACTTCCGTTTTGTCTTGATTTAGCTATAGATGTAAATTAGGTCAGATTCAAGGGTTCGATTTCTTCTATCCATTTACCCAGCGCTAGAATTGATTTCCTAGTAACCTTTTTACATCATAATGAAAAGCTGTGTGTTGTCTTCATCATTATGGTAACTTATTATGTTATTTATGAAGATCTGAGTTATTGGGAGCATGTAGATATTGAATAAAAGTGGCCCTAAAAAGAACTCATGTGGAACACTACATGTTATATCTTTCTCATGCACAACGTTTACCTGTGGAGTACCACAGGGATCAGTGCTAGGACCAATTCTCTTTACTATATATGCTCCCAATCGGTAGAGGTATTTGACAGCATGGGATTAATTTCTGCTGTTATGCTGATTATACTTAGCTATATCTGTCTATAAATCCAGATGAAGCTAACCCATTACATAGATTAAAGCTACAGTTTGTAATTTTCAGCGACATCTAACGTCCAGACTGCAGACCGCAGCAACATGAACATCTCCCCCCCACCGCTTCTCCCCCCCAACAGTACGGCGAGCGTTATGGGACAAAATGTCGTCCACGACGTCCGCATCACCTACCTTCTCAAGTGATGAGTTTTTTTTACATAGATAATTTTAATACTGCCATTTATTGTTCAGTACCGTCTCAGTTCATCTCTCTCAACTTGCCGTAGTTACTTTCGAGTGTAATGGGCGATCTCGCAATCCCTAGTTTGTTGGCTCTGCGCTGCCGTAGCGCAAAGTTGTCTGCCTCCATGGCTGCGAGCCCCGCTCCTATGTAATTATAAATAACGAATTCTAAGGCAACGCAAATATTAAGGTTAAGAGGCTGAGCTCGTAGATGATGATAAATAACATAGTTATGTATAATATATTACATTTCTGACTGTATATCCCTGTAATTATTACACACTGTAGCTTTAAAGGCCTGTGTTGAAGACATAAAAACCTGGATGGCACTTTACTTTCTACAGAAGTTATAGTCTTTGGACCAGAGTCTATGAAAAATGGTTAGTCAGTCACTTCATTTAGATGGGATTAAACTGATTTTAGATAATAAAGTAAAATATCTTGTTGTCATTTTTTATCAGCACCTGTCATTTAAAATCCATATCAAAGAGCTTTCTAGAATTTCCTTCTTTCATCTCAGGAATACTGCAAAGGGGTGATGCTGAGAAACTAGTCCATGCATTTGTTGCTTCAAGGCTCGACTATTGTAATTCTTTACTATCAGGAAGTCCATAAACTGTAGGTAAAGCCTTCAGCTGATCCAAAATGCTGCAGCCAGAGTTCTGATGAAAATTAAAAAGAGAGATCATATCTCTCCTATCCTGGCTTGTCTTCATTGGCTTCCTGTTAAATCACGAATAGATTTTAAAATCCTCCTTCTCACATATAAAGCCTTAAATGGCCAAGCTCCATCTTATATCAGAGATCTGATTGTTCCTTGTGTTCCTAACAGAGCACTTCGCTCTCAGTCAGCAGGTTTACTAGTGGTTCCTAGATTTTCTAAAAGTAGAATGGGAGGCAGATCTTTTAGTTATCAAGCTCCACTCCTGTGGAACCAACTACCAGTTTTAGTCCGTGAGGCAGACACCCTGTCTACTTTTAAGGCTAGGCTTTAAACTTTCCTTTTTGATAAAGCTTATAGTTAGAGTGGCTCAGGTTATCCTGAGCTATCTCTATAGTTATGCTGCTATAGGCTCAGACTGCTGAAGGACAGGGGGACCCCTATTTCATCATCTAGTTTCATTCTATCTCTATGCTCCCAGTCTGCAGAATCTGCTAGTTCAAACTCTAACATTCTGATCTCTCTGCTTTTTCTCATATTAGCTTCATCAGGTCTGTTCCTGTTTGACTGTGACTCCATCCTGGAGAGAAATATCAGCTGTGGTGCTTCCATCAACACCTTTGTTTATAAATGTTGGAGATCGGCCTGTTTTCCAGTGTAGTCCTGTTTCTCTGACTGTGACTGACTGGATGTGCTCTCTTTACCTCTGACATGGGAGCTGGCTCGGAGCTCGTCTGCCTGGCTGTGTGTTTCCTGGACGGGGCCGCCTTTTACAGTTGCTTTTTGTATCTATGCTTCTGCCTCCTTGAGCCCCAGTCGGCCTCGGCAGATGGCTGCTCACACTGAGCCTGGTTCTGCTGGAGGTTTCTTCCTGTTAAAAGGGAGTTCTTCTTCTCCACTACAAGCATGCTTAGTGTGAGGGATTGCATTCGAGTCAATGAGTGGATGCATTCAACTGGCTTTACTTAGATAGAAAACTTTCAATCAATTTGAATGTATGAGCTGGTGAACTGTCAAGTGCCTTGAGATGACATGTGTTGTGAATTGGCACTATAGAAATAAACTGAACTTAATTTAATGTAATTTTTGTGGTCTCATAAAAAAGTCCCTGTTCTTCAGGAAGTCTTGAAACCAGCCCAGTGCCATACCTTAAAGGTTGACCCAATTTTCCATGCATTTTCCATAAAATTTACTAAAAAAAGCAGTGTTGAATTGTGCTATTGTCCAATAATACCAGCTCTGCATTTCTGTTGAAGAGTTATTTAAATCCTCCATCAGGGGGAAAAAAATGTATTGTAACAAGATGAAGTTCTTTGACAAGTAACATATTAATTTAGTTTGGTTATTCAATTTACTCAATACTTCCAACTTAACTTAATGTGAATATCAGACTTTGTAAATGCATCAGTTGTATGAATAAGGCTGCATTAAACCGTATGTACTTCTTTTTGGCCCCCTAGTGTTTTAACAGGTCTAAGCAAAATCTTGGTTTATAAACATAAAATCTTTCTTTTGTCACTCTTTAAATAAGGCTAACAATCTTCAGGGTTTATTAAAAACGTCAGAGAGCAGCCAGAGGAAACTAATGCTTCTCCAGGAAGTTCCTTCTTTATTCTAATTTCTTTTTCCACTCATATCTACATCATCAAAAATATCTAAATTCCTTAAACATATATATATATATATATATATATATATATGTATCAGAAAACCTTTAAAACAAAATCAAAAGCAATTTTAAACCTCCAGCATGAAGCATAAAAATGAGTGCATTTTCTTCTGTATCTCTAACATACCTTCCTCTGAGTTTTCTGGTCCAAATAACCTTTAACTGAGACTCAATTTGTAAAAATATGGTTTTCATATATTATTTTCATCATTTTGAACCAAATGCTTCTTAAACATAAAATATTTGGTTATTTGTCTGGTCTGGGTCTCCAAAGATTCCTTTTCATTACTGCTACAGCTTAATATTGTATAACTAAAATACACTTGTGTCACTGGTTTACATTCAGAAGTAGAGTTTTACAAGCATTTCTTATTTTAGACATCTTCAGGCCATACATCAGCGGGTTAAAAAGAGGCTGTGCAGTTAGGAAGTAAAGCGAGAGGAAAATACGCAGAAAATTTGGCAGGAAGCTCATGTTGAATCTGCTCTGAGAGATCTCAAAGCTACCAGCGAAGGAAAAGTTCAAGATGGAGGCCAGGTGAGGTGTACAGGTGTTCAAGGCTTTCTGACGGGTTTGTTTGGATCCAGAGAAACACACAACAAGGATCTTGATGTAGGTGTAGAGAATCAGAAGCAACGAGACCAAGATAGTACTGAATGTAGCAGTGAGTCCAAAAATGTTCGTGATGGCCCTTTCCGTACAGGCCAGTTTAACCACAGAATGAACATCACAGTAAACTTTGTTTATCTGGTTCCCACACAGCTTCACCGGTAGCAGAGGCATAATGAAGGAGACAATAATAAGTGGATACAACCAGGCTACAGCAATCAGTACGGCAATCTTTTTGGGTGTCATTTTGTTGTTGTACTGCAGAGGGTAACAGATAGCGAGGTAACGGTCATACGAGACAAAGGCTAAGTTTAAAAACTCAACTGCCCCGTAAGAATGGACCATAAAAACCTGACGGAAGCAGAGCGGAGCAGAAATAATGTGGACATTTGAGAGGATCTGAACCAGCAAGAAGGGAAACAAGCCTGAGCTGCCATACAGTTCATTGACAAACAGGCTGCAGAGAAACATGTACATGGGTTCATGTAAGCTCCTGTTCGTACAGATCACAACAATGAGCAGGACGTTAGAGAAGACTATGAAGGCATACAAAATCAAGATGACAGTGAAATACAAATAGGTCAAACCCCAGGAGTTGATATAAGCAGTGAAAGAAAAAAAAAAAACCTATGAAGAGTTAGTCATGCCGTTTCACATTCTCAACAGTCAGACATAAAGAAAGATTATGATTTTAGTTAAAGCTTTTTACCCAAAAGTAAAACATTGAATTTAACCACAGCCTCCAATCTACTGGCTGAACACATTGTAATAATACTGAGAGCATTTTCCCTCATACATTAATTATCAGGCTGAAGGTTTCAGCAAACAGTAAATTAGAAAATGAGGCAACATCTCCTGATAAAGCTCACAGCCCACTGAAGATTAAATAATGTACAGAGAAAAAAAACAAAAACAGGTTCCTTCCTATGCTCTGTATGGAAACATTGATTACCCCCTCCCTCCAAAACTGAGCTGAGTCACTTCTCTGTGTTTTTTTGTTATGTTTGTGTGAATCCTACAGCTGTAATGGGACATCATTAGCAGATGATCTGTGAAGTAATGCCTGCTAAGGAGGGTCAGGCACTAAAATGTAACTAAATAAAAATGATTATTAAAAAAAATATTAGTCAAAATTATATTAAATGAAGATTATATTAAAATATAAAAGGTGCATAGGCAGTTTTTATGACATTTTAATATCTCTATCCCAGCAACTCATTTCGGTTGTAAAGAAGACTTTTCTGAGAGATGGGAAAACTTGTCAATAAATATTCATTAAATATTTAAATATTGTTAGATTTCTTTTTAATACAGTTGCCAAACTAACTCAAAGCCTTTGCTCTGTTGGTTTTGCTCATTGACAGTGATGATAAGTTTCTGAGGATGTGTTCTTGGGCTAAATAAGGATTTACTATAGTTAAGCAATAAAAGGGAAGATAAGCTTTGGTAAAGATTCTATTTCACAAAGGATTAGACTGGGATAGCAAAGAGTATGAAATACAGTACAAAGGTTTTAGCTCACTGAAGCAGAAGCTCAAGTTGCAAACGAATTTGTCATGATGGGTTTCTGGATGCTAGCTTATATGCAGAACACAACTCAGAGACAGGGAAAAGGTTCAAAGGTTTAATTAGAAAAGGTGCAAACAGATCAGGGGGGATAATCAGGTCCAGGGCTGGTCACGGCTGGGTTACTGTCCTGGAGCTTGAGCAGAGCAGCAGAGGGGGAGGATACCAGGAGGGTTCAGAGGCTGACGGCAGGCTGAGGGCTTGGTGGAGGCTTAGCTTGGCTAGGGCTTGTAGATCTCCAGGTTTGGGTTCCCCTTCCAGATACTTCTGAGAGTCGACTGGCAGGTCCTTGGCAGGTTTGGTTCTCCAGGGTTCTTCTGAGATCAGACAGACAGATCTCCAACAGAGAGAATCTCCAGGGGTTTCTGGTTTCAGACTGGTTCAACCTGGGAAACAGAGAAGACAAAGGATCAGGTTCGGGTCTCGTAGTCAGGAGACTAGACTGACTGGTTGGGTCACGGTTCGCTGTACCATGACTGACTAACACTCTGGCACTGGAGTGAGGTTCCCAGCGCGCATAAGTACTGGTCTCCTGATGAGCAGATGAGAAACAGCTGGTGAAATCAGCTCCAGCTTCAGGAGATCCAATACGCCCTCTGGTGGAGAAAGGTAGACAAAACCCCAGATCCCAACAGTAACACAAAACCCCTAAGAAGGGATCCTCGGTGCCCTCTGGTGGGCAAGCCTCAGGATCCCAACAGAGCCCCCCCCTCAAGGGCGGCTTCCAGACGCCCTCAGAACAGTCCAAAACAAAAACACAAAACAACCCACCCAGGGTGGGCGGAGGGGGCACAAGGCAAGGAGGGCAAGAAAAGGCAGAGTCCACAACAAAAAACAACCCACCCAGGGTGGACGGAGGGGGAACCAGGCAAGGAGGGCAAGAAAAAACAAAAACTGAGTCCAAAACAAAAAACGACCCACATAAGGTGGGTGATAGCAAAAAAAGTCTTGGAAGGTTTACCAAGTAGAGTGTCAGGTGGCCGGCCGTGGGGCCGGCAGCGAGGCAGGGTCTCAGGTGGCCGGCCATGGGGCCGGCAGCGATGCAGAGTCTCAGGTGGCCGGCCGAGGGGCCGAAGGCATGGTCGACGTTCCGGGGGCCGGCCGAGGGGCTAGAGATGTGGCAGACGCTCAGGAGGCCGGCCGCTGGGCCGGAGACGAAGCCGGTTCACAGGAGGCCGGCTGCAGGGCCGAGGATGTGGCAGAAGCTCAGGAGGCCGGCCAGGGTCATGTCAGGAACAGGTTCAGAAACAGGAACAGGCTCGGACAGGGCTGCCCACTGCGGCTCCGGATCAGGACCAGAGGAGACCGCCGACTGCGGCTCCGGATCAGGACCAGAGGAGACCGCCGACTGCGGCTCCGAATCAGGAACAGAGGAGACCACCGACTGTGGCTCCGGATCAGGAACAGAGGAGACCACCGACTGTGGCTCCGGATCAGGAACAGAGGAGACCACCGACTGTGGCTCTGAATCAGGAACAGAAAAGCCCACCGACTGCGGCTCTGAATCAGGAACAGAGGAACCCGCCAACTGCGGTTCCGGATCAGGAACAGAGGAACCCGCCGATTGCGGCTCCTAATCAGGAACAGAGGAGCCCACCGATTGCGGCTCCAGATCAGGAACAGAGCAGCCCGCCGATTGCGGCTCCAGATCAGGAACAGAGGAGCCCGCCGATTGCGGCTCCGGATCAGGTACAGAGGAGCCCGCCGATTGCAGCTCCGAATCAGGAACAGAGGAGCCCGCCGATTGCGGCTCCGAATCAGGAACAGAGGAGCCTGCCGATTGCAGCTCCGGATCAGGAACATGGGAGCCCGCTGACTGCGGCTCCGGTCCCAGCATGGAGGAAACCGCCCATGGCGGGACAGGTTCAGTCTCCGAGGTGGCTTGAAGCGTCCACAGAGGGCCTTTGGCGATTTGGAGCGCCCGCTGAGGGGCTCTTTGAGGCGTATTTCCACTAACCCCGATTTCTGAGGCCTCTTTAAATATATGCTATGGGGTCTCTAAACGGCACAGAGCAGGCTCAGGGGTCTCTGGACGGCACAGAGCAGGCTCAGGGGTCTCTGGACGGCACAGAGCAGGCTCAGGTGTCTCTGGACGGCACAGAGCTAACTCAGGGGTCTCTAGACAGCACAGAGCTAACTCAGGGGTCTCTAGACAGCACAGAGCTGGCTCAGGGGTCTCTAGACAGCACAGAGCTGACTCAAAACGGCTCAGGGCTGGCTCAGGGGTCTTTAGACAGCTCAGAACTGGTTCAGGGGTCTCAAGACGGCTCAGAGCGGGCTCACGGCGACGCCGTCTCTTACGCCGGGGGGTCTTGGGAGCTGGGCTAACTGTTTCACTGACTGATTCTGGCAAAAGGCTAACTGGTGTGCTAGTGGGTTCAGGCGCTAAGCTAACTGGTTTGTAAGTGGGTTCTGAGGCTAGAAAATCAGGCATGGGGTCAGGTTTAGAAACTAAGGACTCTGGAATGCTAATGACTTTGGATGCTAAGCTAACTGGTTGGTAGAGAGATGAATGAGGTGGCATGAAAGGGAAGAGATCATCTTTATCCCTATAAAAGAAATTCCAAAGGTCTGATTCCTGAATGTGGGGAGCTGGGTCCATGTTGAGTGGTTCCGCTGGGCTAGTCTGTTGGCCAGAGTGTACTGTCATGATGGGTTTCTGGATGCTAGCCCATATGCAGAACACAACTCAGAGACAGGGAAAAAGTTCAAAGGTTTAATTAGAAAAGGTGCAAACAGATCAGGGGGGATAATCAGGTCCAGGGCCGGTCACGACTGGGTTACTGTCCTGGAGCTTGAGCAGAGCAGCAGAGGGGGAGGATACCAGGAGGGTTCAGAGGCTGACGGCAGGCTGAGGGCTTGGTGGAGGTTTAGCTTGGCTAGGGCTTTTAGATCTCCAGGTTTGGGTTCCCCTTCCAGATACTTCTGAGAGTCGGCTGGCAGGTCCTTGGCAGGTTTGGTTCTCCAGGGTTCTTCTGAGATCAGACAGACAGAGCTCCAACAGAGAGAAACTCCAGGGGTTTCTGGTTTCAGACTGGTTCAACCTGGGAAACAGAGAAGACAAAGGATCAGGTTCAGGTTCAGGTCTCGTAGTCAGGAGACTAGACTGATTGGTTGGCTCAGGGTTTGCTGTACCGTGACTGACTAACACTCTGGCACTGGAGTGAGGTTCTCAGCCTGCATAAGTACTGGTCTCCTGATGAGCAGATGAGAAACAGCTGGTGAAGTCAGCTCCAGCTTCAGGAGATCCAATACGCCCTCTGGTGGAGAAAGGTAGACAGAACCCCAGATCCCAACAGTAACATAAAACCCCTAGGAAGGGATCCTCGGCGCCCTCTGGTGGGCAAGCTTCAGGATCCCAACAGAATTGAGATGTGGCCACTGAGTTCATGGATTTGTGAGCAAATACTGACATTAGTAATGGTAATTAGTAATTCAGATAGATAGACAGACAGACAGACAGACAGACAGACAGACAGACAGACAGGCCCCAGTTTAACAGAAAGACACAAATCTTGCAAAAGAATATTCTTGTTAATTCTTTTACTTCCTCCATATGTGTTACATTAGCACAATATGAGCACAAGATACAAAGTATGACTATAAATGTGGGAAGGTCTATTGATGTTTTGAGCAAAGCCAGTTGAATCTAAGATAGTATTAAATGCTATGTTTGTATGTTGTATTATTTTTTGTTTCAACATTAAAGGTTAAAATCCCTCAGTATATGACTTAATTTCTGTTTAGTACATTTTAGCATAATGAGAGAGAAATGCTTTCAGTACATGAGTTACAAGTAGTAGAGATACTACCTCAAACACTTCAATCATGGGAAAATAGAAAATAAAAACAGAAAATATATCTTGAAGAGATTTCTTGACATCCTAAAGGTTATCCTTTGGTGAAATTAACAGTGCCACATTTATCTTTTTATATTATTTTTTGCAGGTCTAACCCCTTGAGAATATTTAGTCTGTTCAAGAAGGACACAAGTTCTGAGTCCCAGAGGTTATTGTGATTTGGTGTGAAATGTGTAAATAAATCCAACTCCCCTGACATCTGAGTCCCCACACCCCTGATTCAATTAGAGCAAAAGGTTTAAAAGTGAAGATTTTGGGTTTAAACGTAAACAGAAATAGAGAAAAAAAATTAATTTTTAGGTTTTAACCTAAAAGTGAAATAAAGTAAATAAAGAAATAAATAAAAAAAGTAAATTATTTTAAATTGGTAGAAATTCTAGTTTTTCTTCTTTTTACTGTCAATACTTTTTGGTTTTTTAGATTTCAAAAGATAGTTTAACATTTGATTCCGACAGTATTGTTTTTCAGTTTCAACATAAATTTTTTTAAATATTTTATGTTGTCAAATAAGTTATTACTCTCTCTCTCAGCTCTGTAGAAGTGTTTTATTTTTTTTAATCTATTTTATCTCTCTTTAGACTGTGTAATATATTTAACATCAGTCCTTTTTGTTTGAATGTTTTAGAGCAGAGGTCACGGATTAGCGGACCTGCTGGCTAATCCGGACCCAACCTGATTTAACATTTATAAATTACCGCATGTTGTCCGACGGCAATGTCTAATTTCACTTGCGCTCCTTCTGCTGTTTGTACGGTAAATCCCTCCAGGACCAGGCTTCACATGATGCATATTAGCCAATGAGCTGTGTCAATCAGGGCTGTTGCTGCTAGCTACTTTTAGACACAGCAGGCAAACCTGTGGCAAGCCGGGGGTGGGTAACAATTAGGGATGTGCATTGGCACTGCCCTCACGATTCGATTCGATTACGATTCACCAGGTAACGATTCGATTCAATTCTACGATGCATTGCGATGCATCAAAATCCCATTTACTTCGTAAAATCCGAAATGCGCCCAGATATCCGCTTTCCAAGCTTTTGGTTCCTTTTTTTAATTAGGCCTACCCGTCTATTGCGGTCATCTCCCTCCGCTTCAGCCATCTTGATTGTTGTTGGTATGCCCCCGGAAGTAATTGAAACTTCACAAGTTGTCCATTTGAGGCCAGAAAATAAACAGTGACATAATCGATTATGGCACGTTGCCGCATCGATGCTGAATAGTGCATGCCCCGCATTGCAATGCATCGCTGAATCGATTATTGTTGACACCCCTAGTAACAATGATGAGAAAACGTGAAAGAAAGTGTGGACTATTGGAAAAAGTGCTTTTGAAAGAAAAGTGAAACAGTGTGCTCAAAGATGAACCTGCACATTTTGAGTATGTTTGACTCTACCTTCTGCTGTGAAGCAGGATTGTCCACCATGAACAGAATCAAAAATAAATATGGATCCAGGATCAAAATGAGCACTGTAGTATATTGTTAGAATGACCTGGATCATCTGTGATCGATTGGTTTACCCTATGAGAAACACATCACTCAGTGTTCGATATGTTTGGTCTTGGGCTCAGTGTGTGTTGTTGGCGAGCTGCAAAAAAAGTTACATGAAAAGTGCCTCACCAGAAAATAAGCCTCACAGTTTACTCAGGTTGGCAGGTTGCAAAGATGCTCAATTGGTACCAAGGGGCCCAAAGAGTGCCAAGAAAATATTCCCCACACCATGACACCACCACCACCAGCCTGAACCGTTGATACAAGGCAGGATGGATCCATGCTTTCATGTTGTAGACGCCAAATTCTGACCCTACCATCAGAATGTCGCAGCAGAAATCGAGACTCATCAGACCAGGCAACGTTTTTCCAATCTTCTACTGTCCAATTTCGATGAGCTTGTGCAAATTGTAGCCTCAGTTTCCTGTTCTTAGCTGAAAGGAGTGGCACCCGGTGTGGTCTTCTGCTGCTGTAGCTCATCTGCCTCAAAGTTCGACGTACTGTGCGTTCAGAGATGCTCTTCTGCCCACCTTGGTTGTAACGGGTGGTTATTTGAGTCACTGTTGCCCTTCTATCAGCTCGAACCAGTCTGGCCATTCTCCTCTGACCTCTGGCATCAACAAGGCATTTCCGCCCACAGAACTGCCGCTCACTGGATGTTTTTTCTTTTTCGGACCATTCTCTATAAACCCTAGAGATGGTTGTGCGTGAAAATCCCAGTAGATCAGCAGTTTCTGAAATACTCAGACCAGCCCATCTGGCACCAACAATCATTCCACGTTCAAAGTCACTCAAATCACCTTTCTTCCCCATACTGATGCTCGGTTTGAATTGCAGGAGATTGTCTTGACCATGTCTACATGCCTAAATGCACTGAGTTGCCGCCATGTGATTGGCTGCTTAGAAATTAAGTGTTAACGAGCAGTTGGACAGGTGTACCCAATAAAGTGGCCGGTGAGTACGTTAAATCCTGTGGTAAGAAAAGTTTAGTTAGACGTCTTTGAGTGACCGAACGTTAGCGTTAGCCAGAGCTAGGCTACAATGGATCAGTTCAAGCCTCCAGCTCCGCTAGTGCTAACCGACAACATCAGCGAGAATTGGCGCTGATGGGAGCAACATTTTCAGCTGTACATGACGGCTACGGGAGCAGACACGAAAGCTGAACTGCTGAAAATGGCCATCATGCTAGACACAATCGGTGAGGAAGCACTAGAAATCTACAACACACTAGATGTGTTTGTGAAACCGGGTGAGGATGGACAGCCTGGTGAGCTAACAATGAAGGACATCTTTGATGCGTTCAAACAGTACTGCATACAGAAAAAAAAAAATTGTGTTCGAGTGTCACCAGTTCTGGTCGCTACCCATGTCTGAGGGAGCCAACGTAGATCAGTTCATGACTGAACTTCATCAAAAGTGTAAGAACTGGGAGTTTGAGCTGCGAGCTATGAGATCAGCTCAGCCTGAGGTGTCCGTGCAAGCTCTCCATAAGGTGTCTGCCAGCTACGAGAAGGGGAGAGTCTCCATGAAAAAAATGTCACGACCGACTGACCAACTGAGAGAAAGGCACAGGAAAATGTCAGAAATGTCAACACATGCAGAAAATGCGGCGGGGTGCACAAACCTCATCAGTGTCAAGCGTTCTGGGTCATCTGTCACAACTGCAACAAGAAGAACCACTACGCGAAGATGTGTGCGTCAACACAAGACAGAGGAGCCACTGCCCGGGGCGTGCATGATCTTGAGGTGGAGTCACTGTTCATATCGACAATGTCCTGTTTTGAACCCAAACGCACTCAGCAGGATAATTCATGGTACACAACAGCCGACATTAAAAACACAGAGGTCGAGTTTAAATTGGACACTGGGGAAGATGCAAATCTGCTTCCTCTTAGCATTTTGCAGAAGATTCCGGGTCCTCATCAGCTGCCACCCACACGCATCGCTCTCGTTGCCTATGGAGGGACAAGCTGAAGCCAGGGGGCACAGTGAGACTTATCTGTGATGTGGGCAGAATAACGTCAGATCTTCTGTTCTTCGTCACCAAGCACTCCTTCACTCCGATCCTGAGCAGATACGCATGTGAACAGCTGCAGCTGGTGAAAAGAATGCAGACCATCGCAGTCAAAACACCAGCCACAAAAGAGGAGCTAGTGGACGCTTACCCCTCTGTCTTCAGTGGGCTAGGACAGTTTCCAGGGTTGCATCACATCCACACAGACCCACATGTGACCCCAGTTGTGCACGGCTGCAGGAAAATCCCCATCGCTGTCATGGACCGGCTAAAAACCACGCTAGAAGACCTCGTCGAAAGAGATGTCAACGCGCAGTGACGGAGCCTACAGAGTGGGTAAATAGCCTTGTCATCACATAAAAGAAAAACGGGTCACTCAGGGTGTGTTTGGACCCTCGTGACCTAAATGAGGTGATTAAAAGACAGCACTTCTCAATACCAACCCCAGAAGAAGAACTCCATCGCCTGTCAGGAAAAACCATCTTCTCCATCCTAGATAAAAAGGACTGATACTGGCAAGTGAGTCTGGACCAGCCCTCCTCGATGCTCTGCACATTCAGCATGCCGTGGGGCAGGTTTCGCTTTAAGAGACTTCCTTTTGGCATAAAGTCCGTTAGTGAGGTCTTTCAACAAAAGAACTGTGAGACATTCGGCAGCATATAAGGAGTGCACATCATTGCAGACGACATGATCATCGCCGCTGCATCTGAGGAAGAGCATGATGCTATTCTGCAAAAAGTCATGAACACTGCACTGAAAAACAACATCAAATTCAACAAGGGGAAAATTCAATACAAAGTGGACTCAGTCAAATACATGGGCCATGTAGTCATCTCGAAGGGAGTGAAGCCGGACAAGTCCAAGGTATTCGCCATCAGAGACATGCCGCAGCCAGAGGACAAGAAAGCACTACAGAGACTGCTAGGAATGACAAGGTACCTCTGCCAATACATCCCAAATGAAGCCACGATCACAAGCCCACTCAGGGAGCTGCTTCGAAAGGACCCTGCCTGGCACTGGAGCAACCAACACACTGCTGCAGTGGACAAGCTCAAGACCGCCCTCATGCAAGCCCCAGTACTCCAGTTCTACGACCGGAGCAAGCCACTCACCATACAGTGCAACGCATCAAAAGACGGACTCGGCACCTGTCTGCTGCAGGAAGGTAGGCCACTGTCATACCCATCACGAGCACTCACAGACTCTGAGAAGAATTATGCTCAGATAGAGAAAGAACTGCTGGCAATAGCTTTCGCCACCAAACGCTTTCACCAGTATGTGTATGGCAACACAGTGACTGTACAATCTGACCATAAGCCCCTAGAAGTGCATGCTACTGCAGCTCCAACGCTATGACCTGAAAATCATCCACACAGCAGGCAAGGACATGCATGTTGCTGATACCCTGTCCCGTGCTGTTGTCAGTGACAGCAAGGATGACGTGAAAGAGGACCTGTTTGAGGAGAGAGTAGTGCATGCAATGGAGGCCATAGACGCACTCGATGCAGACACGCTCTCAAAGCTCAAGGTGGCCACGGCGACAGACAGCACACTGCAACAGGTGATGGAGTTACACAAGAGAGGCTGGTCGAGACGACGCCGCAGTGTTCCTACCAACCTACACCAGTACTGGTCAATGAGACAACATTAGCATCAGGGATGGCATCCTGATGACTGGTGACAGGATTGTGATCCCACAGAGTGTGGAGCAGCTGATGCTTGACAGACTGCACCTCGCACATCAATTTTTACGGAACTTGATAGCTTAGGTCTGACTAGGTTTAGCTTAAGCTTTAAGTTTTATGTACCAGTAATTGTTAGGTGAAGCATGTGAACCTCTAAAACCTACAGTAGAGTCCTGCACGGGTCGAGTTTTATCAACCCGCACCCGCCCGAACCCGTTAGGATGAATACCGAACCCGACCTGTCACCTGCGGATATCTTCAATTCAAATCCGAACCCGACCTGTTGATATTTAACCCGCAAATCGACCCGTTAACACATCAAGTAATAGGCTATAGTACGCTGCGCTGCAGAACAGCGCCATTAACACTGCAGCAGACGTGTATGCACTGACTGTGGCCTTTTTGGAGGGAAGCCCACACTGCCGGCAGGGCTTTAAGCTACAACAAGGGTGATTAATATAACATTTCTGATGTCCATAACAACACACAAGCATAAAAAAAAATCACCAACTACCCGCCCGCACTAAAAAAATATCCACCCGAACCCCGACCTGTTTATTTTTATTTATGTGTTTTTCACCCGCAAAAGAGCATTTTAGCGGGTGACCCGTCAGGAACCCGTGGGTACCCGACCCATTGCAGGATTCTAACCTACAGAACAGTAATCCATCCATCCATCCATCCATCCATCCATCCATCCATCCATCCATCCATCCATCCATCCATCCATCCATCCATCCATCCATCTTCTCTCCCTTATTTCTTGCTTGAATCCCAACCCCTAACCAGTGAAACCCACCCGTTAACCACTAACCCTTAACTATCAAGTGTCACTCCCAATTAAGTCTCACTCGCAGCTATAAATGAAAAAGGGACATCCTCTTCCCTCCAAAAGAAAAGCAGTAGTTGCTATGGCAACACAGTGACACCCCTTGTGCGTGGCTATAGCTCTGTGGCACAGGGTGACATAAAAGCAAACATTTTCCCCTTCCTTGGAATAAATGTAATTGGTCAAATAAAACTATTTCTTCCTTGCTTCGACTTTGGAATTAATAAAAAAATTTTCATATACCTACCTTGTGATTTTTCTGACAGTGTGTAAAAGCTGCAGCAAACCAGCGGACTTACATTTGAAGGAACGTATTTCCTCCACCATCATGACACTGTTGAACCCCCTGCCTAATTCCAGCACTTATGCAAACTTAAGTGTATGTCAATGGGAGTGTATGCAAGGTCCTCACTTTGTTTTTAAAACAGAGATGTGAGTGGGTGTGTGTGTTTGTGTGTATGTTTTTGTGTAGCGACGATGTGAGTACAGCATTCAGGGTGTGAAGAGTTTAAAAGAAGCAGAAGCGTTTCAGGTGTCATAATTACCCTGCTGTCAGACACACGTTAAGATCCTATAACTGTTGAATCCGAAGCTTTCTGTGGTTTTATGTTTATTTTTCTCTCTTTTAGAGAAATAATTTTTTTTTGGAGCAGCAGCTTTTGCACTCTGTGTGAAACGAGTTGAGCTTTTCTATCTAAACATCTCTTTTCCTGCAGGTTGCATTTCTAAATTTGTCTGTTTTTTATTATAGAGAGTAAAACTGACCTTTAAACGGAACTTGACTTATGCTTCTCCATAGTAGCGCTCTGGTGGACCTGCTCCACTGTGGCCATGAGTTCTTCTGACTCCTGCTGATCAGCAGTTTCTTCAGTAATAGCTCTCATCTTCCAAAACTTTATGCGGATGGAAATGAATTTTTCCCAGGTGACATATTTCACTCTAAGTGCCTACTTTGATATTGGCCTATTTAAGTACGCCATTTTCTTTTTCCTCATGTGTGTTTATATTTTTATCCTGTCTTCTAACATCCTGCTAATCGTGGTGATCTGTGTGAACAGGAGCTTACATGATCCCATGTACATGTTTCTCTGTAGCCTGTTTGTCAATGAACTGTATGGAAGCACCTCACTGTTTCCCTTCCTGCTTGTTCAGATCCTTTCTGACGTTCACACAGTTTCTGTTCCTCTCTGCTTCCTTCAGATCTTCTGCCTCTACATGTATGTAAACGTGGAGTTCTATAATTTAGCTGTCATGTCTTATGACAGATATCTATCAATTTGTCACCCTCTGCATTACAGCACCCAAATGTCCTTTGACATGGTGGTCAGGTTGACTGCATTACTGTGGGCTCTGTCTGTTGTTGTGATAGTTGTAATGATAACCTTTAACGCCTCATCTGATTTGTGTGGAAACATTATCGACAGAGTTTTCTGCGCAAACTATTATGTTGTGAAGTTGTCCTGCAGAGGTGCAACAGCCAGTAACATCTATGGACTGGTCTACACTTTCTCTGTGCTCTTTAGTCTCGCTGCGCTCATCCTCTACACCTATGTGAAAATCCTGCAGGTCTGTTTTTCAGGATCCAAGCAAACCCGACAGAAAGCCATCAGCACCTGCACACCTCACCTGGTTTCCCTGCTTAACTTCTCTTTCGGTTCCTTCTTTGAAATTTGTCAGAGCAGGTTTGACATGAGCAGAGTTCCCAACGTCCTACGCATTGTTCTATCTTTATACTTCATCACCTTTCAGCCCGTTCTGAACCCCCTGCTGTATGGACTCAAACTAAGTAAGATCCGAATCACATGCAGAACTCTTTTATTTAGTAAAAGATAAACTTACCAGTTTGTTTTTAGAACTTTTAAGAATGTTGCAAAGTTTCATGTAAATATTCTTCAATTGTAAGAACATTTAAAAAATGTTGAAAATAAACAATTAAATAAATTATCCTGTTGTTATATTTCTTTTTATGTCTATATAAGTATTTTATTTAAAGCATAGACTTTGAATTTATTTTATAAGTGATTAAATGTAGAATAATTTATAAACTATTAGAATACCAGTAAACCATTGACAGAGGAACAGGGGGGTAAAAGAAGGCAACTACCCCCTGCTATACAGCCTTGTCCTCCAAGCTGTCTCTCTACTTTTATGTCCTAAATTACTTGTAACCACTAATCAATCGATCATCCAAAAGCCTCTTAGATCATTAACATATGTTAGTTTAGCTTAGAATAAGCAAGATGACAGTTACAGTGAGGTTTAGCCATTAAAAAAATGTCTGGGTTTAGTGTTTTTTTAGAGGCAAAATTTAAACTACAAGAAAAAGTTTTATAAACATGTTAATTAGCCTGAAGTGTTCAAACATGGTCAAGGATTTCTGATGTTTTATGGATACCTGGGACCACTTTTCTAAGTGTTGATGCTTGCCCATTGGAGATCATAATGAAAAGGAAATTTAATGGTGGAGAAATCTTTAGTTTCTTTAGTAAAAAAAAGTGAGGAATGAGAAAGAAGACGAAACTGTGGAATGTGGGGAAGAATGAATGATATTGATATTTGGAAGGTCACAGGTGATTGAGGCTACTGAAAAGGAACAGGTAAGGAAATACTAAAAATGACCAATAAAAAAAAGGCAAGCGTACGTGAGAGATTCAAATAAGGAAAGCAGTCCTCAGTCAGGTATTCCTACCCATCAAGCTTGCCAGTCGATGCAGATTGCAGGTAAAGCTTTTTTTCTCTAAACTTTAAAAAAACAACTGTTTCAACCATGGCAGGTGGTTGTGTGAATAATCCTTAGCACATAAAAGCAATGCACCCAAGAAATAGATTTTGATCTCTGTGAGCACAACAATAGTTTCCTTACAGTGATGGCTGAGATTAGACCCTTTACGGTAATTTAAGCTCCTTTTTAAATGTTTATTCTCTATTTGTTATGAATTCATTTTATGGTATTATTGTTTAACTCAATTAATTTATAGCTAAGCTTTTTCTTGAGAGAGAAAATGTTTATAACGTGGTGAGATTTATATGTCTGGTTCTGCTGGAGGTTTCTTCCTGTTAAAAGGGAGTTTTTCCTCTCCTTACATGCATGCTTAGTGTGAGAGATTGCCTTGGAGTCAATGAGTCGATGCAATCAACTAGTTTTCCTTAGATAGAAAACTAAATCAATTTGACTGGGTGATCTGGTGAACTGTAAATCGCCTTGAGATGACATGTGTTGTGAATTGGTGCTATATAAATAAACTAAATTGAAATACATTGAGTTGAAAATTACATATTTTCATGGTTCACCTTAAATTTTGAGGTTTATCCAAAGTTTTTTCCCTGTTTGTAAACAAATCTCATCTTTTTTCTGAAACCCACTATCTTCTGCTAAATGTGGTCAAATCATCAAATCACTTTTGCTCATTTTATTTCTAAATTCCAAATAAATATTTAAACAGTCTCTGTGTTTGAGTCTTTAAAACAGAGATTACTGTGGTCTTCCAATCAAAATAAATAATTTTAAATAAATATATGCCCTGAAATAAGAGTCTCAAAAACAGGCTTGGGGTGTCATAAAGGAAAAACTAAGAAAAAACAATGAAAAAAATGTTTCATGGACAGGCCTTCAGCCGAGACTTCCTCTCGTAGACGATTCTGATGTCCCAACAAAAGAAACTGCGTTAAGATTGCCTCATCTGAAAAAAATTGGCAGATAAGTTACCACCTCTCTGAGACTGTGATGTAGGGCTTCTCATTGGATATTACTGTCAAGTGGCCCTAGCTCCATTTGAGGTCATAATACGTGGCAAAAACATTTGCACAGAGATCAGAACTATGATGGAGCACAATAAGCTTATCAACCCCCCACCTTGATAGACAAGGAAATCAATGCTTTGTACACTGGCTCACAGTAAAGGAGCTGCAAGCTCTATCGGCAACAACGTTTTAAGGACTAAGGAATCAAATTTCATGGAGAGAAGTTATGAAGAGAAGTATGTGTCTCAAGATGATGTTAATTTTATACAGTTGCTCAGCAACAACATCACACAACATAATGCCTCTCACGGTCAAAGGCAACCATCCGCCCAATCTAATCCAATCAGAAACCTGTTGAAAGCCACCTTTGCACAGTGCACAGGTCGTCCTGTGCACCCTCCCTCCCTCTAGAGTGTTTTTCAAAGAGGACCTTTATGCCACAAAGAGGTGGAAAAGAGTGCAGTACTCACTGATAAATTCTAACAATTGTTGGTCTAGTGGGTTATAGCAGTAAGCTTGTGCCCTGAGAAGGTTGCAAGTACCCTGTTCGAATACCACATCCTCTACTCTGAGTTCCTGAGCAAAACCCTCAACCCCTTATTGCTCCCCAGGCACCACACAATGGAAGCCCACTGCTCCTCAAGGGGATAGGTCAAAAAGCAGAGGGACAATAAAGGGATTTACGTTACATTAGATTACACAATTCTGGTGTCGTTGGAAAAGGGAATATGAGGCAATAATGATATTGTCATTATCAAAGATGACAACCTCCCAAGACATCACTGGCAACTAGGACAAGTAGTTAAAACTACTGGAGTCATAGTTCAAGTTGGAGAGAAAGGGCGAAATTCCTATTCTAAATCCTCATTTATTTAGAAGCCGAACCAGAGTTCTTGTTTTGGAAAATTGATGAGAACAAACAAGATACTCTTTTACAGTTTATTTATATGTAACTGATATTTCTACAGTATGTAGATATATTCATTTACTAAAGTTTAGAAATCCTGTTTAATTCATTCATTCTTTACATGTTACCATTTGTTAATTAATTGTTAAAGGATTTGGTGGGAATGCTAAATGTTAAATTTATCCTGTTTATGTGGTACTATAACAGTGAAACCCTGTGGTCTATAGTTTTATTTTATTCTTTGCTTTTTTTGTGTATTGTACCTCCTGTTTTATGGAGAGCAACGAAGTAACCTGGGCCACATCCAGCCCTTTGTGCACCTCTGAGTGGCCCACATTAGGCCAATTATAAAGTAAGTAACAACATAAATACAAAACGATGTCATGCGCACAATACGAATCTGCTACTTTTATTTTGAAAATCTGATCACTTCTATGTGGACATACATGCATGCGTGAGCCAGACATGGGACATGTGGAGTCAATAAGTCATCTCCATGTCATGTCTTTGTTCTACCCAGCCACTGAAGCAGGTGAGTCCAATCTTTACCATGAATTAACTTGTGCAGATTGGACTCACCTGGTTAATTGGCTGGGTAGATTAAATACATGACATGGAGATGACTTGTTGACTCCACATTACCCATGTCTGGCGTGAGCGTGTAATGAAGGTGAACAAGACGTGGACTGCAAAGTATTTCTTTACAGAAATCAAAGGTAAAGCAGTGTGACTAATTTGTTGAAAACAGGTCACTTTGTTTAAAGATTATAATTTGAATCTACATTATATGACCGAGCATGAAGAGAAATACAGACCTGTCTGATAAAGAGTGCACAAGAGAGTCTGTTGCTTTGCTAGCAAAACTGCAAACCCAACAAGGACTTTTTACCAAGCTTAACACCCACAGAGATGCAGCCATTAGGATATTTGTGTTATTTCTGACAAAATCACCAGAAACAGGAAGGCATTTCTTGAGTGAGTTTATTAAGGAGTGCTTATTGGAATCTGCTTCACTAATATGTCTGGAGAAAAAGGGCGCATTTGAAAATATGTCACTCTGCCGACGCACCATAATTGTTGGGATCTGGAGCTGTACCACCTTCCTCCAGCAGAGTGCGCCGTGGGTCTCCTGGAGCTGGAGTCTTCCAGCACACCTGAGACGTATCTACTCATCAGGAGACCTCCCCTTTATAACCAGCTGCCAGACCTTGCCTCGACGCCGCAGTGTTGACCTTAGTTTGGTTAGCAACCTGAGCCTTGAAACTGAAAGAATCTTAGCTGTCTCTTGAGAGAGATCAGATTCTAACTTTCTTCTGTTTTTGCCTCACAGGAAACCTGTCTCTAGCCTGAAGCTCTGGATGAGCTTAACCTGCCAATCTGCCCTGGAGAGCCTAACCTGAAGATTCCTATGTGGATTCCCCTGCTGCTCTTAGTTAAGAGCTGGAAACTCTGATCAAGGTCTGCCATTCAAAGTCAGAAGCTAGACGCTGCAGCTGCTCTTGAACTCTGCTGAACAAACAGTCTCTGGACCCAACGGTTCCCTCTCTCTCAAAGAGAAGCCCGGATTCAGTCAAGGTATAATCCTGAATTATCAAAGACTCATAACTCATCTGCCTGCCTTCTAATCAAACTATCATCTCTGCAGACTTCAGTGAATTCAGCCCGGACCAGTTCCAGACCCAGTACATTATCTTGTGTTTGTGAAACATTAAAAAAACTCTGTTAAACTTTTACCCAGCCTCCGTTGTGTTCTGCATGTGGGCTAAGAACCTTAAACCCATCATGACAGAACACTGCGGCCAAACACAAAGCCCAGCAGATCACCTCCGTAGGAGACTTGAGGAACAGGACGCTCAGATCCTTGGACATGCGCATACCCTCCGTGAGTTGCATACTAAGATTGTACATCAGAATCAAATGCTACAAACATATGCCAGCTACATGGGTAATGCTAACGCCACGCCAGCGGTACGTCCAGTTCCGGATCCACTTCCACCTCCAAGGTCAACGGCAGTGACGTCACTTCCTGAGTTCCGTCCCAGTCCGCCTGAAAGATTTTCAGGTAACCAAAAAGATTGTAAGAGATTTTTGTTCCAATGTCGATTACTTTTTGAACATTCTCCTAGCAGTTTTCCGAATGATAGAAAGAAAATATCATTCATTCTTTCTCAACTCACTGGACGAGCCCTTGAATGGGCGGAGGCAAGGTTCTCCTCTGAATCCAGTTTCACTTGAACTTTTTCCGAGTTCATTTCAGAGTTTTCCCAAGTATTTAACCACGACTCAGATAAAACCATTGACTCTCGAGCCCTGCTGAATTTAAGACAGGGAAATTCCACAGTGGCTGAGTTTTCCATCAACTTCCGGGTCAAAGCCGCAGCCTCTGGTTGAAACGAATGTGCACTTAAAAGTGCTTATTTTAAGGCCTTAAATGATAACATCAAGGATGAACTAGCTACAATCGACGAACCGACTAGTTTGGAGGATTTAATCCGTTTAACCATCAGATTGGATAACAGGCTCCGAACTAGAAACAACACTAGACAAAGAAGTCTGAATTTTTCTGTGTCAGCCCCTGCATTAAATAATGCTTCTGTTTTTTCTGGATCCACAGAACCCGTTTCCAAGCCAAAGTCTAAAAACCAGACTCTTTCTGTGCCTGTCCAAGTCTCTCACTCAGGTGGAGCGGAGGCCGAACCCATGCAGATTGGACACACAAGGCTAACCCCTGATGAAAGACAACGACGATTTAGGGGCAATCTGTGTCTATACTGTGGTGAGACTGGCCATTTCATAGCTTCATGTCTGGCTAAGTCAAAAGCCAGGGCCCGTCAGAGGAATTGGGGAGTCTGACGGGCCATTTGAAAACTGAAAAAGCTCCTCATCTGATGCTACCTGCTACACTTTTTTTTTCTAACCAGAACCTCACCTTGTCTGCTTTCATTGACTCTGGATATGAGAGTAATCTCATTGATTCTAACCTGGTCCAGCAATTACAGATTGAAACCGTTCCGTTATCCAAGCCTCTCAGAGTATCCGCTATTGATGGAAAGAAACTCCATCAAGTCACTCATCAAACACAACCTCTAGAACTTTTGATCTCTGGAAATCATCGTGAGACATTAACTTTTTTTGTTTTTCCTTCTGCATGCTCCCCCTTGGTGCTTGGATTTGAGTGGCTGGAACGACATAATCCCCATATCAACTGGGCTGAACGCCACATTGAGTCTTGGTCCACGTCCTGTCACGAGACATGTCTTCGTTCTGCAGCTCCTGCTGTTCAGTTCCCTAGAGGTAGGGGGGAGATGGACTCTCCTGACCTTACTTCTGGTTCTCCCGAGTATCATGATCTGGCACCAGTCTTCAGTAAGGTCAGTGCGACGTCTCTTCCACCTCACAGACCATATGACTGCGCCATAGAATTATTACCAGGAGCTCCCCTGCCCAGCAGTAGACTTTATAACATCTCTATGCCTGAACGTGAGACCATGGAGAAATATATTAATGAGTCTCTGGCTGCTGGGATAATCCGTCCATCTTCTTCTCCTCTTGGTGCTGGTTTCTTTTTTGTGGGTAAAAAGGATGGTTCCCTATGACCCTGTATAGATTACAGAGGCCTAAATCAGATAACCGTCAAAAATAAGTACCCACTACCATTACTGGCATCAGCATTTGAACCTGTTCAGGGTGCAACAGTTTTCACCAAGCTCGATTTGAGAAATGCTTATCACCTCTTTAGGATAAGAGAAGGAGACGAATGGAAGACAGACTTTAAGACCCCCTTAGGCCAATTTGAGTATTTGGTCATGTCTTTTGGTCTCACAAACGCTCCTGCCTGTTTTCAAACTCTAGTGAGAGATTTTTTGAATGTATTCGTTTTTGTGTACATTGATGATATTTTGATCTACTCCAAGAACCTATCAGAGCATAAGAAACATGTCCGTCTTGTTCTTCAGAGACTTTTGGAAAACAAGCTCTTTGTGAAGGCAGAAAAATGTGAATTTCACCAACCATCTGTCACTTTTTTAGGGTTTGTGCTCGAGAGCGGGCAGGTTAAGCCATCCGAAGACAAGATAAAGGCAGTTCTGGACTGGCCGACACCTGAAAACCGCAAACAGCTTCAGAGATTCCTTGGTTTTGCAAACTTTTACAGACGCTTCATAAGGAATTACAGTCAAACAGCTCTACCTCTCACAACTCTGACTTCGGTAAAGAAGACATTTCAATGGACACCTGAAGCCCAGAACGCTTTTGAGAAATTAAAGAACCTGTTTTCTAGAGCTCCCATTCTGATCCAGCCAGATCCCTCTAAGCAGTTTATCTTAGAGGTGGATGCCTCAGACTCCGGTGTTGGAGCTGTTTTGTCTCAACAATCTGACTCAGACCAAAAGATTCATCCCTTGGCCTTCTTTTCACATAGACTCTCACCAGCGGAGCAAAACTATGATGTTGGAGACCGAGAACTTCTAGCCATCAAACTCGCCTTGGAGGAGTGGAGACACTGGCTCGAGGGGGCCGAGCATCCAGTTTTGGTCTGGACAGACCACAAGAACCTGGCCTATCTCCAATCCGCCAAACAAGCTAATCCACGTCATTCTAGATGGTCATTGTTCTTCTCCCGATTCAATCTCATAATCTCTTACAGACCTGGTTCCAAGAACGTCAAGCCCGATTCTCTCTCTCGTCTTTACTCTGCTGATCTTTACTCTGCCCTAGCCTCTGAACCTGACCCAGGTAACGGCCCTCCAAATAAAACCTATGTTCCATCTTCCGTCAGATCCCGTCTGATCCAGTGGATGCATGCAGCTAAATTTTCCACCCATCCTGGAGTGAGCAGAACGATTGCCCTGATTACAAGACGTTTCTGGTGGCCATCCTTACACAAGGACGTTAAGGAGTACGTTTTGGCATGTCCCATCTGCGCCAGAAACAAGACTTCTCACCAACCCCCTTCTGGTCTGCTGCTTCCTCTACTTGTTCCAACCCGTCCCTGGTCTCATATTGCTGTAGATTTTGTCACTGGTCTCCCGATTTCTAGAGGTATGTCCACCATTTTAACCATCGTCGACCGTTTTTCCAAGGCTTGTCACTTAATTCCCCTCAGGAAACTTCCCATTGCTTTCCAGACGGCCCAGCTTCTTGTGAAGCATGTTTTCCGACTCCATGGCATCCCTCAAGAAATTCTCTCCGACTGCGGTCCACAGTTCATCTCACAGGTCTGGAAAGCCTTCTGTTCAGCGTTAAACTGTAAGTCCTCACTCACCTCTGGTTATCACCCACAGTCTAACGGGCAGACGGAGACAATGAATCAGCAACTAGAGTCCACTCTCCGCTGCCTGACCTCAAACAACCCTACTGACTGGAGTCAGTTCCTGACCTGGATCGAATTCGCCCACAATTCACTCAAGTCTGCTTCTACTGATCTATCCCCGTTCCAGGTATCTCTCGGTTATCAGCCTCCACTTTTCCCTGCAGACGAGAGAGAGATCTCAGTCCGATCAGTCCATCAGCACATCCGTCATTGTCAGAGAGTCTGGAAGGACACCATCGCCACCCTCTACCGCTCATCTGTCTCTACTAAACGCTTTGCTGACTCCAAGAGACGCCCGGCCCCTGACTACTCCATAGGCCAAAAGGTATGGCTGTCAACGTGAGACATTCCCCTCAAGGGCATGTCTCGGAAACTGTCCCCCCGGTTCATTGGTCCATACAAGGTTGCCCAGATCATCAACCCCTCTGCTGTACGTCTGCACCTTCCTCCGAGTCTCCGCATCCATCCCACGTTCCATGTCTCCCAGATTAAACCAGTTGTTTCTAGCCCCCTGTGCCCTCCATCCGACTCCCCTCCACCCGCCCTGGACATCGATGGACATCCTGCCTTCACCGTCCGCCGGATCATGGACTCCCGTCGGCGAGATCGCGGTTGGCAGTACCTCGTCGATTGGGAGGGCTACGGTCCGGAGGACCGCACATGGGTTCCTGGCTCTTATATCCTCGATCCATCCCTGATTGAGGAATATGAGAGCTCCCTCCCGTCGACATCTTCTGGACCGCCAAGAGGCGGTCGTTGAGAGGGGGGTACTGTTGGGATCTGGAGCTGTACCACCTTCCTCCAGCAGAGTGCGCCGTGGGTCTCCTGGAGCTGGAGTCTTCCAGCACACCTGAGACGCATCTACTCATCAGGAGACCTCCCCTTTATAACCAGCTGCCAGACCTTGCTTCGACGCCGCAGTGTTGACCTTAGTTTGGTTAGCAACCTGAGCCTTGAAACTGAAAGAATCTTAGCTGTCTCTTGAGAGAGATCAGATTCTAACTCTCTTCTGTTTTTGCCTCACAGGAAACCTGTCTCTAGCCTGAAGCTCTGGATGAGCTTAACCTGCCAATCTGCCCTGGAGAGCCTAACCTGAAGATTCCTATGTGGATTCCCCTGCTGCTCTTAGTTAAGAGCTGGAAAATCTGATCAAGGTCTGCCATTCAAAGTCAGAAGCTAGACGCTGCAGCTGCTCTTGAACTCTGCTGAACAAACAGTCTCTGGACCCAACGGTTCCCTCTCTCTCAAAGAGAAGCCCGGATTCAGTCAAGGTATAATCCTGAATTATCAAAGACTCATAACTCATCTGCCTGCCTCCTAATCAAACTATCATCTCTGCAGACTTCAGTGAATTCAGCCCGGACCAGTTCCAGACTCAGTACATTATCTTGTGTTTGTGAAACATTCAATAAACTCTGTTAAACTTTTACCCAGCCTCCGTTGTGTTCTGCATGTGGCCTAAGAACCTTAAACCCATCATGACAATAATGAGGCAGAATGAGGAAATCGCTGGAAACTTGGAACTTCACCTGAAGAACAGAGCGTCCGAATTTGACTGTTTTTCTCTGGCATTGGATTACAGCGGCGAGGTACGTTATCTTTTTACATGTGATAACTGCAGAATTTCAAGTCACAGAGGAACCAGAAGCCATGCAGTCAATTAAAGGGACAATCACTGCCATTGATTTGTTCACAGAGGTAAATGCATGTTTGACAAGTTAGGACTGAAATGGGACAAGCTGGCAGGTACAGTATGACAACATACGGTTTTTCTAACATGATAAAATGTTGGACTTTTATAGAAAATGCAGGATAGAATTACTGAAATTAACCCTGAGAAATTGCCATTTTTGCATTGTATTATACATCACGGAGTGTTGTGTAAATCAGTGTTAAAATGAGCCATGTTGTAACTAAAATACACACTGTTCCGTTCTTCTGTTGTTTGTTTATTTGTGCTTATTTTCAGTAGTGTTTAGTGTATGAGATGCTATTAGATCTAATGGTACTGTGTGATTATAGGCTAATAAAGGTACCACTGTATTTTAATCCTTGGTCTTGTGTGTTCATTTTATAAAATGAGGGATTTATCACGCAGACTGGATTCAATATTTTTAGGAATATGAGCATTTATTTGGTTGGTGATTAATAACTCTGCTCCAAATGTATTACAAGCAATTAAAGGAGAAGTTCACTTTTTAACACTTTAAGCCCATTTTCTGTAGTGTCCAGGATGAAATCGAATGATCGACACCAAAATTTTGACAATTGGTCCTGTCTCTGCTTTTTGGCTCATGCAGAATCCCCCCCTGGCTGCTTTAGAATGGCTTCCATAGAGCATGTCCGATAATGTCCTTAAAACAACCTTAAACATTCTTTTTTTTAAATATGCTACTCACCGGGTCGTCAGCGCTGTTCAATGACGTTCCAAAAAAAGTTTGGTAAAGAAAAAACGTTCCTGTAGTGTTTTATTTATCATTTTGTAAATCCCATTGAGTTCTGTTGGAATAGTCAATATTCCCCTGCCACCGGAAACGGAAATGGGGCCTGTTTACACAGTTGTAGTCTTTTCGCTTCACTCTGCGTACTCCGACGTCGAGAATCAAGAATCCACCTTTCGTATTCCATTTTCAGAGTTTTTTAAAGTGTTTAACAGAGACGTTAGCACCTCGACGTCGGAGTACACAGAGTGAAGCGAAAAGACTACAACTGTGTAAACAGGCCCATTTCCGTTTCCGGTGGCAGGGGAATATTGACTATTCCAACAGAACTCAATGGGATTTACAAAATGCTAAATAAAACACTACAGGAACGTTTTTTCTTCACGAAACTTTTTTTGGAACGTCATTGAACAGCGCTGACGACCCGGTGAGTAGCATATTTTAAAAAAAGAACGTTTAAGGTTGTTTTAAGGACATTATCGGACATGCTCTATGGAAGCCATTCTAAAGCAGCCAGGGGTGGATTCTAAATGAGCCAAAAAGCAGAGACAGGACCAATTGTCAAAATTTTGGTGTCGATCATTCGATTTCATCCTGGACACTACAGAAAATGGGCTTAAAGTGTTAAAAAGTGAACTTCTCCTTTAAGCCGAAAAAAAATTGATTCATGTTTCCTTGTATGTTGGCACAAAATAGATGTTTAAAACCCCTGTATGAAAACATCAGAAAGCAGTAATGAACGCCTCTTTCACACTTTTACACACAAACTCCCATTAATGTGCTTTCCCCACATTGCCACTAATCCTAACCTCCTTGGTGTCAGCCACCATAGTCTATAGCAGGGTTGTCAAACTGGTTCCACAAAGGGCTGTGCGGCTGCTGGTTCTATTTCCAACCAAGTAATAGAACACCAGACTCCAATCATCTCACCAAGTGAGTTTCAGTGTTAACCCAATGACTTTGTGAGATGACTGAGGTCTGGTTTGCTACTGCTTGGTTGGAAATAGACCAAACAGTCACACAGCCCTTTCTGGAACCAGTTTGACACAGTGGTCTAAAGCCTCAAGGCCCAGTGTCCTGCAGCTTTTTTGTTTCTCTGCTTTTTCATACATCTAATGTGATTTCACTTCAGCAAATTACTGTTTATCAGCCATCAATGAAAAGAAACTAGGCTTTCAAAACATGCAGGAGAGTGGCCCTCCAGCTCTAGAGTTAGATATACCTAGAAACCATGACTTCCTCAGAGCCTTTTTATAACCAATATAAATGTTTACAATGAGCAAATCAGGAATGATAGCTTCTCTTTCTTGGGGACAGTGTGTGTCTTAGTGAGTTGAAAAGAAAAACAGACATTTCACAAGCAAATCTGATGCTTAAATTTATTCCTCCTCACCACAATTGACAACTTTCACCTTAAGAGTTCTCATGAGGCCTGAGGTGCTTTGTGATTAACTTTTATTTGACTAAAGGAAACTTGCATTCTTTGAATTTTACGATTTTCTTCACTGACTTCTCTGAAAGCTGCTTGTAGTCTGAGGATTCTTCAAGAATATGAACCCAAAATGTATACATTAGCAAAGTGTATTGCAGCATTTTATAAAGACTTTTATACAATGATGCATACAATGCAAGCATAAGTGTGCTTTAACATGAGTATAACAAATATAGCAGGCTTTAAAAAGCATTTAAAGACTTGAAACAGGTCATTTTTTACCAAAGAAGAGAGGTTTACATGTCAGGCGTATTTTACTAAGTGTAAATCCGTATGTAATTGGGTTAAAAAGGGGCTGACAGGTGAGGAAATATATAGATAAAATAATACGTAAGACATTGGGAACCCTGCTCAGGTCAAACCTACTCTGTAGGATCTCAAAAAAGCACCCAAAGGAGAAATTGATTACAGAGGCCAGGTGAGGTGTGCAGGTGCTGAGGGCTTTCTGCCGGGTCCGTTTGGAGCCAGAAAAGCATACTTTCAAGATCCTTGCATATGTGTAGATGATCAGCGCAGCCAGACCTAGGAGCACGGTGTAAACATAGACCAGTCCATAGATGTTACTGGCTACTGCACCTCTGCACACCAACTTTGTGATATAATAATTTGCACAGTAAACTCTGTCAATGATGTTCCCACATAACTCAGAGAAGGCGTTCAGCGATATCATAACAATTACGTTAAGCAGAGGGAAAAACCATGTCAGGACAACCAGCCTGGTAACCATGTCCATCGACATCCATGCGTTATACTGTAGAGGGTGACAGATGGCAACATATCTGTCGTAAGACATCATGGCTAAGTTATAAAACTCCACGTTGCCGTACATATAGAGAAAGAAGATCTGCAGGAAGCAGAGAGGAACAGAAATGGTGTGGTGATCAGAGAGGATTTGAACCAGCAGGAAAGGAAAGAAGGCTAAGCTGCCGTACAGTTCATTGACAAATAGGCTGCACAGAAACATGTACATAGGTTCATGTAAGCTCCCGTTCACACAGATCACCACGATCAGCAGGATGTTAGAAGATACGATGAGGATAAAAACACACATGATAATCACGAAAACTATATACTTTAACAGTCCAATATCAAAGTAAGCACTTAGAGTGATATATGAAAACTGTGAAAAATTCATCCCTTGTAGCACAATCAGATTCTATAAGAAGGTTATTAGAGACCATAAAAACAAACTATGTTGTAAATGTAGAGATCTATTTTCAAACCTATTTGTATTCCAGTGAAGGTAACATCCTTTAGATTCTAATCAATGCCTGGTTACACAACACAGCTGATATCGTGCAGCAGCCTTCACACTGCGACTCCTCACCCTGCTCTGCTGCTTTTAACCTGTTCAGTCCTGTGTTGAGGTTGTGCAAAAACACACACTGCTACACACTAGTTCTAATCAGTGAGGGAAAAAAATTACACTATATTAACAGCAATCAGTTTATGTTTTAAAACAGAGGTTTAAAACATAAACTGAGGGGCGTTGAGGAGGTATAGCCTCCCCTGAAAACAGAAAAATCGTTTTTTCTATTTTTCATTTTCATCATGCTTACCTGTCTGATAGTTTTCTTCTTCCTGTCAAAAACCAGGTGTTGCTCCCCAAGCTGCTCTCTCTACTAGTCATCCTTTGCTTTAATGTTGATACATGTAAAGAGGGATTGACCTTAAGAATGACACAGACACAATGAAAAACATCAAAAGGAAGCCACAAAAAAAAAAAACATACAAAAGAAGGGGAAAACAATAATTAGGGAAAAATGTATTGTTAAGTTGGCAGCTTTTTATTTTTTTATTATTATTTTTTTTTACTCTACATTGCACACACAGTCATGTACATGCAGATACATTGTAAATGCTGGTGTATGTGTTTAGTCAATCTCAGGGTATAAATGTACTGAACCTCGCTGAACCTGCCACCTGGACCACTGGGGCTGCAGCCCCCATTACTTCTAAATAGAACAGTCTAATGAAAGAAGTAATTTATGGTGTATTTAAACCAGCCCTATTTAGTCAGTTTTAATCAGACCATGCTTCATTTGGCTAGAAAGTTTGGTTAGTTTAAGGAGGTATGAATTGAACTCTGATGCAGACTAAAAAAGCAAACTCAGGTCTGCCTCAAAACGTAAGTCTCTGCTCGGTTGAAGTGAACCGAGTCTGCCTGCCGTTCATAGAGATGTGAATGCCAGGCAGACTGGAGACCGCTCCAAAAGCTGCAATAGCACTGAAATTGTATAATAATGCAAAGTCTCAAAAGAATTTTGTTTTTATAAAGTCTGATTTGTTACTGTTTTATTATATTATTCCTAGCTGCTCTAACCCATTTTGCAAACGATCAAATGAAAAAAAGAAAGAACACATATGAAACAATTTGACTGTATGATCTGGTGAACTGTAAAGTGCCTTACAATGACATGTGTTGTGAATAGGCGCTATAGAAATAAACTGAATTGCATTGAATTGTACAATGGTCATTTGCACAAACGTTGACTGCAGGTGCTCATCCAGGGGGAGTGAAACCTGTAAAGTCAAGTCTTGATTAAATCAGCTGGTTTCTCAGAAAGAAAACATTTCAACATCTTCCTTGATGGTTTGACTGAAGTGAGGTGCCTTGAGACGTCATGTTTTGTGAATTGGTGCCGTAAAATAAACAATTGAATCAAACTGAATTCACAACTACACTCAATGGCAAAGCAGACTGGCCTTTTGCCCATTCTGGAGGAGTCCTGAATCAAGGCTCTGTCCAAGGCTGTCGATATGTCTATGAAAAGTTCAAAGGTGTCAAAAGTGTTAATGTTTATTACTCAAGTAGAAGTAGAAATCCTACTGTTTAAAAGCACTTTTTGTAAAAGTCTAAAGGTCACGGATTAGCGGACCGCGGTCCGGATCTGGACCCACCTGCTGGCTAATCTGGACCCAACCTGATTTAAAACATTTATAATTTACAGCATGTTGTCCGACGACAGTGTCTAACGTCACCTGCATGCTTCTCCTGTCTGTATGGTAAAGACCGCCAGCATCTCCGGGACCAGGCTACACGTGATACAAGTTAGCCAATGAGCTGCTGTCAGTCTGGGTTGCTGCTGCTGCTACTTTTAGACAGAGCAGGCAAACCTGTGGCAAGCCGGGCGATGCGAAAGAAGGAGAAGACGAGAAAAAAAGTAAAAGAAAGTGTGGACTCCTGGAAGAACTGTGGGGAACTAGTGATAGAAAAGTGAAATTTCATGCTCAAACATGACCCTGTGCTTTTAGAGTATGTTTGGCTCAAGCTGCTGCTGTGAAGCAGGATTCTCCACCATGAACAGAATCAAAAGTAAATATGGATCCAGGTAGAGGAGAGGGCAAATATATTTTTTAATCAGATATTATTCGGACTGTCATATGCTATGAACACATGCCCTATTAGCTGTATGTTAGAAGAATAAATGAAAGAGTGATTTGAGCACTAATCATGGTCAAACTGTTATTTCTGCACATACATGGAATAAATTCACCAAAACTTGTGTTCAAAATATAAGAGTTTATTAACAAAAATCATTCAGCTCCAAGTCAGAGATATTCCAGTTAAAAACTCTTGACTAAAACTAGAGAAACTGAACTAAACTAAGCTACTATGTACAAAGAAGAAGGAAAAACATGGTTGAAACAATATTAGAATTTCAGATGGATTTTGTGTTTGAAAACCAAAGTTTATCTGGAAGAATTTAGGATGTGATCAAATTAGCTTTTCACTAATTTAGAGAAATTGGAATGTTTTCAGACCAATTCACAATTGAAATCCAAGTGGTGAATAAAACATTTTATAGCCAAATAATATTTTATAAAATGTTTTGCTTAATCGGGAACCAATAACCTTTAGTTAATGATTCTTTAGACATTAACATTAACTACTTAGACATCAGGATTCCATTAAATGACTCTTGGTCATACTTGGTAATTGGAATGTAATGAGCATCTGAGGAACACATGAACACTAATGTTATATCAGTGCTTAAACCCTTAGTGAAATAAAGCTTGTCCAAGCTTCAACAACAGCTCAAAATATATTACTGTAGCAAAGCGCACCATGTAATCCAACCAGGTAGCTTTGTCTTTACTCATCGGTAAACACATGAAATGATCAAAATCATCAAAATACATATTGTTTAACTAGATTCTGTCCCTAACTGTGCCAGACCAGCAAACCTCTCTCCATGTCCATTTTCAAAGGTTTGAGTTTTCCCCAGCGCTGCAGTTTAGCAGGGCTGGCTCACAGCAAAGGGTGGGGGTTGTCCTTTGTCCCATGCCGCTCACACCTAGGAAAAGGCAGCTTTAGCTGGCTTTTACCTCTAGTCCGGCTCTGTAAGTTCTGAAACTCAGAGAAATGTGTTGCAAACGGCCCGTTTAGCAGCAGTTCAGTTATGGAATTTCAATCATCACGATTGAGCCTTGTTCATTCTGAAGATTCTGGACCAGAGTCTCTGAAAAAGAAACTGATTAGCCAGTCACTTCATTTGGATGGGATTAAACTGATTTCAGATAATAAAGTAAAAAATCTTGGTGTTATTTTTGATCAGGACCTGTCATTTAAATCCCATATCAAAGAGGTTTCTAGAATTTCCTTCTTTCATCTGAGGAACATTGCAAAAATTAGAAATATCCTGTCCAGGGGTGATGCTGAGAAACTAGTCCATGCATTTGTTACTTCAAGGCTGGACTATTGTAATTCTTTACTATCAGGAAGTCCACAAACTGTAGTTAAAAGCCTTCAGCTGATCCAAAATGCTGCAGCCAGAGTTCTAATGAAAATGAAAAAGAGAGATCATATCTCTCCTATCCTGGCTTCTCTTCATTGGCTTCCTGTTAAATCAAGAATAGAATTTAAAATCCTCCTTCTCACATATAAAGCCTTAAATGGCCAAGCTCCATCTTATATCAGAGATCTGATTGTTCCTTATGTTCCTAACAGAGCACTTCGCTCTCAATCTGCAGGTTTACTAGTGGTTCCTAGAATTTCTAAAAGTAGAATGGGAGGCAGATCTTTTAGTTATCAGGCTCCTCTCCTGTGGAACCAACTACCAGTTTTAGTCCGTGAGGCAGACACCCTGTCTACTTTTAAGGCTAGGCTTAAAACTTTCATTTTTGATAAAGCTTATAGTTAGGGTGGCTCAGGTTATCCTGAGCTCTCTCTCTATAGTTATGCTGCTATAGGCTTAGACTTTTGGAGGACATAGGGACCCCCATTTCATCATTCTGCTTCATTCTCTCTCTGTTCTCCTATTCTGCAGAATCTGTTAGTTCAATCTCTAACCTTCTGCTCTCTCTGCTTTTCCTCAGAGTAGCTTTGCCTCGTCTGTTCCTGTTTGGCTGTGACGTCATCCTGGAAAAAAACATCAGCTGTGCTGCTTCTATCAACACCCTTGTTAATAGATGTTGGAGATCGGCCTTTTTTCCAGTGTGGTCCTGTTTCTCTGACCGTGACTGAGTGGATGTGCTCTCTTCGTCCTCTGGCATGGGAGCTGCCTTGGAGCTCGTCTGCCTGGCTGTGTGTTTCCTGGACGGGGCCGCCTTTTACAGCTGCTTTTTGTATCTCTGCTTCTGTCTCCTTGAACCCCAGTCGGCCTCGGCAGATGGCCGCTCACACTGAGCCTGGTTCTGCTGGAGGTTTCTTCCTGTTAAAAGGGAGTTTTTCCTCTCCACTGTCGCTACAAGCATGCTTAGTGTGGGGGATTGTATTTGAGTCAATGAGTCAATGCAATCAACTGGTTTTCCTTAGATAGAAAACTTTGTATCAATTTGACTGTATGATCTGGTTGAACTGTAAAGTGCCTTGAGATGACATGTGTTGTGAATTTGGCGCTATATAAATAAACTGAATTGAATTGAATTGAAGATCTGGGCCTTGAACCTGGCTCTCCATGGTGGTATCCTCTTCCAGTGCGAATCCCCGGGCAGCTTCACAGAAAGAGAGAAATGTCCTTTGCTGTGTTTTTTTTACTGTTCCCAGCTCCATGGGGGGCCAAGGCACACCTCTGCAGGAGGGGTCCCGTGTAGCCAGTTTGCTGAAAGGGGGTTGCAGAGCAGAGAGGAGGTCTCACAGCTGTTTTATGAGCAAAACTGCATCTTCTTCTCCAGTGATCATGTTAAGATGAAACATGAACATTGGTTCTTAAAGTCCAAAATTATTATCATGGTTTATGGCACAACATCTGTAACTTCATACTACTGGAAAATAAGAAATATGTGACATAAGAGCAGCTACCTGAAGAATTTAGTCTAATCCTGTTTTAATGATTGCTGCAAAAATACAGGCAGATAAAAAAAATAATAAGAAAAAGCCTTGATATAACGGATTAATTAACAAATGGCACCATCAAGTTTTTTTTTTATTTTGTTAGGTGAAAAAATGAATGATGATGACTTTATGAAGGTGCTGAGAAATCTGTGAACCAAGAAAATGGTTGCACAGCACCGTGTCTCTGCGGAGGTTCCATCCTCCAGATGCAACAGACAGAAAGTATAAAGATGAAGCATCAGTGATTCATCAGGCATAGAATATCTCTCTGTTCAAACATGCTTCTCTGCTACCAGCAGATCTTCCTGTTTGACTTCACCTGCTAAGGTTCTGTAGAGTTTTTTCTCTAAATTCTGTTCTCATTGTTAATGTTTCAGGATTCCTTTTACAGCCAAACAACGTTTGCCTAAATGTTCTCCTGATTTCTTTGTTTTCCTTTTTATATGCAGGGATGTGAGGCTGGTGACTTGATATGAGAAAGAAGGTTGTGTCTTTATTCTGATTCAAATGTTTCTTTTTATTTCTCTTCCTCATATTTAAAACTTTACAGACATTAAAGCAATTTTTTTAATTTCCACTTCAGCAGGTGATGGTTAAGTATCGACCCCCTCTTTGCTAAACAGCTTCAATTAATTTTTAAGCAAAACAAAATAAAAGAAGTGTAAAAACTGTTCTTTTCCTAAACAGAACCAGGGAAGCTTCCTCCGTTTCCAAGCTGATTTCATGCTTTTATTGTCATATAAATATTATGGAATCTATTGTGTTTTCCGCTGCTAAGCTTTTAATTACCTCACTGCATAAAAAATCTATAAGGAAGTAAAGCCAATAAGTAAAAATATCTTAAATTAAGTGTATTTAGCCTTAATTTGAGTGGGTAAACAAGATGATTTACTATTGGAATGAGTATTTTTACTTTTACAATAAGGTAATTAGATAATATGCACTTGAGATAAGACAATGCAATTGTTTTTTATTTTAAATGTAAATTGTCTTGTTCAATATGCAAAGTGTCTCATTTACCTCCTCATTTCAGGAACAAATGCACTTATTTTAAGAGAAAATTACTTAGATAGCATCTTCAATTGATATTTTTTACTGATCTTGCTGTCTGATTTAAAACATCCCCAGTAGATAAATATATATCATTTTCATGCAAATTTCTTTTGAATTTTTAATTTACCATTTTAATATGAAGAAACAACAGGTTGTTTTTATATGACATTCTACAAACAGGTTGCTTTGACATAAACTGACATCTCAGAAGCCCAAATTTACTCCAAGCTGCTGAGGCTGTTTCTCCTTGCTACTCGTTCTGACTCTCACAAAAATCCTTCATACAGAAAGACACAGCAATCTCTTCTCGTGTTTTTTTTTTTTTTTTTTTTAAGATTGCAGACTGTAATGTATAATGGTTTAGGAGGATAAAGTTATTGTTTACTTCTGAAAATGGCAGCTGTTCCTCATTTATTAGCTGTAAAGCTTCCTTTTTCTATGGGGCTACCAGTATGTTTCCTAAAGAGAAAAATCTATTTCATTCATCTCCAGCTGTTACTGCGTGTTAGCTAGTCTGAATTCTTTTCTCTTATTTATTCAATCTGAAATCCAAGAAATAAAAACATACTTTTATGAGTTTTCCGTTGTATTTAACAGATGATAATCCCCTGTCTTTTAGGTTAATTGAAGTTGTGCAAAATTTTAAAGGTTGTTTTATTTGACATTTTGTTGCAGGCTGGCTGACTCAAAGCTTAAAACTGGTAGATTTTAGAAGGAAGAGAAGATGCAGAACGTCTCCTCACACCAGCAGTTTATCCTCAATGGTTTTGAAGGACTCGGGGAACTGAGGCCGGTCCTCTTCATCCCGTTCTTCCTCATGTTCATCGTGGCTCTGCTGGCTAACACCCTGCTGATCTATGTGGTCATTTCTCAGAGGAGCCTTCATCAACCAATGAGCATCCTTATTGCAGGCATGGCTTTTGTTGAACTCTGCCTCCCAGTATTCTTTGTTCCCAACATGCTGCTGAGCTTCCTGTTTGACTGGAAGGGAATCTCTCTGATTGGCTGCCTGGTTCAGATGCAGTTTATTCACTTCTTTGGAGCTTTTCAAACCACCTTCCTGGTATGGATGGCTGTGGATCGGTACTTTGCAATTTGTACGCCACTCTACTACCACGAGGTAATGGCGCTGCAGAGATTCCTGAAGTTTATCATCCCGCTTGCTGTCAGAAATATGCTCCTCATCACTCTGTTTGTGGGCCTGGCAGGAAAGCTTTCGTTCTGCAGAAACGTGATGAACCACTGTTTCTGTGAGCACATGGCCTTGGTGGAGATGGCGTGTGGAAGCACCGCCATTAACAGTCTGGCTGGACTAATGGCTATTTTCTTCATTCCTGTTTTAGACTTCTTTGTGATCATTGCCTCTTACATTGTTATATTCACCTCTGTGTTGAGATCCAGCAGTTCTGGTGTGAAAGCGCTGCACACCTGCATCACACACATCATTGTCATCACGTTTAGTCTGAGTTTAGCTCTCATTGCCTTCCTTTCATATCGAGTTAAAAGCGGACTTCCTGAATCCATCCGGGTTTTCTTCAGCACCATGTACCTGTTGTTTCCAAGCTGCTTCAACCCGATCATCTACGGCATCAGAACCGCTGAGATTAGACAGCACATGTTGAAAACACTGACACACTGGACACAGTTAGTCCAGGTTATGCCATACCATTAGGGTATTAACTTCCAAATGCAAATGGGAGGGGAGGCAGAAATTAGCTACAGCTTGGTTTCAACATTTAGCTTTTGGATTTTGGCCTTAGAAGTAATTTTTCCAAAGTTATAATCAATCTTATTTAATTGATTTATTTATTTATTTATTTTATTTTTTTTTTTTTTACAGTGTCCTGTCTGGCAATGAGGCAATAAGAATTATTGTCTAGATGCCAAAAAGAGCCCAACAGATTTTACTTTCACAAGTGTAGCAGTAGGGCTATTGCTATATTACTCCACTTGTTTCATGCATATAAATTGCTTTATTATAATTATGCAGGGAGTTTTACAGATTGTATGGACACTGCAATGTAAATAGAACAGAAGAGGAAAAACAGAAGAAGAAAAAAAAGAGAAAAGATGAAAGAAAGAGGAGATAGAAAGGAGACAATGACAAAACATTTTCAGACTGCTTCATCACCTGCAACGAGATGCAAAAAGAACAGCACAACCGAAAGACATTATAATGGATCTTAAGGTTTGAGCATATTGAAACAAATTTGTTTGCAAAAGCAGAGCATATCTTCATATGAGGTGCAAAGCGATTTGTAATTTATCATGCAGCCTGTGCAAAGTGTTTTTCATGTATGTCTTTATAAAGATGCAGATTTGTATTCTATTAATTAAACCCAGCAAACTAAATGCTTACCACCCACAAAGCAATATCTCACCTAGAAATATATTTAGTCATTCTGGCCACAAAATGAGGCACTGCTACAATGACAGACAATGAAGATAGAGTCCTTGTAAATACATTTGGACTTTGAAAGATGACAATAGTAGCACAATATCAGTGAGGAAAAAGGTGTCTGTGCAGGTCGACTCAGATTAATGATGCAGAAAGGATGCAAAGGATGCAATTAAAAAAACTGCTTCAAGGTAGTGTAGTTTAGTCATTTCATTCAGATGCATAGCCCAAGGGAAACATATAAGATGCAGGACAATGGTGCTTGAGTATTTTGCGTGAGGCAGCTGTTTAGAGAAGTTGGCGAAGGTAAACTCAATCCAGTTTTTCAGTTCCATTTATTTGAATAGCACCAATTCCCAACACACATCATCTCAAGGCAGCTTACAGAGACAATTCGATCAGATCATACAGTCAAATGGGTCCAGATATTTTGATCCGAGGAAAACCAGCTAATTACATCGACTGATTGACTTGACAGCATACAGGCTCAGAGGAATCATTCTTCTGCTGAGGCCGACTGGGGTTCAAGGAGACAGAAGCAGAGATACAAAAAACAGCTGTAAAAGGCGGCCCCATCTGGGAAACACACAGCCTGGCAGACGAGCTCTGAGCCAGCTCCCATGTCAGAGGATGAAGAGAGCACATCCAGTTAGTCACAGTCAGAGACACAGGACTACACTGGAAAAACAGGCCAGTGTCCAACATTTAAAAAAAAAGTTGTTGATCGCAGCATCACAGCTGATATTTCTCTCCAGGATGAAGTCACAGCCAAACAGGAACAGACGAGGTGAAGCTACTATGAGAAAAAGCAGAGAGAGCAAAACAGAGATTGAACTAACAGATTCTGCAGAGTGGGAGAATAGAGATAGAATGAAGCAGAATGATGAAATAGGGGTCCCTATGTCCTCCAGAAGATTAAGCCTATAGCAGCATAACTATAGAGATGCTCAGGATAACCCGAGTCACTCTAACTATAAGTTTTATCAAAAAGGAAAGTTTTAAGCCAAAACCTTAAAAGTAGACAGGGTGTCTGCCTTAGGGACTAAAACTCATTTCGGCCGCTGTATTTACAATCTTGGCCTTTCAGTCACTACCCAGATCTGATGGCCATAAGTCAGGGTGGGAATGAAGATCGATCAGTAAATCGAAAGCTTTGCCCCCCGACTCAGCTCCCTCTTCATCACAACAGTCCAATATAGCGACGGCATCAGTGCCAACGCTGCTCAATCTCACTCTCCAACCGTCCCTGACTCGTGAACAAGACCCCATTTCATTTTTTGGTATGGAAAAAATACCAAAAAATGAAAATGAAACTCTTTTATATATATAAAGATTGAAAAAGATATATATATTTTTTTCTACATAATGATAACTATCAAATGAAATGGCCCCAGATTTTTTTATACTGTATGCAGGATAGCTGGAGTGCAATTGTTAGCCTCCAAAACTATGTTTAAAAATGAAAAAAAAACTTTAGTTAAATTTTTATCTTCATATTAAATTACAACCATTAAAAGAAATCTATAAATCTGGATCATTCTCATGAACAGCTTGAAGCAGTCACACCAAAAACACATGTTTTGTCATTACTTTTTCACGTTCTAATAATTTTCTTTTTTAGAAATTTTACAATAAAGATTACATTGAAAATGTAAATGATACCCTGCGATGGACAGGCGACCTGTCCAGGGTGCAGCCCGCCTCTCGCCCATTGACTGCTGGAGATAGGCACCAGCACCCCTCGCGGCCCCACTCGGGATAAGCATGTAAGAAAATGGAAGGATGGATGGATGTAAACGATACTCTTCAGTGCATCTTTATAGCAGTACTAAAGTTTGCATAGATTGCATAGAGCCCTAAATTCCTGGTGGCGCCTCTCAGCTGACTTCTGCCTGCTCTCTGTTTTACTCTTCTAAGTAGATTTTCCTCTGTTCTCTTTAACTGTTCTTTCCATTAGTGTTCCTATTTTCCTCCACTCTCATTCAATCCTCCTATTATCAGTCACACCAGTTTGTGTGGGTTGTGTTTTTGTCTGTTTTCCTTCCACCACCAGGTGGCGCATGGTTCTCGTTGGCCTTCTCACACACCTGCGGATGGTTGCCTCATTACCGGAGGACTCTTAAGCTGCTGACTGCCACTACCTTGAAGCCAGACTGTTTGCCAGTTTTGGGTACTCTAGCCAAGCTGAGTTTTCCTGAGTCAAACTGAGTTTTTTGTCACCTGAGTCTTTACCTTGTTGTTTTTTTGTCTTTGCCTCTCAGCAGGAAGTCATCCTGCAAACTGGATTTTTTTTTGGACCTTCTTCCCCAGAAAGGATTGTCTGAGCGTCAAGCTGAGCTGAGGATTCAAACATGAGGTTTGGATCAACTTTTCCCCAAGGATTGTTTGGGCTTCACACTGAGCAGGGATTCATCTCCACAAAAAACCGTTCAAGTACCATAGGAAATCTAAGTGGCAGTCAGCTCCTCCGTTCCTCAAGGAAACACCTCAACCTGGGTAAACCCTGTCCGCCCTCCGACGAGCAAGTCTATTACTAGAACAACCCACAATGGATTCAAAGAAAGACACCTTTTCTGGAAACATGAGTCCTGTTGCCTTTATTCCCTTTTACAATCGAAACACAAATTTCCCTCTGAGCCTGAACTAACCGCAAGATCTTCTCCTTCACTTTTCAGTCCCGGTTCGCCAGTGTTCAGAGCAGCACTGGACCCTTCTCTACCAGTTCATAATAAACCTGTTAAACCTTCCCCTGGTCTCTCTGTTTAGTTTTCTGCATGTGGGTCAGATCTTTGGATAAAATCATAAAAAAAACAGAGACATAATACAATCAAAACCCCTTTCAAACACATATAATGTATCCCTATCTCACATGACTAAATAGCAAAAAGGATAATTATCACAATATTTTGAGCTACAAGTAGCAACAACCTAATAAATAAACATTAAACAGGTGGTTATCTCTTCCTCCATCATTCTCACATCATTTAGATCTTGTCTCATTCAGTTTTCCTTTTACTGAATAATTTAAATGGTACCAATGACCACTGTTTAACATCTGCTTGCTTTAGATAATCTATATTGCTAATCCAATGCACATTCCCTCACAACAGCTGAGTTAATGAACTGGAGATTATCAAAGACTGTACCTCAAAGACTCATTGAAAACCTCTTATTTTTACTGATTTTGTTTACTGACTTGGATAGACAGAGACACATATTTCCCATGTGATTATTGGTTGATAACTCTGCTTGATATAAACCAAGTAATTCAACTGAATTCAGTTTATTTTTATCTTTCTAAAAGATGACATCATACACACTCTGCTTTGTTTCAAAAATATATAAATATAAAAAATATAACCGCGGATGTCTGGGGGACAGTGATTCGCCTACATGTTATGAATGCTGGCGTAACATAATAATAAATTATGAACAGTTTAGTTTGTGCCTTCAAGTCATTGCCCATAGGAAGACGTTACTTGGATATAACCTAACGTAGTATCTTCAGAACAGCTCCAAATAAAACAAAACTCATATGGGTGAGTAGAACATTATGTTAAAAAAAAAAACTGTGTTCCCCTTTATTAATTTTACTGAAGTTTGAAGGTGCCTCACCTCTCCAAAACAGAGGTTAACAGAGGTTACAGGTCTCACAAAGTTAGGGAAAGAATTAAAAAGTAAAAATATAGGTTATTGATGATTTTTGATAATTTCATGAACTGCTGTGTAAAGCAAGCTAACAAGAAGCCAATGGTGACTAAATGGTAACCCCTGTTGACATATCCTGAGCTGTTTCTTATAAAGTTAAAACTTTAATTCACCAAGATTTTAAACGATAATAAAACATTTATGTTTCTTCATATGCTCATTACATTTGATTGCCGAAATGTAACCAAAGATTCCTTCTTAAATGAGCCCCCCTCATGTCTCCTGCCTACTACTCTAGCTACACTACTGTAAGAATTCCCTTAGGAACAATCACAGAAGCTTAAGATTAGATTAATTACAATGTCATTGATTTCTCATTAAAAATATTTTAATATTATGTTATTCTACTAAATAATGTCATATTTAGCTCCTGGATTTGCATTATGAATTGGTTTGATAATATTCAAATTGCTCTAAAATAGTCAAAAGCTAATTTGACCTCATTCTACCCCTGTAGATAAAATTTGGCCTCAAACATAAAATTCATGCCAAACTGTAATATCAGTGCGTCTTTTTATTGTTATGGTTTTCAACAAATTTTGTTTTGTCAGTGTGTTCAAAATGACAGTAAAGCTTGTCTAAGTCTAACTGTCTTTCACTTCTTCTTTGTGAGAATAGTAGAATAGATTTGTTGAGTTTCATCAAAGTTTTTTAACTAAAAGATGTTTATTGAAAGATGTTAATATATGTTTTTGTAATAAACTATTATATTTTGAATGGAAAAAAGGCAGAGGTGGCACCATAAAGTGAAGCAGAAGTGTTGCTGGCAATACCACTGTGGTTGGTCTCATACTGAACAATGATCAGACTTTTTAGAGAGAAGAGGTTAACTATCTGACATAGTGGTGATGCATAAACAATCTTATCCTGAATTACAGGAGGCCAATAAGGACTGAGCATGCTCCTCTCTGCATAAAGTAGGGTGACCACATTTTTACTTGGGAAAACCAGGACACCTTGGAGTGGGGGGGGGGTGATATTGAAAGAACAAATGTCTCATCATCGGGATTTGCTCCGTGATCAGAGGAAATGTTACTTGGCGCAGAACAGTTGTGAAAATTTGAAGTTCAGTTTAATATAATAATACAACTCTGTGAATAGTTCCGTCTGAAATTAATGAAAATAGTTGTTTTAATGGTTATTGAGTCAGATATGTGGCGGTAATGTTTGATTTATCTAAAGGTTTTAATCTGTTACTGTGTAAATGGGTTTGGCTGGAATTTAAGGTCAGATTCTAATAGATCTGCAGAGTGGGAACTATAAATCTGATAGGATTATAATTTTTTTATTGTTGTTTTGCACAATATGCTTAACTAAGTATTTTTTGTTGTTGAATATTAGAAATTTTGCAGATATATTTTGTAGATACATTGTTTAGATTTACTTATATATTTCTAACCCTTTTATAGAATAGAATAGAAAATCCCTTTATTGTCCCACAATGGGCAAATTTACAGCAGCAAAAAGATTATTGAAAATAGTCACACAAATGAGGACCTTAGAAAAATGTATAAGAATAACATAATAGGGAAGAGTTAAAATATAAAAAATAAAATTCTGTAAAGTGTTTTAACAATATAAAACTGGAGAATTAATAACCAATATGCAGCTATGGACATTTTTACAATAATGGATATTTGAAAATAGCAGCAACATCAGAGATGTGCAGAATGACAGCAGCAGGTTATTTAACTGACTAAGGTTTCTATCATTACATTTGATTTTATTTGTTCCTGCTCCCGGTGGTTGGAACCTTTATTCCATTCTGGATTCTTGTGAGTGCAGTCTTTGTTCACTTTAACTTTTTTAAAAATAAATAAATAAACAAACAGTTTTGAAAACCTCGGTATTCATTCTTTTCCTGCTTTGTGTGTCAACTTTCACGGTTGCTAAGCAACAGAGCATACGGCGGTAAAACCCGCCGAAGGGAGGACCTGTTCGAATTTACAGACAGAACTCTTCCGGTCTCCTTATTTTCAAGGACTTCGAAGGATCCAGTCGAGGTAGACCGCGTCCTTGGAGGATGCAGCCCAGGTTTTTGAACAGAGCCTCTGATTAAGAGCAGGGCTGCCTGCACTGACGCGGCTCAGGGATTACGTCACACGGAGCGTTGTGCGCAGTGAAATCAGGACATTTCCTCACTTTCTAAAAAAAAACCCGGGACACCCGGGACAGGACGTGAAATACGGATATGTCCCGGGAAATACGGACGTTTGGTCACCCTAGTATAAAGGGAGATGTGATGAATCATAAAGTTCTGGGGCATCGACATATCTGACCTTTCTTGGACCGAGAACTTCTCCCAACCAGTGAAGAAGGCCAAATTGCAATTCTTCGTAAGAAAGTCAAATTTTCAAAAAGAACTAAGCATGTTTCGGCAAGACAATACAGGAGATTTGGTTTATGTTGCTTGAGTCCAGAAAAGGATGCATTGACACAGATCACACCCCACCTGGGGAATGAGTTGTTTGTTCTCCACCACGAAAATGATTCCGGAACATTACATCCTCAACAAGTAGGATTAACAAAGGGCTTCTTTCCAAAAACTCAAAAAGCAATGGCCCACCCATAGATTAAAAAAATTTAATTTAATTACCAATATCCATTCATAGGCTGCTTTAGCACAAACTGAACTGTATGTAATACACCATGCTACATCCTCATGTCCATATGTTAATGCTTCTCCTTAAAGATGTATTTGACATACTTTTCCACCTGATGTGCCTTATAGTTTTTAGGTGTGCTTTTGATTTTTTTTTTTTATTTTCTATTGTGAATTTTGAGCCAGATTTCTTCACAAAAAATTATTTTCAGTCAAATATGACGATAAGAATCATTGATATAAAGAGTGAAATGCAGAATCCCAGCAGCAGTTAGTTTAACATTTAAAAATATTTTTACAGATTTTTATTTTTTTAGCTTACCTTATTTTTTATTTTACTCACAATGAAATGAAACAGATTAACAGACATAAACAAATGTAATTATACACAATCTCCGCACATTTAGGTTTTTTTCAATTCATTAATTGTGTACGTTGAACTGAAAACAGAGTAATTATTATAGTTTCGATTTCGCATACTAAAGGTTAAAGAAGCACAATTTATTTTACAGATTTTTATTCTACACTAGTAGTTTATCATCAGTTGACTTCACAGAACATTTTCTTACACTCATTTCTTATTCTTTTAAGCCTCATCCCATACATAATGGGATTCAGAAGAGATTGAAGTATCACAAAATACAGAGACAAAACAATCTGCAACCACACTGGTGCATCAACCATATCAAACCTGCTCTGAAGTGTTTCAAATAAACAGCCGAAGGAAAAGTTGAGGAGTGAAGCCAGCTGAGGCATGCAGGTGTTGATGGCTTTCTGTCTCATCCGTTTGGAGCCGTATATAACAACTGTGAGAATTTTAGTGTAAGAATAAAGGATGGGCAGCAGTGGGACCAAGATTGTGAGGACGGAACCGAACAGTCCATAAATGTTGTTTACTATGGGGTCAGAACATGCCAACCTAACCACCAGGTAGTTGCGACAATATGTGCTGTTTAACACATTTCCACACAAAGTTAGATGAACAGTTAATAATAAAGTGATGAAAACTTTCACAAAAGAGTATAACCAGATCAAAAAAATAAAAAACATGACTTTGTAGTGTGACAGTATTACATGATACTGGAGAGGACAACAAATAGCGAGGTATCTGTCATAAGACATGAAAGCTAAATTACAAAACTCTATGTTTACAAATGAGAAGAGGCAGAAGATCTGCAGGAAGCAAAGCGGAGCAGAAACAGTGTGAACATCTGAGAGGATCTGTGCCAGCAGAAAAGGAAACAAGCCTGAGCTTCCATAAACTTCATTTACAAACAGGCTGCAGAGAAACATATACATAGGTTCATGTAAGCTCCTGTTCACAGAGATCACCACAATCATCAAGGTGTTGACAGATAGAATTACAATGTATAATACTGAAGTTAACATGAAGTACAAATACCGCAATCTTCCAACATCCATATAAGCTCCAAGAATGAAATAAGTCAGAGGTGAAGAGGTGGAGTTCAGCATGTTTTGTTCAATGAGAAAGCAACAACATCAAGCTCAATTAAAGTTAAAACACCTAACACCCAGACAATATTATCTAATGGATACACAGTGTGAAACTCTAATCAATGTTCAATAATACATTATCATCTTGATCTCACCCCAGCATCAGTGCTTATGAATGTCAGCTTATCTTTACCGCGCTGCAGTTCCTTCTTTCTTTTGGATGCAGGTCTTTATTCCCTCCCTCACTGAACAAAGTCAATAAATCTCATCACATCATGTAACTGCCGTTTGGTTTGATTGGCTGAACAGGGTAGTCCCTAACCATCCCTATTTATTTTGAAATGAATAAAGAAAACATATAACTGCTGTATGGTTGCTACAATAGGCTTAAAGTGAAGGTAAACTGATCATAATTCAAAAAGAATCATCTGTATTATTACAAATCTGGCAAGTTGGAGCAACATTTAAGTAGGTTTGTTTTATCAGGATGTTTCCATATGTTCATAGATGTAAAGCAGGTTAGAGTCCATAGTTTAGCATGTTTCATCAATTGCATGCCATATGTTGGCAGAATAACAATAACATATCTGACGTATCTACTAAATCTACAATTGTGAGTATATTCCGTCTATGACTCTAGCCTACTACTGTAGAGCCCCATTTACACTACCCTTCAAAAACCCATCCATGCCAAATTAGTTAACCGTGCCGAGCTCGGTTCCTTACGACCGTTTACACACCACGCTAGCATGGTTCATAGCCTCCTAGTGACGATCTACGGTACTACTGCTTCTTAACATCCACCTCATTTTGGGAAATTCTCACCTAATTTGAATACCCAAATGGAAAAGCAAATAACTTAGGCCTCTGGAAAGTAAGAGGTGTTAGGACTCCAGTCTGTGTGGTTTGTGTTTTTGTGTGTTTGTCTTCCTTCCTCCACCAGGAGGCGCATGGCTCTGATTCACCTCCTCACACACCTGCGAGGAGTTTCCTCCTTAACGGAGTGCTCTTAAGCTGCTGACTGCCACTACCTCGACGTCAGAGTGTTTGAAAGTTTTGTGTACTCTAGCCAAGCTGAGTTTTGCTGAGTCAAACTGAGTTTTTGTCAACCTGAGTCTTAACTTTGTTATTTTGTCTTTGCCTCTCAGCAGGAAGTCATCCTGCAAACTGGATTTTTCTGACCTTCTCTCCCTGGAAGGATCATCTGAGCTTCAAACTGAGCTGAGGATCCAAACTGGAGGTTTGGATCTACTTCCCTCCAAGAGATCGTTTGAGCTTCACATTGAGCAAGGGATTCATCTCCACAACGACCCGTTCAAGTACAGCAGGAAATCTAAGTGGCAGTCAGTTTCTCCGTTCACCTACAAACAACCGCATTCTGGGTAAACCCTGTCCACCCTCCATCGAAAGAGACAAACACTGGAACACCCCCACACCGACTGGAGTCAAAGAGTCAACCACTTTTCTGGAAACGTGAGTCAGCAATCTATCTCTCCTTTTCAAGTTCGAGAATCAAATTTCCCACTGAGCCTGAACTAACTGCAGTGTCTTCCCCTCACCTTTCAGTTCCGGTTGAGCAGTGTTCAGAGCAACGCTGGATTCTTCACTTTCACCCAAATAAGCCTGTTAAACTTTTTCCCTGGTCTCTCTGTGTTGGTTTAGTGCATTTGGTCTGATCATAGTTAAAATCATGACAATAGGTCTTTTTTGAATAGCAGTAATAAAGACATGTTTACTTGTTGTGGCTGCTTTGTCATCTTTACATTTTGATATGCTGCTATATCTGTGTTAATTGTGCTTTGGTGCTCGCTGTGTCCATAAAATGAAATTGGTGGTCGATTTGTGGAGAATCTAAGCTTTCCAATGATGTCTAACATGTCTATATTGGTAAACATTTTACTGGTGTAATTTTCATGCATTCTGAGTTATTAGTTGTAAACGCTTAAAAATTACCCGGTGGGTTTTGAGAGAGTTGAGGGAAATAAGCAAGTCAATATGGCGGTGCCGGTAACATTCAGGATGTTTGGTAATAATTGTGATATTCTGTTTTTTGGGGAAGAGTTAGGCAAAGAAGGCAGCCTTTTCGTGAATTTACTTGAGAGTCAGCTTTTGGGAAGTGTATACGACAAATAAGAGTCTAATTAGGGCTTAGAGATGCAGGAAAAAATGATAGAGGTTCAGGTTTATCCCACTGCTAAGCAGAAACTGGAAATCGTGTGGCAGTATTTTTATGAATGTCTGAAATTTCCTGAGTATGGAGGCTGACTGTAAGGAGGTGACGCTGTCTGCTCATGTCTCTTTGTTATCTGAGAACTGTGCCAGAACTGAACCGCTCAGGGCCCTACTGATGAACTAGCACCAGTTTAGAGCGGTCCAGTTGGGTCTGGCACGGTCCAGTTCAGTTCTGTGCGGAGTAATAAAAATGTAAATGTCATCATTTTATATGTATTCAATTACAGTTAATTAGCCTGCTAGGAATGTTCAGTTGTTTTTAACTTCAAACGGGGAGAACAAATGGTTCTCCCAGAAAAGGAAAAATCATGCTTTATCCAGCAGTTTGGTTGCAGGTGACTTATCACCACCTGTAATAAAACTGCACAAAGTGTCAAGCTATATCATGTGTAAACTTCTGACCCCTCCTGATAACTTCTGACCCCTCCTGATTCTTTTTTGAAGTCAGACAATAAAAGCAGAAGACAGACATTCAGGGAGTGTCAATCTGTATCTGTTTCCACTCTCCTCCACAGCAGAAAAGTAACTTGTTCTCTTGTTATTACTAGAACAATCAGGGGTTATCATCATTTACCCTATCACGTGCCATTAACAGTTATCTCGGTTACTGTGCTCAGACCGATCTAGTCACTAGCCATCCCTTTATGATCACAATGTACCCAACTTCTGATGGCTACTTTCAGCAGGATAATGCGCCATGTCATAAAGCTGGAATCATCTCAGACTGGTTTCTTGAACATGACAATGAGTTCACTGTACTCAAATGGCCTCCACAGTCACCAGATCTCAATCCAATAGAGCATCTTTGGGATGTGGGGGAACGGGAGATTCGCATCATGGATGTGCAGCCGACAAATGTGCGGCAACTGTGTGATGTCATCATGTCAATATGGACCAAACTCCCTGAGGAATGCTTCCAGCACCTTGTTGAATCTATGCCACGAAGTATTGAGGCAGTTCTGAAGGCAAAAGGGGGTCCAACCCGTTACTAGCATGGGGTACCTAATAAAGTGGCCGGTGAGTGTACTATCCCCTTTCCTTGCATGGTTTGGTGGGCAAACAAGTAAGCCAAGCGTCTCACAATATAAGGGGTACCCCTACCCCTCAGTAACTCAGTTTTAAAAACAGCTTACTGGGATTCACATGGTGAAAAACCTTTAGAAGCTCTGTGTTCTATACTTTTACAGTGTAATAGCCAAAGGAGTATGGTAGTACCTATCAGGTTTGACTGATGTTTTCTACTTAAACCATCCAATCTATTCTGTTATTTTTGTAAAATTCAGATAAACAATAAAGACTTTGTTTTACCTAATAACCCGTTTGACCCTAACAACAAAGATAGTGTTTTTGTATATATAAAGTAGTTTGATTGAAGTTTTTTTTTTTTTATCCATCCAATCCGCTTGTCTTTTTTAGCAAGCCAAAAGATGATTAACGTTTAAATGTCATCACTCTTTTAAACATCAAACTCTAAACAGTCGCTTTGGTGGTACTTTGAAACTTTGAAAGTGTTTGTAGGAGTAAAGTGTGATGCAAATGCAAATGCAATGGGCGTAGCCTCTTTCTCAGATGTCTCTTCCTGGCGTCAGGTGAATAAGAGCTGGAGTTCTGCTGCTTTGATGCTGTTGTTGTTTTTGCATCAGTGCGTTGAGTTTATCCCTCAGCTCCTATTAATGACTGTTTTGATGTTACAGAAGTTGTCATAATCTGTAACCTATTTACATTTAAAGCTTCTTTTTCAGGTTGTCACAGCTTTGCATTAATGTTAATGTTTGCTCTTTGTTTTTTATTCTAAATGTGTTTCCACCTCTGGAGAAATCCTCCATGAATTTGTAAGGAGAGACTCAAAGGGTCTATCTGAGTTTTCTGAAGTTCTTCTGTTGGTTTCCTGACGTGGTTTTGATGGGAAGGAAGAGTCTTTATTTGAAAAAAAACCCAAGTGATTTTCCTTTAATTAGTTTTATTATAAGCAAATTAACTTTGTTCAAGGAATTTAAGAAAATGGGCCTATTCAATCCCTGTAGGTTCTAAAATAGGTTACTATCTGGGTTCCTTGTTTGTTGATGCTAAATGGCTAAATGAAATATTTGTATCATAAATGACTAGGGCTATCTTCCATTTTTGTTGGATGATCGCTGTTTGCCAGGTAATAAATGTTTTTCAGGAATTGCTTGGATTTATGTCAGCTGCAATTTTAGCAGGAAGAAACCATGTCATTTTTCTCTGCAGAGAGAGAAAATCAACCCAACTGGTTTGGACCACTCATGCTGTGTTTCTGGGTCTGCTTCAGCCTTCTGTTGTTCTAATATTTTCAGAATATATTGGACATGAATGAGATCACAAACTCTGTGTTTGTGCTCCAGGGTCTGAACGACTCACTTACGAACCGTCAGATCTACTTTGCCCTCGCCCTGACATCGTACCTCTTCACCATCTTGGTGAATCTGACCCTCATCCTCATCGTGTGTCTGGATAAAGCCCTGCATCAGCCAATGTATGTCTTTATGTGCAACCTGTGTGTATCTGGGGTATGTGGGGCATCCAGCTTCTACTTGCAGCTCCTACTTAACCTTCTGGCTGATGCTCATATCATCACATACGCAGGCTGCTTTCTGCAGATGTTTTTTATCTATGCTTACATCTTCTGCCAGTTCACCAGTCTGACCGTCATGGCATACGACCGCTACCTGGCGATCTGCCAGCCCCTGCGTTACTGGGCTCTGATGACTGTCCAGAAGGTGGCCCTGCTGTTGCTGCTTATCTGGTTTCTGTCACTGCTGGAAACAGCTGTTGGCTGCATACTGATTACCAGGCTGCCCCTCTGCAGCCATATCATTGACAGAATCTTCTGTACCAACTGGGAGGTGGTGAAGCTGTCCTGCTCTGACACCACAGCCAACAGCCTCTACGGCATCGTGCTCATGTTCCTGCACTGTCTGCAGATTGTCGTCATCATAGTGTCATATGTCCACCTGATCCGAAGCGCTGCCCGGTCTCAGACAGACCGCAGGAAGTTTGTTCAGACCTGCATGCCTCACCTCGTCTCACTGCTCGTCTTCTCTGCCTCAGTGTTGTTTGACACACTATACTCTCGTTATGGGATCAACTCCATGCCGGCTCTGCAGAACGTGCTGGCTGCAGAGTTCCTCGTTGTACCACCCATCGTCAACCCCATCATCTACGGCATGAACCTGCAGCAGATCAGGACACGGATCCGCTTCTGGTTCAAATCAGAAAGCCCTCGCAGAGCATTCTTTAAATAAAGTACACAAGAAATTCCAGCCTTAGTTTGACCAAACTTGAAAACCCCACAAGAAAAAAGATCCAACCTGTATCCTGTGGTCATGGTTCTGCAGATTAAAATGCCACAAAAGTGTTTGAATTGGAGTTTTTATGTTTTCTTCTTCTATCAATGCATTATAACTTCGTTGGTTGTTAATTTTTTTCAGAAAATGTCCAGGTCCAGATAAAATTCCTGAACTCCTGTATCTGTGATTGTCAAAGAAAAAGAAATATATATCTATATCTATATAGATATAGATATATATTTTAATCAGGGTTTACAGACGCATTTCCAAAGATGATTTTGCTTAGCAGTTGATGAACCTCAACTCGTTGTTTCCTGCGTCTGTAAGCCCTGATTGGAATATCATTTGTCGAACCCACTTCCCAAAAGCCGATTCTGTCAAGTAAATTAACCAAAGGCTGTCTTCTTAAAACACACTTTATGTCAAAAAAGGTGTTTAACGCAGATATAATGTCAAAAACAAAATATATTTGTTTCCTTATATGCTCATCACATTTGGTTACCAAAATATGACCAGAGTTGTTTAAAATTAGAGCCTCATGTCTGCTAGATAACAGTTCCATTCTCTCATTTGCCATAACTAGGCAAGGCAGGTTTATTTGTCTAAAACAATTCAATACAAAGACAATTCAAAGTGCTTTTGGTATAGTTCTCCTCTTTATTTTTCATTTTGTGTTATATTTTAGCAGTCTTAAGTTACTCTCTGTTGCCCTCTTGTTCCTGTCTCCTAGCTCGCTTCTAGTCTCTTCCCTCCACACCTGCTCCATATCAGCTGATTACCCCAGTCTTTGTTCTGTCTTCCATATATACTCCCCCTGTGCAGTTCTTCAGTGCTAGTTCCTTGTTGTTTTATTGCTCCCATGTGTGTTTTATATGACATCTCCTGGATTTTTGGTTTTCAGAATTTTGTTTTTGGACTTTGGTTCTTTTGCCTTTGGATTTTGATTAAACCTAAAAGAACTTAACTCTGCCTCCCTCATCTCTGCATTTGGGTCCTCAACCAACCTCCACCCTCACATTTACAGCTTTACATGAACTGAAAAAGAAAATGAAAACATAATAAAAACAAGTAAAGCCTGAACAAGCCAAAAGAGCTCCAGACATTGATTATTTCATTGGGAGCAAGCATCTAATGCCAATAACCAATTACTTAAGGTTAATGATTTCTGATTCAGCAAATCATTTGTAAGTTCAACCCTCTAACGTTATCCTCTCTCATCGCAGTAGCTTCATTACTGACTTAAAGTTTAGACCTTTTTCTGACTGACATAAAAAGTCTAAATAAATAACAGAATGTCTTCATGAGAGAAACATTAACACACAGGAACGGTCAAGCCACTAAATCAGACAAAGAAATCTACAGCAGATGTATTTTTAAAAAGCAATTTAAGGAACGTTAGAGTGAGAAACTGGGTTTATATCCCCAAATATAGATTCCTAGTGAAGAGTAGCACATGCTATGATCAAATCCAAAGATGTTTTAGAAATAAATTTGTTTATTTTCTTAGTGATTTCTCTGTTTGCGATTTGAGTTTTATAGGATAAATATAACATTAAACAAGGACATATAAAAAAATAATGAATGTGAATCTTATCACTCATGATCACTCAGAATGTCAATTCATATACTGCTTAAGATTGTTGTTCACTGAGTCCTGTTATTGAAAATTAAATGGCAGGGAAAAGTTCTGTAGGATATTGCACCAGCAACAGGGAGAAGCAGTGGACTGAGGCTGGAGGCAGAGCCTCAACAAGCATTATGTGGAGAAAGTCCCTTCACATGTGCTACAGAACTTTCACAAGGGCTGAGCAGAAACAGAACTAGATTGCTCAGCGGATCAAAAGCTTAAGCTTAAGTTTGGTTTGATTGATGAGCATCTGTGACCTCTTTCATCATTCTATCATTCTCCCATTCTGTATAACGTGTTAGGTCAGTCATGACATCATAACATTATGCTCTCTCTTCTTTTTCTCAACTTCATGTGCTGCTATTTGGCTCCATCCTGGAGAGAAATATCAGCTGTGCTGCTGCCATTACCACCTCTGTTTATAGATGCTGGAGCTTTGCCTGTTTTACAGTGTAGTCCTGTTTCTCTGACTGTGACTAACTGTATGTACTCTCTTTCATCCTCTGACATGGGAGCTGGCTCGGAGCTCACCTGCCTAGCTGTGTGTTTCCTGGAAGGGGCTGCCTGTGGAGCTGGTTGATAGTTGCCTTTTTTATCTTTGCTTCTTTCTGTATCTCTGCTTCTGTCTCCTTAAATCCCAGTCGGCCTCAGCAGATGGCCGCTCACACTGAGTCTGGTTCTGCTGGAGGTTTCTTCCTATTAAAAGGGAGTTTCCCCTTTACTGTCGCTACATTCAATTCAATTTTCAATTCAGTTTATTTATATAGCGCCAAATTCACAACTCATCTCAAGGCACTTTACAGTTCAACCAGATCATACAGTCAAATTGATACAAAGTTTTCTGTCTAAGGAAACATGCATGCTTAGTGTGAGGGATTGCCTTCAAGTCAATAAGTCAATGCAATCAACTGGTTTTCCTTGGTTTTCCAATCTGATTCAATCAGTTTTACTGTATGATCTGGTTGAATTAAGTGCCTTGAGATGACATGTGTTGTAAATTGGTGCTAGATAAATAAGCTGAATTGAATTTAATCTGTTCTGTTCCTGTTTGGCTGTGACACCATCCTATAAAGAAATATCAGCTGGGCTGCTGCCATCAACACCTGTGTTTATAGGTGTTGGTGATCAGCTTGTTTATATGTCTCGGACATTGACTAACTGTATGTGCTCTCTTTTATCCTCTGAGACGGGAGCTGGCTCAAAGCTCTTCTGCCTGGCTGTGTTTTTCGGAATTGGGCCACCTGTGGAGCTGGTTAACAGTTACCTTTTGTATCTCTACTTCTTTCTTTCTCATTGAATCCCATTAAGCTTCAGCATAAGGCCGCTCACACAGAGCCTGGTTCTGCTGGAGGTTTCCTCCTGCTGAAAAGGAGATTATCCTCTCCACTTTTGCTGCATTCATCCTTGGTGTGAGGGATTGCTGAAGAGTCAATGACAAAAATACTAGCTAATATCGTCATCACATGCTCATGCAGGAGGAGCGTGTTTTTCAAGTCAATGACTCAAAGCAATCAGCTGGTTTTCCATGATAGAACATTTTAAGCAATCTGACTGCTTGACAGTTCTTTCCTTCTTTACAGACAGTAAAGTGCCTTGGGATGACATATTTGTAATGTTGCACTTTAAACAGGAAATACACCAAACTTAATTTAATTTAATACACTTGCCTTTCCATGGCTTCCGTAACTCTCGTGCTTTCACTAGGTCTCCTCAATCGGTCTCACTACTTTGCTTTTAACGGTCTCACTTCTATTTACTCTAAGTTTAATGAAAAGCCATACACTGAGGCTGAATCTTCAATAATGCTTCAATGCCCTCCTTCAGTTCCGTAATGTTTTGGTGCATTGTATTTTACCAATTTGACATTACCATGTCAAAATGTGCACCTTTTACTGAGAAAACTCCCTTTGAAGATTGCATCAGCATTGGCAGGTTACTATGTTTTAGAGAAAAACCATCCATTCTGAACCAATTCAGGCAGACCTCCTGAATCAAACTAAAGTGCAGAAAAGAGTACTAGATGCAACCTGGGAAATCAACTTGCTCTCCTATTGTTTCTCATTCACTTTTTACAAACAGATTATGTTCTGATTTCTTATATAGACTTATGTAGACTGTTTCTAATTTTCTTATCAGAAATAATAATATTTGTTGTGCTAGCTAAAACTAAGTCTAAAATGTTTCTGTTTTTTATTTTCCATTACTGTCAGACTCTGGAAGAACCACAGTGCTGGTATTATTAGACCTCAGTTCAGCGTTTGATACTGTTTATCATTTGATTTTAGTATCTGGAAACCTGTGTTGCCCTTTCTGGTACTGCACTGGAATGTTTTAAATCCTACCTGGAGGATAGAGATTTTCATGTGTCAGTAGGGAACTTTAAATCAGAGACCAGAAAAATCACATGTGGGGTTCCTCAAGGCTCAATTCTGGGGCTCCCCCAATTCAACATCTACTCCCTCCCTTAGCTCGGATTATAGCAGCCAACAGGATCAGTTATCATAACTATGCAGACGTCACATAACTTTACATAATGTCACCAGGTGAATATGAACCTTTCAGAGAGTTGGCTAGATGCTTAGAACAGAGTATTATGCGGAGGGACCATAATTTTCTACAAATGCATAAAACCAAACTGAGGTAATAACCTTCAGACCAAAGGACCAAAGAGATCCAGAGTTAGTTCACAGTTTCAGCTACTACTGCTAGAAACCACTGATTATGGCCAAACTGTTTGTGTTGTGATGGACTTAGACCTCAACCTTCAGAGGCTCATAACAGAGGTGTCAAGTAACAAAGTACAAATACTTTGTTACTGTACTTAAGTACACTTTTTAGGTATCTATACTTTACTCCATTACTTATTTTTCTTCCTACTTCTGACTTCTACTCATTACATTTTCACACAAGTATCTGTACTTTCTATTCCTTACATTTTTAAAACGAACGTTACTCGTTACTCTTGGCTTCAGTTTAATGTTTATAAATCATTGGCTCCATCCACATCTAGTTAAAACTAGTGTAATTGGATGAGTCATATAACGCAAACACTCATTGGTTAGCTAAAGGAAATCATCAGAATCAAGCAGGGGTTCTTCAAACTGCAAACATGAATTGTCTATGCCATGCTACAATGTTGGATTCAGAAAAAGATGTTGAAATTTCTGAAAGGTCGGACACAGGGGAGAGCGTATCGGGAGATGGAGACGGAGACCAACAACAGATTAACTTGGTCGATCGATCTCAAAGAATTTTTCAAAACAGTCCGAGAAATTGAGCTTTCAATTCATAGCGGCATCTGGCTTTTTTTTTTTTAAAGGTTACTTTATACTTTTATACTTTAAGTAGTTTTTGGAGCACATACTTTTTCACTTTTACTTGAGTAAAGAGATCAAGTTGATACTTCGACTTTTACCAGAGTGTTTTTAAACTGCAGTATCTATACTTCTACTTAAGTAACAAATGTGTGTACTTTTGACACCACTGGCTCATAAAGGCAGATACTTAGTCACCCTTTTATCACCTGAAAGACATTTCCAGGATTTAAGGACTAATTTCCAAGCAGGATCTAGAAAAGCACATTCATGCAATTATCTTTAGTAGATTTGGATACTACAACAGTGTCTTCACAGGTTTGCAGCTGAGCCAAAACACTGCTGCCTGTGTTAAACCTTGAACTTAGAAAGTAGAGCACACCAGCCCAGTTCTGAAGTCCTTACACTGGCTCCCTGTAGCTCAGACATTAAAAGCCTTCTGTTAGTCTATAAATCTGAATAGATCTGCACATCAAAACATAACAGATTTGTTGTCAGTGTTTCAACCTCCAAAACGACTCAGGCCTTGTAGTTCCAGCCTACTCTGTACAGCCAGAATTAGAACCAACCACGGAGAAGCACCATTTAGATCCTATGCTCATCTGATCTGGGATAAAATCTCAGAAGACTGGAAAAGTGCTGAAATCCTGGGCTCTTTTAAAACAAAGTTAGAAACCCATTGGTTTAGAGCTGTCTTTGACTGTTGAAGTTAAACTGCTAACTGGGTTATTACGTAGTTCAAGGTCGTCATCCAACTGTTCTAATTTCTTTATCATGTTTTTTTTTACTTTCCTTTGTTCTCCTTTTTTGTGGTCCAATTGATTTATTTGTTTTACAAATGTTTATAATTTTATTCTGCTTTTATTTTTCTTCTATTTTATCATCTAATTCAAGTACGACACTTTGATTTGTGTATGTACTGATTTGTGCTATACAAATAAAATTGACTTGCTTTGTTGTGGAACTCATTATAGAAGGTTAAAGTCAACAAACAGTTTTCTATGATATGTTCTGGGATCAGAAAGACCACAGATGACCCCAGCTGAGTGGTCCCTTAGGGTAATAGCTCTGGGTCTAATACGCTGTAAAGGGAATTAGTGGAAACTGTGGCTAACACAACGTCACTTTAGGGAAAACATGTTTACATGACATCAGATACCTGGGACCTCAAACATGATCCAACTTTACTCTCAAAACTAAACCCTGAAACATGAGATCAAAGTTTTTCTTACTGCAGAAAGTCAGCAGTAGATTTTTCGTTGTGACTAATTTATGACAACTAAATTAGTTAATTAATTTAACACTTATCCGCCGTCTCACTTGGTAAGTTGGAATTACTACTCATTTGTAACCATAAATTTACATTTTAAGTTGGATCCTGTAAGAGGATGTCAGTATAGAGAGGCCTAAAGTGGGGTTCCAAAACAAAGAACAGAAAATATCTAAATTGCAATTAAACAAAAAATGCATAGATAATGGCTTGAGGGTACAGCCCGCACTTAAATCTCCAGGATTAAAAAATTTTCTGCTGCTCTCAAAATCAGCACAACATTTCTGCAAATTGGCCAAATGATGCATGGAGTTGCTGTGAATGTGCACACCTGCACACACCTTCAGTCCAGCAGGTGTTGCAAACAGGAAAACAAGCTCTGAAGAATTAGAGCCCAGCCAAGAGGTGCATGTTGCTTTAAAACTAAAAGATTATACGGAGTAACACACTTTTTCTCTTTTTTTCTTCTCATCAGGTAAAATAATTTATGACATCTTCGACAAAAAAAGAGCTGAAATGTTTGATAATACATCAATTAATGTTTAAAAAAACAGATAATGATGGGAGAACACAATGGTAAAGAAGATCACGTTTTACTATTTCCCTATATCTCAGCACAAAGAATGGAACAAAGCCTCTAAACAATCACCCTATTCAGGAGGAGAAAAACGGCACACTTTAATATTTAACCTTACTAACATCCAAGGAAAAAACCAAAACTGGTCTCACCTCTTGAGTAGTTATCTGAGCCATGAGAAAGAAGAAATTATTTTAGCGTTCAAAATCCACTAAATTAAGCTTGGATTAAAATAAAACCTATAGGAAATTCTATTCTTTATGTAAAAATAAAAGCAAATGTCCAATGTTTGTTCATTTAGGGTATCCTCCTACACATTTTTTCTCCTGGAAAGACAAGTAAAATAAATCTGTAATTTAACAAAAGCCTGTGGTAGCACAGTTTAAAATATCTAAATTAATCCAAAAAATTTTCAGTAACCAATATATTTCATATATGTTATTACGGTTGCGCACCAAACATGTTAAACAGATTTCATTTCACTTTTAGTGAAGTAGAACTAACTAACTTTAACAGAGTTGACCGTTAATTAATGACAAATCATGCTGACATCAGGCTGCGGTTTTGTCAGCGTGGAGCTCTGGTGCTCTGAAAAGTCCAAAAGAACATTTTGAAGTACACAAGGTAAAGGAAATTTATACAGTAAAATTCAGTATGAAGACAATTAAAAGTGCTTTATATAAAATAGGTAGATTCTTGATTAAAAACTATATCAGTAAAAGGAAGTTTTAAGGGTCCACTTTCTCATGAAAAATCATTCTAAAACTAAATTTTGTAAGAAATTTAATGTATCAAAGCAACATTTGTTCACTCTTCTTCTGAACTTACTGCCTTCTGGGTACACATAGCATTGCAGGATATTTTGCTGGTAATTTGATGTTCCTGGATAAATATATATTAAAACCAGGGCCACCTTTGAGATACCCTGGGGCCCTTAGGCAAAAGGAACAATTGAGGCCCTACACATGTGGACAAAGCTGAATTTCTTAAAGCTGAAAGTTAAATTCTCAAAATGAAAGTTGAATTACTCCTTCAGAATGTCCCTGAATGGAGTAATCCCAAGGGGTAAATAAAGTTGTCTGGTAGCTTTTTTGTTATTTTGAGAAAAAAACAAAATGCACAAAGGTATAACTTAAATCTAACAAATGTAAAAATAAAGAATAATGAAGAAAAATTCAATAAAAATTAACAAATAAAAATCAGACAATACTTTTCAGAGAGAGCCTCTCTTGCTAAAAGGCAAAGCGTCCCTGAGCTAAAAGCCTTAACCCAACACAGCTCCCCGGATGCCGCACAATTTCAGCCCACTGCCACATCCAAGAGAATTGGTTAAATGCAGAGTTAATTTTGTTGCTCTGTACTTGTGATAGTGTAATGACAATAAAAGCTGAAAAAAAGTAATCAATCCTAAGAAAAAAAAAGATAAACACATTTTTTTTTTTTTTATTATTGTCATGGTGGGATATTAGTCTTTTGATCTTGGAGATGTTCTTTGGGTGATAGAAGGCCGACTTTGTAACTCTCTATGTGCTTCTGAATCAAAATCTGAGTTAGGGAGGGCACGTAGATGTTGAATAGGATGGGGTCCTAAGATGGGCTCTTGGGGAATGCCAAATTTGATTTGGGGGAATTTTCATATAAAGTTACCTACTGACACAAAAAAGTAGGATTTAAACCAGTCCAGTGCTGGACCAGAAAGGCTTACCCGGTTTGGGGCCTCATGGTATTGCACATTTTGACTGTAATGACATTAAAAATGTGTATGAAGAGTAGTTTATGTGCATGTGTTTTAAACAACACTGTTCGTATGAGTATTTATTACAAAGGTCCACTTTTGGTAGAACATATATTCTGACTTCATAGCACAGTCTTCCTATTGGAGGTAATATTGTTCTAAACCTTATGACCATTTTACCTCATTTCAAATGTACCAACATCTAACTTCTTGTTTATTGTTTGACTTTGTTTCAGATTAACAATTTTACCTAAGAACCTATTTGATACTAAAAAAAGAGTGTGCTTTTAACACACTTCGTGTGTTTTTTTAACAACCTAAAGGGTTAAAGTACTTTGATGTCTTGATCCATCCAATCTGCTGGTCTTTATCAGCAAGCAGAAAGAAAAGATTAACTTTCACATTTCTTCACCTTTTTAAACTCTCTAAACTGTCTAATCAGTGCTACTTTAAAACTTTGAAAGTGTTGAAAGGAGTAAAGTGTGATGTAAATGCGGTGGGCGTACTCTTCCTCAGATGTCTCTTCCTTCCATCTTCAGGTGAATAAGAGCTGCAGTTCATCTTCAGCTTGTTGAGTGCTGCTGCTTTCAGGCTGTTGTTAATTTTCCATCAGTTCGTTCAGCTCCTCATTATCAGGAGCTGAGGAGCTAATCTATGTAACTGAAGCTGATGCTCTGTCCTATTTACATTTAAGCTTTTCTTTCAGGTTCTTACAACTTTGCATTCATATGTTATTTTCCCCTCTAGAGAAAACCTCCATGAACTCATGAGGACAGATTAACAGGGTCTATCTGTGTTTTAAAATGTTTTCCTATTGGTTCCTAAGATTATGGTTCTAATGTTAACAGTTTTTGTTTGAGTAAATAGGTGATTTTCTCTCTGTTGGTTCGGAAAATGTAAAAAAAAGAAAAGGTTGACTCAAGATCTTTGCTCAAGCTGAAATATCTGTGTGGAAGCAGCTTCTAATAAGGGTGAAATGTGTTTTCTTAGTTAATGCTGAGTTAGATATTTGCATCATGAATGATTTGGACAATCTTGCTCTTTTGTTGGTGGGTCCTTGTGGTCTGAGTAGTTTGATGTTTATCTGGTAAAGTTTTGTTTTTTTAGGGAGAACTTGGACTTATTTCAGCATACATTTCAGCAGTCATCATATCATTGTTCTTTTTCTGCAATGGTTTGGAGCCCTTATGAATAGGTAGGGCCTGCTTCTGTCGTTCTAATATTTTCAGAATATATTGGACATGAATGAGAACACAAACGCTGTGTTTGTGCTCCAGGGTCTGAACGACTCACTGACGAACCGTCAGATCTACTTCGCCCTCGCCCTGACGTCGTACCTCTTCACCATCCTGGTGAATCTGACCCTCATCCTCATCGTGTGTCTGGATAAAGCCCTGCATCAGCCGATGTATGTCTTTATGTGCAACCTGTGTGTATCTGGGGTATGTGGGGCATCCAGCTTCTACTTGCAGCTGCTACTCGACCTTCTGGATGATGCTCATATCATCTCATATGCTGGTTGCTTGGCACAAATGTTTTTCACGTATACTTACATCTTCTGCCAGTTCAGCAGTCTGACCGTCATGGCATACGACCGCTACCTGGCGATCTGCCAGCCACTGCGTTACTGGGCTCTCATGACTGTCCAGAAGGTGGCCCTGCTGTTGCTGCTTATCTGGTGTCTGTCACTGCTGGAAACAGCTGTTGGCATTGTCTTGATTGCCAGACTTCCACTCTGCAGCCACACCATTGCCAGAATCTTCTGTACTAGTTGGGAGGTGGTGAAACTGTCCTGCTCTGACACCACAGCCAACAACCTGTATGGCATCGTGCTCATGTTTCTGCACTCTCTGCAATTCTTAGTCATCATAGTCTCTTACGTCCACCTGATCCGAAGCGCCACCCGGTCTCAGACAGACCGTAAGAAGTTTGTTCAGACCTGCATGCCTCACTTATTCTCGCTGCTCGTCTTCACTGTCTCTGTGTTCTTTGACACACTATACTCTCGTTATGGGATCAACTCCATGCCGGCTCTGCAGAACGTGCTGGCTGCAGAGTTCCTCGTTGTACCGCCCATCGTCAACCCCATCATCTACGGCATGAACCTGCAGCAGATCAGGACACGGATCCGCATCTGGTTCAACTTAGAAAACCCTCAGCGGGAATTCTTTAAGTAAAGAACACAAGGATAAATAATAATTTTTTTTAAATGTGGCATCCTGTGTTCATGGTTCTGCTGGTAGAAAAACTGTTACAAGACCGTTTTCAAAGTGAGTTATAATAAATACAAGCATATAAAAAAGGTATCAGGGTATATCTGCTCTACAAAAAGGACAGTATCCTAATTGCATGAAAAAGGTTATCAAATTCAGATTCAGTCCAGCATTACAGTAGCAGACCAATGTTTTGTTTTCCTGTCTTTGTATGACCTTCATTAGACTGATGTGTTGCTGCATTGGCGAAAATACAGATCTGGACAAAATTGTCAACAACTACTTAGAATTTTTTACTTTTGTCAGATTAAAGTAATTTCTCTTAGCATTGTAGGTTGTTTTTTTTTTTTTTTTTTTTTAAACAAGGAGTGTCAACAATTTTGTCCATATTAAAATAAATATGTTTGTGTCAAATAAAGTCGACTTAACTAGCCCCCCCCGTCTGGCACTTAAGGTCTATTACTGTTGAGCTGTGACACCCTGATGGAGAGAAATATCAGCTGCTCCCATCAACTAACCTGACTCCGCCAGATGGATTTGCTCCGCATATCCATCTGGAAACCTTCCGTTGAAGTAATTTTGGAAAGGGGCTAAAATACTGGTTAACTGATTGGCCTATGTTGGTGATAGACGGGCCAAATAAACCAATCAGATCAACGAAGCATATGACGTATTAACAGAGCGACGACGAAGAGGAGCCAATTGATAGATCAAACTCTTGCCGAAACCAGTCAGGAGTAGAGCAAAAACATCTTTTCCTCTGAGAAAAGCCTCCAGAGCAGTGTTTTGCTCTTCTTTCAGTGAAGAAATACTCTGTAATTCCGATAAAACTTGCTCGATAGCCACGCTAACGCTAGTTTCATCGGCTGAAGCCGCCATGTTCTTTAGACTGAACGGTCGCGCTTCTCGTTGCGTCACACCTCAACCCGCCTCAAAGCCAACGCTGATTGGATGTTAGTTTGGTGAACGGCTCCAAATTTTCTTTAACGGAGAGTCTCCAGACTAGCCTGGGTGCCATTCCGAACTTAGTCCCGCCCACAACGTTTGAGACAATATCTGGCGGGCCAATCAAATTGTCAGGGTGGGCTTTATACGATGATGGACAGATGATCAACAGTAACGTAATCAACCAATGTTAAGCGCGCATGGGTGACAACAACAATGGCTGCCGCTGGAGAGTTGAGGTGAGTAGATTCTGCTATTAGGTCTGTTCTAGAAGATATCGACAGCAAATTAATTTTAAAGAGGAACAGAGAAACGCGACCAAGGCTCATCTTCTTATTATAGGCGTGCAACTGCACGCTTTGATTTTTGTTGACAACAACTGTGCCTGGCTTAACATACGTCACGCACTCCGTTGCTCTTATTGGTTGTAGGTCTATCCAATTGAGTGCAGAGGCATTTTTTTTCCTGGTTCGTTCGAAACACGCCCCATAATCACAGCTCTATGGAGCAGTATCAGACTCATATTCTGACTAGAATTGGGTAGGACTACGTCAGGCTATCTCCAGACTGATCTGCGAGTGAAACCTTGAAAGCTCGCGAGATCAGGATGGTCTCACGAGGCTACCCATCAACACCTTTGATTATAGTAAATAGAATTAGGTCTTCTTTTTCAGTGTTTTGTCCCATTTTTCTCCTGCACTATGTGCTGATGTTCTCTATTTCATGCTTTTGACATGAAAACTGGCTCAGAGTTCATCTGCTTAACTGTCCACCTATTAATCTAGTTCATCGTTATATTTTCTAACATAGAAAGTATTTATGGATCACTGGGCCTCATGCAACAACCTTTTCATATTATTGTTGCAATTTTTTACTTTTTCTCCTACTGGGGGCTTCTTGATTCAACAAATGTTCTTAACTTCAGTAAATGATCATAAATGGACCATAGAAACCTGATGCAGTCCACCTATGCGAATGTTAACATGCAAGAAATTTAAATCTTAATAATTACTGCTCCAATAATTCTATATAAGGCTACAACTTCCAGGGCTTGCCAGATGGTGTCAATTCTCAGAAATGGCTTTGAAGGCGAAGAAGAGAGACTTTACCAGTTTGGACCATTGAGGTTGTGCTGAGCAGCAGTATTTAAACCCAAGCAGTTGTTATAAATGACGAGACTTGTAAATGGCATGGTTTTACTGTTACAGAAGTAAAAATAAAATAAAAAATGATTACAAAAAACATTATTTGATCTGGAGTTTTCCATCAACCAACATGACATAACATTCTGCACTGCATATCCCCAGACCATTTGTTGTTCCTTCATTTCATTCTCCATCTTTCATACAACGCATAATCATGAAAAACAGCAAAACTATAAGTTAATTCATTCAGACAGATCTAAGCATTCCACATTTTGTGATAACAAAACCAAGGTGAATTGAATTTGAATGCAAATGTTCTTGTTAGAAGGGTTTCAAGCAGCAAGATGTTTCTAAACTTTGATTTTCTGTTCTAGATGTTATTTCAATAGTAGTTTAATCCCACAGAGTTCTCTCTTTTGACGAAGTGAAAACAAATTACCGTAAACCTGTATCTCCAGGATACCAACATGCCAGCTGCAGGTTCAGTGACCGATACTTCTGTCATCAGAAAATATAAATGTAGTTTATTCTGGTGAATATTCTCAGTCATTCAGGTCATAGTCGTTCCAAAAAAGTTAAAAAACAACCATCCACTGGACTTTGTTTCCAAGTTTGAAGATGTTTCGCTTTGCATCCAGGAAGCTTTTTCAATTCAAAATGTCAGAAATGGTGTTGAGTTTGAGGCTTTATAGAGTGGAGCAAAGACAAAGCCTTGTTTTGGCTTAGAAGACATGCAAATTGAACCTCAGGAACGGGTTCGCCCCTTTGGAATGTGGGTCATTTGGTTTCTTTGTTAGCCTGTAACCAAACGACCTCCCTTTCAGAGACATAGACAGACTAACAAAAAAACCATCAACCCCCATTCCAAAGGGACTGACCTGTTCATGAGGTTCAAATTGCACGTCTTCTAAGCCAAAACAAGTTTTTTTCTTTGGTCCACTGTATAAAGACACAAACTCAACGCTATTTTTGACATTTTGAAATGTAATTTATATTTGTAGAATTGCGTAATATGTAATGATGCAGCCTAATAAAATGGACAATTGCTTCAAAATTAAAACATTTAGTGAAAAACTGCATTTGGATAACAGCTGACTGATTGAGCAAGACTTCTGCATCAAGTCTCGATCAATTGGAAAAATTTGTTAGTACTTTAGATTAGAAATATAGAATTTTACACCAGATCATTCATAAGAGCTATTTATATCTCATCTTTACATCTCATAAGAAGTTAACGACTCAAAACAAGATGAGGCACAGAAGCAGGACGTCCCGATCCAAAAAGAAAAAGAAAAGGCCAGACACTGAGATTTTATATTTTATTGCATCTTAGGAGAACACAAGAACTTCAGCTTTCATTGAAGCAAATGGAGTGAAGTTGTGACAGGGAGCTAAATATTTACCAAAATAAAAGTCATCAACAGCAGGAAGCTCCTGCTCCTCATAAATATATCTGCATCTCTGCCAGTAGAAAAATACATAACCTATCAACATCTAGTTAAAGCTCCAAACACTGAAAAATAAACATTCTGCTTGTTTACTGAACAGATTCTACATTGAATCTGTAAATCTTTGCAGATTTAGTTTCATAACAATTTCTCAAAAAAAAAATCCATCCAGATAATATGGATTTTACTCTCCTTGTATTTCAGCAGCAAAAAGCAGGAAGCAGTCATTCTCCTCTTAATTTTTTAACGATTCAGGAGTGTACTACGCGTCCCAGAATGCACTGGTCTAAGGGTGACAAAGGAAATCAAATATTTTTTGTAAATTTGTTTGAATCTTAAGCAGGAAAACAGCCAGAAGGTTTTTCACAGACGTTTTTTTTAAGCACAAATTTCTAATTTCTCAACATTCTTTTGTTAAACTTTGAGCTTTAGAATAACAAAGCTCAGAAACATTCAGCAGCTGAGAAAGGTTTTCCTCAGTATTTGGTTTGCACATCAGCTTCAAATTCAGTAAAAAGGCTTAAAGTAGAGAAAACTAACAGAAAATGACGACACGAAAAGTTTTTGGATAAACAAAAACCAAATAACTTTTTTTAAATTAACAGCAAATTGTTCGGTTTTGTGAGTTTTTTCCACAGAAATTTGTTTAAGGTTGTTTAAAATAAAAAACTAACCTGAAAAATAAATAAGAGCTAATAATTTACAAAAAGACATTTAAGTTTTTTTTTTTTTTAAACACAAACCTAAACCTTAAACTTCCGTCTTTGAACTGATTGACTGGTGGTTCGTTCGGCCTGACAGGGGATCTTTGCATCAACGCCGTAGCTCAGACTCTACAGGTGGTCTTCTTTGAATGAATGAGTTCAGCTAAGTGAAGCAGCAGCGACACTGACAGGAAATTAAGTCACCACAGGAAGTCGGAGGCGGGGTTAGACAAAGCGTCGGATCAGGTGGTTCTTGTCGGGTTCAAGGAACTCGTCCAGCAGGGCGCCCGTCACTTTCTGGAGCTCCTCCTCCAGCCGCGACACGTCGCTGCAGGACAGAGACAGAGCAGTGATGTCATAGAGACCCCCCCACTACCATGATGTCATGATGTCTGCTGACCTTTCTCCTGGTGCAGCGCAGAATTCGGTGTAATACTTGATCTTTGGTTCGGTACCGCTCGTCCGAAGCGTCGCCACAACGCCGTTCTGCAGAGTGAAGGTGATCATCTGACTGCTCTTGGACACAGGAAGCACCTGTAGGGGGAACACCGACAGTTACAGGGAACTCCTTCCTGTTTCAGGTTAACTTGATCTGAGGTCAGAACAAGCTTGGATCAAAATCAAAACCCGCTTAAACCAAGGTGCCGCCGTGAAGTTAACTAAAGGTAGGGCTTAATTAAACACACTTCCAATTAAAGTTAAAAACGAAAATTCTAAAATCTACCTTACAAGAGTCCAACTTCTTTCTTTTCCAGATTTAAACGCATTACAACAAAATATTGTCTCACCTCAAGTGAAAACAAACAATGATCTAAACTAGCAACACTTTTACTTTTTTATTGATTCTGTTGTTTGTTTGTTTGTTTGAGGCAACTTCTTTTTCGATTGAATAATAAAGACACCCTACCCATTATATGGTCCAATGAAAAAACAATGTTACTTCAATTAAAAAAGTTTTTTAGAACAAAAAAAAGACTGGACTTGTATCAAAAAAAAAACATTTTCAATCAAAGAAAAGCATTGTTCAAATGTATTTTTTTGAGTCTCAAAACATATTTTTGCATTCAAATACTTTTTTTCTTTGATTGAAAAGTTTTTGTTGATTGAATGATAAAGAGACAAATCTACCTTCATAGATTTTGCTCCAACTTCTGTAGTCAAATCAGTCCTGGAAGGATGCTAACGTTAGCCTGTCCTCCAATCACACCACTCCCATCACTATGCCAACAATCAGGGACTCACTAAGTGTTGCTGCTTGTATAATTTTTACCTATCGTGTCAAAGAATCCTGTCTAACTGATTAAATTCTGTTAAATCTGAAGTCCTGCTTTATATACTTTACTAAGAAGTGTTATTTAAAGCGAGGTTAAAAGCAGCGATCGCTCCTGGCTAAGAGCTGAAAATGAAAGCAGCGTTTAATAACTTTGATTACAATGCCTCATGGAAACAAGGGTGCTCCTAATATTTATTTCCTAAAACTGATCAAACATAAATTTAAGGACAATTTCAGAAGAAGAAAACTGGTTATGACTCCTTTAAAGAATAAAGGTTAAGGTTAATTGGGTTGGGGTTATAATCTAGATTTTCCCTTTTTCAAAACAGAAAAAAAAAAGGAGAAGAAAACCAAAATTGATCGATATCGACTGATCTGAAAGGCTTATACTGGGATAGAGGAACGTGAGGAAGGCCCTGTGGCTTAAAACCAAGCCCACATCACCATGCCTTTACCTCCGGCTCCATAGTTCATCCCATGGGTTTCTTTATTGCTTTGAAAACGGCATGTTGTTTATAGAAAGCAGCACAGCAGGACAAGTGAGGCGGGACTGGATACATCCAGTAATGGAAAATTAATAAGAAGTTTCTAAACATCCTGTTTTGTTTGATCAGAGTTTATTGTACAACCTGCTAAGGAGCACAGTTTGATTATGTGGGAGAAGAAGAGGAAGAAGAAGAGCTGCTCTCACTGATCTGAGGTCGGGTCGGCTGCTGTCGTATCCCGTAGTAACATCTCTGATGTGGACGATCCGCACGCCGCCGCACACCTTCGGATATGAACCATCGCTCTCAAAGTTTCTGATCCGGCTGAAGATCCTCTGGATGGTGGGGGGGTCGTTACAGGTGACGTAGGAGGTCTTGGACACATGATAACCGTACCTGCAGAGAAGGAGTGAAAAAGGATTAGACCAACTGTGGACTGAATTCTGTCTGCAGAGGACCAGCAACACACGGATAAAATCATCCACTGGATCTCAGGCAGAGTCTATAAATAAATAGGTTCAAATATTATTAAATCACAAGAACATCTTCAACCCTTAGAAAATTTACCCCTGGAAAATAAAATGAGCAGATTCTATCGATTATGACGTTTCATTCATGGCAAATATCTCTTCACGCATCGTTGTATAATTTCATCTTATTTTTATATAGGCCTTTCATTTTTTTATTATGACTTCCTTCCCGAGATTGAATTTTTCTATGACTAATTTGAAAAGGCTTTTAACTATTTATTCAATTGATTATAATTATAGTTAACTTTATTGTTCCAGCTGCAGTTCTGATTAATAACTGACCTGAAGTCAGAACTGTTGCTGTGTGCCGCCCTCTGGTGGTGAAACAGCTGTACAACCACACTGTGTTCCTTGGAAAAAAAAAACTTCCATAATGTGGAAATAGAATAAGTGATTTTAGTGGGGAAGATGCTAATAACCTCGACTCAGAGCGTTTTTGGCCGATGGCTGGAGCACTTTGAAGACGTCCCCAAACTCTGGTGCTGAAAGAGCCGGTTAAAAAGCTCCTCTATGGCACGGCCCCGCTGCTTGATGGAGTGAACTCTCCTGCTCCAAGAATTGAAGTATATCTGGGTCTTGTTCATATATGAGGGAAGAATGTAGTGGGAGACTGGTTTTACACTTTTTCCACTGGTTTTAGTGAAGCAGATGCTATATCAGTCTGTCGTAGTGAAGAAAGACCTGTAGATCTACGTTCCTTCTTCCATTAGGAGTGGCAACAATCTTTCAGGCTCACTTACTGATTACTCCAAAGGAAGTTAATAATTACAACTCTTTTGAACATTTAACCCTTAGTTTTCCTCATCCAAATTGCAAAGCAAGAAAACCTCTTCTTTTTGTAACTCTGTATCATCCATCAGGTCCTTACTCTGAATTTTTAGATGAGTTTTCAGAGTTCCTTTCTTATTTGCTTAAAAATACTGACAGGGTCATCATAGTGGGGGGATTTTAACATCCATGCTGACACAACATCAGGACCTGTCATTTAAATCCCATATCAAGGAGGTTTCTAGAATTTCCTTCTTTCATCTGCGGAATTTAGCAAAGATTAGAAATCTCCTGTCCAGGGGTGATGCTGAGAAACTAGTCCATGCATTTGTTACTTCAAGGCTGGACTATTGTAATTCTTTACTAAAAGGAAGTCCACAAACTGTAGTTAAAAGCCTTCAGCTGATCCAAAATTTTACAGCTGCTTTTTGTATCTTTGCTTGTGTCTCCTTGAACCCCAGTCGGCCTCAGCAGATGGCCGCTCACACTGAGCCTGGTTCTGCTGGAGGTTTCTTCCTGTTAAAAGGGAGTTTTTCCTCTCCACTGTTACTACAAGCATGCTTAGTGTGAGGGATTGTATTTGAGTCAATGAGTCGATGCAATCAACTGGTTTTCCTTAGATAGAAAACTTTGAATCAATTTGACTTTATGATCTGGTGAACTGTGAAGTTTCTTGAGATGACGTGCTGTGAACTGGTGCTATATAAATAAACTGAATTGAATTGAATCTATGGTCATGAGCTGTGCGTTTTGACCAAGAGAACAAGATCCTGAGTACAAGTGGCCAAAATGAGTTTTCCCTGTAGGGTGTCTGGGCTCTTAAAGACTGGGTGAGAAGCTCAGTCATCCAGAAGGAACTCAGAATAGAGCAGCAAAGCAGTGGCGGCTGGTCAATAGAGGGCGCTAGTGCACCGCTCCACCAACCCAATGACCTTGATTAAGACATAAAAAAACAAAACAAAAATTAAATTATAATATTAAAATATTTCGAAATATATTAATATATTTTTTAGATGTGTAAAGCTGTTTTGTTGGTCGGATTGGTGAACTATTTCCGCCCTAGGGCACAAAAATCTTTCGCCATTGACTCTCTTGAAACGTATGCGCAGTAGCGCCTCTGCGATGCAAAAGGATAGGGGAGCTCAGGAGAGCTGCACCCTCGGCTCGTACCGAGCTGACAGGAGCTGTCATCACAGTCGTGGTGTGGCTGATTGACAGGTCGAGTCGCGGTGGTGAAGTCCCTTAAAGCAAACTTACCAAGAGAAGCTGGAGGAGAAAGCATTTGAATCTGATCAGCTGAACATCAAAATTAATCAGCAGTCCAAAAACAGAGGGAGACAGTTCACTCTGTCTTTTTCCAGGATCTGGTTTAGCTAGAAGGCTTGGCTAACTGCATGCAGCGAGGCTAATGCTTTATTCTGCTTTCCCTGCCTTTCTTCATCCCTTTTTTCAAAAGTCAGGATCTGATCCAGCATGGATGAAGACAGGTAGGCTGATTTAAAGCACTTTTCAGAAAAGGCAAAGAAGAATGAACAATCAGGGATTCACATGGAAAAATAATATAATATAGTGCACTTTTTTCAAGGAGTTTGTTAATTTGCATAGTTCCTTTTAACTAAACACATTCTCAAAAAAATAGCTTTTATATCATAAAAACATATAAAGCTCACTAATAGCCTCTCCATTGTTAAACTGCTAAATTATTTTTTATGTTTGTGACATCATACTGGACCATGTAAACACAAATATGCCTTCACAAAGCCTCAGAAGGGAAACAATTATGTACAAAAAGTAAACCTGTACATTAATAACAAGGAGCAGATTTTAATCTAACCGACAATTAATTGTATTCAGAATTTTTTTTGCACTTTACAAATAATTTCTCCAGATTAGAGTATTTCCTGAAAGCTTCTACGAAGCAAGTTTCTACTATTATAATCCAGTTACGTCCTATTTTTCCCAGATGATTTTAACCTCTGAGCCCCATTGTGCCTCGTCCCGTAGTATCTTACGTCCTGTAGATGTTGTGCAGCTGCTGATTCAGACTCAGCTTCTGGGTCTGCAGATACGCCGCCATTTCTGCCACGACCACGGCTGCACTGACGCCATCTTTCTCAGGGACCATGCTGCCGCACAGGAAACCTGCCCAAACAAGACTGTCATTGAGTGAGATCATCTACAGTTAAATCAAAAATAAACTCACAACATTTACCTGAATGGAGCCTGAAAAGGGACAGAATTAACAACAAGCCAACAGAATTTATACCTGTCAGTAGATGTCACCATAAAGCTGATTAAGCTTCCCTACAAATGGAAGTCAGACAATGACTGCAAAAATATATTTAAAAAAAAAAACTTTAATACCACCAGGACATGTTATTAAAACCTAAACTAAGCTTTTTAGCTCTTTCTTCCATTCACTATGCGACATTACCGGCACTGTGAGTTCTCTCCAGCAGGGAATATATTTACAGGTCCTAATTTCTCAGCAGCAGCCCACTTTTAAAGAAAGTGGGCTGTATTAATGAGAAATATGTATTTATGGCGACATCTCCTGGTGGATAAATGCAACTACAAATGAGTGGAACTTGAATACTGTAGCCACTAGCTCCTTTTCCTTCAACTTTCCTGGGGTCAACAGTGAGGAAACTATGGTGGGTAGGAAAGGAACCCTGTGGCTGATCATCCTCTGCCAAGTGTAAAAAATCGCTTTGTCTAATGCTATGTTCAGACTGCATTTGATAGAGACAACAGTAGCAGCTCGTTTACATGCAAAGTATATGGTTGATCTAAAGATCCTGCAGCGCATTTGCATCTGAGCAGTCGAAGCAGCACTTCTGAGCATCTGACGTGCGTGACGTGCTTCACAAGCAGCAGCTGCTGGAGTTGGAAAAATTTAACTTTTGCTGCTCGACGTGCCACATCCACCAATCAGAGAAGCTGATCTGGGAGCTTGCAGGGAGACGGACACAGCATTGCTGATACAGAGTACTGTGATCATTTTAAGGCAGGATCGTAATCTTGATGAACTGGCTGCACAGAGGATGTATTGAGGTGGATTTTCTCACTTAAAAATATATTAAAACTACAACTAGCAAAGGCACTATTGTCAGTTGAACACAGGAGCAGCAGAAGCATCAGCTTCATCTGGACACACTTTACTGGACGCTCTTCAGGAGCATCAAGGATGCTCTTGACACGCGTCTGGCTTTAATTCAATTTAGTTTATTTCTTTTCTTTTCTTCTTTTCTTTTTCGTTTATTTCTTTTCTTCAGCGCTAATTCACAACACATGTCATCTCAAGGCACTTTACATTTCAACCAGATCATAAAGTCAAATTGATTCAAAGTTTTCTATCTAAGGAAAACCAGTTGATTGCATTGAATCATTGACTCCGAGGCAATCCCTCACACCAAGCATGCTTGTAGCGACAGTGGAGAGGAAAAACTCCCTTTTAACAGGAAGAAACCTCCAGAAGAATCAGGCTCAGTGTGAGCGGCCATCTGCCGAGGCCGACTGGGGTTCAAGGAGACAGAAGCAGAGATACAGAAATAAGCAGAGATACAAAAGGAATGTGGACAAGCATCAGAAATGAAACAGCAGGCTCTACTTTGCTGCCCAAAGCACATGAGGTGTGAATGTAGCATAAAAAAATCTGCTGCTAAAGACAAGCTGAACCAGCAGGCATTTTAAGGCAATGCTGTTTCCATCACTGATAACTGGGTCCTGAGTTCTGATGTGTTCTGGCTCCCCTGGAATCTCAGAAAGATATAGACTTTAAAGGGACAGCGGAATCAAAGTTCTCACCTATGGATTCTTCAAAGGCAAATATCACCCTGTTTCCAGTTTTAGAGAGCTCGTGGATTCTGTTCCCGATCCATTTGAAGCCAGGCAGAGTTTCCTGTTGGAGAACAGAGACAAAGACTCTTCCTCAAATAGCTCAAAGGTTTGTTTATGCAGTAGTTTTATAAAGAAGAACCAACTCGTTTCATTTTCATTGTTATATTATTTCTCTGCAGCTCTGACTTGAAGCTACCAGATTATTTGCAGACCCAGTCTCTGTTTGGGCTTCTATTTTAAAACATTTAACATAAATTAAATACATTAAAATGAAACAACAACTCTTAAAGTGCATTATGAGAGCTGATCAAAAAGCAGCAGCAGGAGGAACCGAGAAAAAAAACGACCAGTAAGAGGATTTAGCGTTGGACCTCGAAGTGGAAGCCCTCCATGCGAGCAAACGCCTGCAGGATCTTTGACGACACGGTGGTGGCCAACATGTAGACGCTCTTGGTCTCCGCTGGATCCGGATGATTCTCCTTCCAGTTGAAGAACATCCACCATCCCAGCAGGGCGGCCAGCTCGTTTCCTGAGAACACCTTCCACCCTCGCCTGCAAAACCAGCAGACAGACTTTTGTTACAGGCGTGAAACTCTCTAAATGACTCCCCCTGACTGCCGCAGGCCCCACATACCCGTTCTGCTCAGCCACAGCCAGCCGGTCGGCATCAGGATCCGTGGCCAGAACAATCTGAGCGTTCTCCCGGTCAGCCAAGAGGAGAGACAACTTCTATAAAACGGAGAAAAAAAATGTAAAATATATGAAAGAAACAAAAAACAAACAGGATGTTAAGTGAGATCCAGTTTACCAGGACAGACTCTCCCTCTTCAGGGTTTGGGCAGCGAACAGATGAGAACTTTGGGTCAGGGTCTTTCTGTTCAGGAACAGGGATGGGGGGGTCGAAGCCAAACACGCGGAAGGCCTGCTGCACGAACTCGTGTCCGACTCCGTGGAAGGAGGAGTGGATGAACTTTAACGTGCAGCTGCTGTTCAGATCCCTAAAAGACACAGAACGGCTACTGGTTTCTGATTCCGTCCAGAATGAAAGAACCTGAGAAAAAAAAGAGAGGATCCAGAGAGGAGTGGAGCAGGAGCTACCTGTGGAAGCAGAGAGAAGTCAGGTCCTCCATATAGAAGCTGTTGATCTGGGTCAGAGGGTCGGTCCTGAGCGAACTGTTTTTCACCAGCTCCTCATCCCAGCAGGAGGAGTTCCAGGGCTCCAGCTGCTCCTCAATACAGCGCAACACCTCCTTATCGTGAGGGGAGGCAATCTGAGCGCCATTACACCAGTACACCTGCAGGGGGAGGGGGGAGAAACATGCTAGAACCTAAGCTGGTTCAGACACTCCCATCGCTTTACTTCAGGACCTTCTGAGGCTCTGTACACTCAGCACAGACCGGATGAGCACCACAGGAGGTCCTGTTTGGTTTCTCTAATCCCACAGCCTGACCTTGTAACCGTTGTCCTCTTTTGGATTGTGTGACGCAGTGATCATCACCCCAGCTGCTGCTCCAAGTTTCTTCACAGCGTAAGGCTTGAATACAAAACATAGAAAGGAAACATTTCATTGATTTAGAATCGCTCAGCTGGGGTCAGAGAGCAGGAGACTCTTTCTGTAATGTCAGCCCATACGCTTTAATATAAGTAGAATGCTCCTTTAACAGCAGTAAAAACTCTGCAGAGGATGCAATGCTCACCACGTAAGGAGTCGGAACGAACTTGGAGAAAAGATGGACAGTAATGTCTCTGCTGAGAAGCACAGCTGCCGTCAGCTTGGCCAGTCTAGGAGAGACAGAGACACAGGGGCTTCGTTAGGTTGAGATGAAGACAGGAAACCTACTGGGGACAAACGTCCTTTTCTGCTTGGGTCTTAGGACTCTTAAGCAGTGTTCTGTCTGGAAGTTTTCAGGTTGAAAACTTCTAGACAGCACTTTGGGACTTAGCATGCTAGGGCATTGTGTTTGGATAGAAACTGTCTATCTAATCTAACTTTTTGGACAGGAAAAAAAATGTCCTCCTTGGACCCAGTCCTTATTTTTTGGACCCACTTTTAGGATGAAAACAAACGTCTGACTGGGACACAAACATCTGTCCCAAACATAAAAGAAAAAACTATGTTCTCACAAACAACTTTAAGCAGGGCGAGGGATTTTTTTCAGGACTTAATTATTTTGTGAGTGAATTCAGATCTCTGGCACCAAACTTACAATCAGATCAAAAGTCAGATGTTGCCGTTAGAATACTGCCTTCCAGTTAGGACAAAAATGCTTTGATGAAAGATACTTTATTTTGGGACATAGGATATAAATGTTCTCCCATTTCTAATGGGCATTTTTCTCTATGTAATCCATGATTGGTGGGAAGCCACACTCTTCACTCTTTTCACCTCCCTGCATTAAACTCTCCTCCTCATGCTGCTGTTTATCAGACTGACAGTCCACCGTGGGTTTCATCTAGAAATATCTATTTATGCATTTCTCCTGTTAGAACATGAACCAAATCTTCATCCAGAACCACAACCTCATCAGTGGTCTCACCTCTGACTGCTGCAGCCGCTCTCCTCCTGACCCCTGGTGTCGAATCCAACCACCACTCCCCTGCTGCTAAGATCAGCAAAACACCTGAACAGGTACGCATATAAACCCTGAGAGGAGAAGAAGGAGGTCAGATGGACACAGCTGGGAGACTTGGCTGCAACCAGTTGGAAAGGCCCTACCTTAGTGGTGTATCCAAAAAGGATATGTGTTACGGGTGTAATAACTGGTCTATAATCAGACTGGACTGGTGTTACTGGTGTAGGAACAGGTCTGTTACCTGATTTGACTGATGTTACTGATGTAATAACTGGTCTTTAGCCAGACTGGACTGGTGTTACTGGTGTAATAACTGTTCTGTTACCTGACTAGACTGGTTTTATTCATGAAACAACCGGTCTGTAACCTGATTGGACTGGTGCTACTGGTGTAATAACTGGTCTGTAATTTCCCTGGTCTGTAATAAAGTAATTTCCCTCTGGGATTATTAAAGTATGTCTGATTCTGATTCTGATAACCTGGCTGGACTGGTGTTACTGGTAAAATAACTGCTCTGTAACCTGACTGGACTGGTTTTATTTATGAAACAGCTGGTCTGTAACTTGACTGGACTGGTTTTAGTTGGATTGGTGTTAGTGGTGAAATAATTGGTATTTTCGCTGATTGGAAAGGTTTTGCTGATGTAATGACTGGTCGGTAACCTGACTGGACTGGTGTTACTGGTTTATTAACTGGTCTGTAACCTGACTGGACTGGTTTTATTTATGAAACAGCTGGTCTGTAACTTGACTGGACTGGTTTTATTTATGAAACAGCTGGTCTGTAACCAGACTGGACTGGTGTTACTGGTGTAGTAACAGGTCTGTAACCTGGCTGGACTGGTGTTACTAGTTTATTAACTGGTCTGTAACCTGACTGGACTGGTGTTACTGGTGTAATAACTGGTCTGTTACCTGACTGGACTGGTTTTATTTATGAAACAGCTGGTCTGTAACTTGACTGGACTGGTTTTATTTATGAAACAGCTGGTCTGTAACTTGACTGGACTGGTTTTATTTATGAAACAGCTGGTCTGTAACCAGACTGGACTGCTGTTACTGGTGTAGTAACAGGTCTGTAACCTGGCTGGACTGGTGTTACTAGTTTATTAACTGGTCTGTAACCTGACTGGACTGGTGTTACTGGTGTAATAACTGGTCTGTTACCTGACTGGACTGGTTTTATTTATGAAACAGCTGGTCTGTAACTTGACTGGACTGGTTTTATTTATGAAACAGCTGGTCTGTAACTTGACTGGACTGGTGTTACTGGTGTAATAACTGGTCTGTAACCTGGCTGGACTGGTGTTACTGGTTTATTAACTGGTCTGTAACCTGACTGGACTGGTGTTACTGGTTTATTAACTGGTCTGTAACCTGACTGGACTGGTTTTATTTATGAAACAGCTGGTCTGTAACTTGACTGGACTGGTTTTATTTATGAAACAGCTGGTCTGTAACTTGACTGGACTGGTGTTACTGGTGTAATAACTGGTCTGTAACCTGGCTGGACTGGTGTTACTGGTTTATTAACTGGTCTGTAACCTGACTGGACTGGTGTTACTGGTGTAATAACTGTTCTGTTACCTGACTGGACTGGTGTTACTGGTTTATTAACTGGTTTGTAACCTGACTGGACTGGTTTTATTTATGAAACAGCTGGTCTGAAACTTGACTGGACTGGTTTTATTTATGAAACAGCTGGTCTGTAACCAGACTGGACTGGTGTTACTGGTGTAGTAACTGGTCTGTAACCTGGCTGGACTGGTGTTACTGGTTTATTAACTGGTCTGTAACCTGACTGGACTGGTGTTACTGGTGTAATAACTGGTCTGTTACCTGACTGGACTGGTTTTATTTATGAAACAGCTGGTCTGTAACTTGACTGGACTGGTTTTATTTATGAAACAGCTGGTCTGTAACTTGACTGGACTGGTGTTACTGGTGTAGTAACTGGTCTGTAACCTGGCTGGACTGGTGTTACTGGTGTAATAACTGGTCTGTTACCTGACTGGACTGGTTTTATTTATGAAACAGCTGGTCTGTAACTTGACTGGACTGGTTTTATTTATGAAACAGCTGGTCTGTAACCAGACTGGACTGGTGTTACTGGTGTAGTAACTGGTCTGTAACCTGGCTGGACTGGTGTTACTGGTTTATTAACTGGTCTGTAACCTGACTGGACTGGTGTTACTGGTGTAATAACTGGTCTGTTACCTGACTGGACTGGTGTTACTGGTTTATTAACTGGTCTGTAACCTGACTGGACTGGTTTTATTTATGAAATAGCTGGTCCGAAACTTGACTGGACTGGTTTTATTTATGAAACAGCTGGTCTGTAACCAGACTGGACTGGTGTTACTGGTGTAGTAACTGGTCTGTAACCTGGCTGGACTGGTGTTACTGGTTTATTAACTGGTCTGTAACCTGACTGGACTGGTGTTACTGGTGTAATAACTGGTCTGTTACCTGACTGGACTGGTTTTATTTATGAAACAGCTGGTCTGTAACTTGACTGGACTGGTTTTATTTATGAAACAGCTGGTCTGTAACTTGACTGGACTGGTGTTACTGGTGTAGTAACTGGTCTGTAACCTGGCTGGACTGGTGTTACTGGTGTAATAACTGGTCTGTTACCTGACTGGACTGGTTTTATTTATGAAACAGCTGGTCTGTAACTTGACTGGACTGGTTTTATTTATGAAACAGCTGGTCTGTAACTTGACTGGACTGGTTTTATTTATGAGACAGCTGGTCTGTAACCAGACTGGACTGGTGTTACTGGTGTAGTAACTGGTCTGTAACCTGGCTGGACTGGTGTTACTGGTTTATTAACTGGTCTGTAACCTGACTGGACTGGTGTTACTGGTGTAATAACTGGTCTGTTACCTGACTGGACAGGTGTTACTGGTTTATTAACTGGTCTGTAACCTGACTGGACTGGTTTTATTTATGAAACAGCTGGTCTGTAACTTGACTGGACTGGTTTTATTTATGAAACAGCTGGTCTGTAACTTGACTGGACTGGTGTTACTGGTGTAATAACTGGTCTGTAACCTGGCTGGACTGGTGTTACTGGTTTATTAACTGGTCTGTAACCTGACTGGACTGGTGTTACTGGTGTAATAACTGGTCTGTTACCTGACTGGACTGGTGTTACTGGTTTATTAACTGGTCTGTAACCTGACTGGACTGGTTTTATTTATGAAACAGCTGGTCTGAAACTTGACTGGACTGGTTTTATTTATGAAACAGCTGGTCTGTAACCAGACTGGACTGGTTTTACTGGTGTAGTAACTGGTCTGTAACCTGGCTGGACTGGTGTTACTGGTTTATTAACTGGTCTGTAACCTGACTGGACTGGTGTTACTGGTGTAATAACTGGTCTGTTACCTGACTGGACTGGTTTTATTTATGAAACAGCTGGTCTGTAACTTGACTGGACAGGTTTTATTTATGAAACAGCTGGTCTGTAACTTGACTGGACTGGTGTTACTGGTGTAGTAACTGGTCTGTAACCTGGCTGGACTGGTGTTACTGGTGTAATAACTGGTCTGTTACCTGACTGGACTGGTTTTATTTATAAAACAGCTGGTCTGTAACTTGACTGGACTGGTTTTATTTATGAAACAGCTGGTCTGTAACTTGACTGGACTGGTGTTACTGGTGTAATAACTGGTCTGTAACCTATCTGGACTGGTGTTACTGGTTTATTAACTGGTCTGTAACCTGACTGGACTGGTGTTACTGGTGTAATAACTGGTCTGTTACCTGACTGGACTGGTGTTACTGGTTTATTAACTGGTCTGTAACCTGACTGGACTGGTTTTATTTATGAAACAGCTGGTCTGTAACTTGACTGGACAGGTTTTATTTATGAAACAGCTGGTCTGTAACTTGACTGGACTGGTGTTACTGGTGTAGTAACTGGTCTGTAACCTGGCTGGACTGGTGTTACTGGTGTAATAACTGGTCTGTTACCTGACTGGACTGGTTTTATTTATGAAACAGCTGGTCTGTAACTTGACTGGACTGGTGTTACTGGTGTAGTAACTGGTCTGTAACCTGGCTGGAGTGGTGTTACTGGTGTAATAACTGGTCTGTTACCTGACTGGACTGGTTTTATTTATGAAACAGCTGGTCTGTAACTTGACTGGACTGGTGTTACTGGTGTAGTAACTGGTCTGTAACCTGGCTGGAGTGGTGTTACTGGTGTAATAACTGGTCTGTAACCTGGCTGGACTGGTGTTACTGGTTTATTAACTGGTCTGTAACCTGACTGGACTGGTGTTACTGGTGTAATAACTGGTCTGTTACCTGACTGGACTGGTGTTACTGGTTTATTAACTGGTCTGTAACCTGACTGGACTGGTTTTATTTATGAAACAGCTGGTCTGAAACTTGACTGGACTGGTTTTATTTATGAAACAGTTGGTCTGTAACCAGACTGGACTGGTGTTACTGGTGTAGTAACTGGTCTGTAACCTGGCTGGACTGGTGTTACTGTTTTATTAACTGGTCTGTAACCTGACTGGACTGGTGTTACTGGTGTAATAACTGGTCTGTTACCTGACTGGACTGGTTTTATTTATGAAACAGCTGGTCTGTAACTTGACTGGACAGGTTTTATTTATGAAACAGCTGGTCTGTAACTTGACTGGACTGGTGTTACTGGTGTAGTAACTGGTCTGTAACCTGGCTGGACTGGTGTTACTGGTGTAATAACTGGTCTGTTACCTGACTGGACTGGTTTTATTTATGAAACAGCTGGTCTGTAACTTGACTGGACTGGTGTTACTGGTGTAGTAACTGGTCTGTAACCTGGCTGGAGTGGTGTTACTGGTGTAATAACTGGTCTGTTACCTGACTGGACTGGTTTTATTTATGAAACAGCTGGTCTGTAACTTGACTGGACTGGTTTTATTTATGAAACAGCTGGTCTGTAACTTGACTGGACTGGTTTTATTTATGAAACAGCTGGTCTGTAACTTGACTGGACTGGTTTTATTTATGAAACAGCTGGTCTGTAACCAGACTGGACTGGTGTTACTGGTGTAGTAACTGGTCTGTAACCTGACTGGACTGGTGTTACTGGTGTAATAACTGGTCTGTAACCTGACTGGACAGGTGTTACCAGTTCTTGGGGAGTGGCTGCCTAGTGGTTAGGACTTAGAGCTTGGAATCCTGAGGTTCTGAATTCGAGCCCCACACCCACAGACTACCAATCTGGGTGTCTGAGCAAGACCCTTAAACCCCAATTGCAGCCCACTGCTCCCCAAGGGGAAGGGTTAAATGCAGAGGTCAATTTCTCCAATGTGAGAAGAATAAAGTTCAATTATTTTATTATTATTATTAATATCATAATAGTTCTGATACCTGATTGGAGTAGTGTTACTGGTGTAATTAGTAGTACCTAATTATTAGGTACCTAATTAGTATTTTTCTATTTTTCTATTTTTCTATAACTCGTGCCATTGTGAAATATCAATGCAACGTTCATAAGCTGTATGTAACGCAATTTCGTTCTGTATGCACCCTGTGCATACAAAATGACAAATAAAGAAGTCTAAGTCTAAGTCTAAGTCTAACCTGTGTGTACTGGATAATAGTAAGGTCATTGATCCGGTTGAATCCTGCTCCCATCGGTGCTCGTAGTCCAGCTGTTCCAAAGCTCATTCGGCTACAGAGCCTGGACCTCAGATCATCCAGACGCCCTGCGGCCACCAGAGATTCCACCTGAGCCCGAGTCCAGGGGTTCTACAGAAAGGCAGAGCAAGTTCAGCATACCATATGTTGTGTTTTTTTTTTTCACACATAGACTAATGGCACTGAAAGCAGAATGATTTTCTGCTCTGTTTTGGGACTCGGTCTGTATTCATCACCAGGATCCACCATAGGATCCAATAAATCACCACAATCAGGTGCCTTCACAGTAATAGTCAGATAGGTTGAGTTAAATATGTTTGTGTATTCACTTTCAAAACAAAAAAAAGGTGGCTCTGGTCTAGTCTTGGATATAGATTGCTTCCCCTCTTCTTTATATCTGATGTACGAATCATTTTCATCAACCTGTTTCTGCTCAGTGGATATAGATAGAAATCTTAACTTGGGGGAATCTTTTCCCAGCTGCTGACATTTACAGGCGGGGTCACGGTAACCTTTAAACCCACACAACGCACAGCAGGAAGCAGGTTGGGCATCAGATAAAATATCAGGAAAAATATTCAAATTAATTTGGTCTACTTACATAATCTAGTTTAACAGCAGGAACACAGATTTGCAGCAGCAAACATTCTGCTTTTGTACCATTTAAAACATACAGACAAGCAAAAATGTTTCCTGCATTGATAGATTAAAAATGGGATTAGGCCATGAACCGATGGATGCATAACTCTGAAAGAAACAGGTTAATGCTCCGCATCCTAAACCATGACTGGGCTCTCTGCAGATCTATGAAGCTGGTGGACCTGCTTGCTTACAGCCTCCACATAAACCCACCTTCACTCCTATTAAACAAATTCTGATGGGACTGTTTCCATGTTTTTCTATGCAGATTTCTATCTGGAGATTAGAATAAATCCATGCATGTTGTGGGCCGTTTATAGCAGAAACAGCTGAGTCATGCTGCCATATAAATCGGCTTATAAGTTAACCCACATTTGTTCAGTTTCTGCAGACAGCCAGTGGACCTGCAGTAGCCCACTAACCCTAACAGATCTTCCGTGTTCAGATAGGGTGATTCAATAATTTCACAACACAAAATAAAAAGAACACAATAATGAGATCTGCGGGTGGATTATCTGTATGAGACTTAATGTGAAGATAAATTCGGCTCATCGTGATTCAGCCCAGGTGTTACTTTTTAACGGTGACCCAGTCCTACCATGAACATCTGATGTAGACCCGTTAATCCAGCCGCCATTAAAGTTGGATTTAATGGAAATATTTGTTTCTTTATTGGAAATTAAGTGCGCCGATGTCTCCAACAGATATCAATTAATAAAATGTTTTTTATTATTATTATTTTAGTATTTTTGTTAGGTTTATATGCTCTGTTCAGAGTTCTGTGTTTGTAAAGAAAGTCGGAGATAACGGTTATTGGGTGCAGACCGGAGGCTGGAACAGCTGAAGCCAGAGTTTCTGTCACCGTGACCCGGGTTAACAGACACTCACCCTGTCCCAGTCCAACCACTGCTGCACAGCCGCGTCCACTTTCTGCTCCCCGGTGCTCTGCCAGCGCAGGTTCGCGTTACAGTCCCCAGATTCCGCGGTGTCCTCCATGCTGACACACAGGAGCAGGCTAATTCACGCTAGCCCATCAGAAAGGAGGCATCAGCTGGTCTGTTTGCTGGCAGTCTGCTCTCTTCTATACCGAGCTGCGCTCAGTCACCCCCGGCTTGTTGTTGCGGTTGCAGTGCGTCACCTCTGACCGTCCGCCTCTTCCGGACCGAAGCCGTTAGCAGCAGCTAGCCGCTGTTAGCACCACCACTGAAGCTGGCTTCGGAATCGGAGCTCAAAAGTCTTTCCCGTTTGTTTAATAATCCAGACAACATGGATTAAAATATAAAATTGTTGGACTAATCAAAACCGAAGTGTCTTATTTTCACTAGATTATGGGGTTATGTGAACAATATACCAATGGAAACAGTTTGTTTTATAAAATTAGATTTCAGAAAACTGAGCTTGTTTTTTAAAAATATGTTACCACTGAATGTGGAAAGATCCAGTCTTTTTCTGTCTAGTTTAGCTTAATAAATGTTGTTCAAATTGTTTCAAAACAGTGACCCACCCACGTGTGAAACAAATACTAACTTCTGTGCATCAAACGGAGCACTGCTCCAGGGGCGCCGCCAGGAATTTGGGGGCCCATTAAAGACATTGATACGCCCCCCCCACCCCCCAAAAAATGCATTTATAGCTTTAACACTTCTATTAAGATGCACTAAAGGCTGTCATTTACATATCTCTACAAAGTAAAATCATCAGAATATGAGAAAAATTAAATATACATTAAAGGAAAATTCCGGTTTTTAACACTTTTAGCCCATTTTCTGTAGTGTCCAGGATGAAATCGAATGATCGACACCAAAATTTTGACGATTGGTCCTGTCTCTGCTATTTGGCTCATGCAGAATCCCCCCCTGGCTGCTTCAGAATGGCTTGCATAGTGCATGTCCGATAATGTCCTTAAAACAACCTTAAACGTTCTTTTTTTAAAATATGCTACTTACCGGGTCGTCAGCACTGTTCAATGACGTTCCAAAAAAAGTTGCGTGAAGAAAAAACCGTTCCTGCCTTGTATTATTTAGCATTTTGTAAATCCCAGAACTATTTTTTCCGATACATCACAACCGCTTATAAACTTCCGCTTCCGGTTCGAATCTGAAGCGTTGCACACTCCAGACCACTAGTTGGCGACGGTATCCTCTACCGTCAAACTCAAAGTCCAATATGTCCTCCTCAAGAATCCACCTTTCGTATTCCATTTTCAGAGTTTTTTAAAGTGTTTAACAGAGACGTTAGCACCTCGACGTCGGAGTACACAGAGTAAAGCGGAAACACTTGGGCCTTGCGAAAAGACTACAACTAAGCGTAAAAAGGCCCCATTTCCGTTTCCGGTGGCGGAGGGATATTGACTATTCCAACAGAACTCAATAGCTACGTTTACATGCGCAAAATTTCCCCGATCCGATCCAAACCTTGGTTGATCGGAAATTCAAAATCTCCGTTTACATGGACACTAAATGAAATGATCCGATCATGACGTGTGTATACATGTACCAAGCGTTGGATCAGATTAAATCTTTTAAGCATGCGCACAACTTCCTGCCAAACTTGGCAGTTCTGTCTGCGTCTGGTTTTTGGGAGGCCTGACACACAATGCGCTCGGAGCGAGCAGAAAGAAAAAAGGAGAGAGGAGGAAAAAAGCACTTGGCAGCGAAATGTACGAGAGAAAATGTAGAGAATGAGCGATTGAACCGGCGTGGGAGAGCGAGTGGGCTGTGGAGAGAGAAAAGAGGAAGAGGAGAAGGATAAATTCCTGCTTCCTGCAGCTTTAAATGAACTTGAGTGTATAAGTCGGCGTTCCTAGACTCCCCCCGCCATGTTGTTCACAGCGAGAGCGACCGGTGGTTTCCTGTTGTTGACGAGGCGGAAAAACGTCACGCTGACGTCGCACACATGCGCAGTGAAGATTATTTTACTCTTCAGATCCGAATGGGTGTTTACATGGACGCCAATCGGAATGGCGATCGGCAAAAACCACCTCTCTCATTCGGAATTAAATTTAGATCCGATCGGACCGAATCGGATTAGAATCTTCAGTCTGACATGTTTACATGAAACATTTTTGATCTGATCAGGCCTTCAATCCGATTAGTTGTGTCCATGTAAACGTAGCCAATGGGATTTACAAAATGCTAAATAAAACACTACAGGAACGTTTTTTCTTTACGAAACTTTTTTTGGAACGTCATTGAACAGCGCTGACGACCCGGTAAGTAGCATATTTAAAAAAAAGAACGTTTAAGGTTGTTTTAAGGACATTATCGGACATGCACTATGGAAGCCATTCTGAAGCAGCCAGGGGGGGATTCTGCATGAGCCAAATAGCAGAGACAGGACCAATTGTCAAAATGTTGGTGTCGATCATTCGATTTCATCCTGGACACTACAGAAAATGGGCTAAAAGTGTTAAAAACCGGAATTTTCCTTTAACTTTAAGCTGCATTAACTGATGGATAACAAACTTGGTCAATTTATTCATGCTTTGCTTACTTTTTATACTTGCAATATCTATTGGGACATATCTTTTCTTCTTTTTTTGGGGCCCCACCTCAATCAAAGGCCCTTAGAATTTCCTAATTTTCCCCCCAATACAGCGTCCTTGCACTGTTCTGTTAATCTTTCTATTTTTTATTTTTTACTGTTCATAACTGTAAGTTTGCATATTTTTTTAAATAATATTTATCAAGAACTTTACTTGTTGTATTTTATAATCTAAATGCAACTATTATTTTTTTTAAGGATGTAAAAGTAATAATTTATTTGTACATACTTTGTCTGGATGTTTTTACGATACAAAATTAAAAATGCAATTCAAAAATAAGAAAAAAAAAGATATGGAAGATGATTAGGTTCATGCACCACTGATCCAAGTAGCCTTTTCTTAATGAAATCTAATCCACTTGAAACATCTCAGAAAAATCAAAACGGTATCAAAATAAAGTCATGGCAATTTTTATTTCAAAAGAAAAAAAACTAAAACACAATGAGGTATACTTTCCCACTTTAGTGTAACTGGTACTCAATAAAAAGTCTTTTTTTTAACAGTTTTTATGTAGACGACACCCCACTGTTCTGTTCCGGCCTTTCTCCTTCAGTCTGCTGACAGTGGAAATGTTCTGCGAAGGCGTCCAGAAGGTGAGGGATGGTCTCCTCCACACTGACGTCTCTCTGCAGCTCTCTGCTCAGCGATGTCACGCCTTTCCCTTCAATCCCACAGGGAACAATGTGGCTGAACCACGATAGGTCCGTGTTACAGTTCAGAGCCAAACCGTGAGACGTGATGTAGCGGCCACAGTGGATTCCTGAAATCAGAGAAACTCTGCGTCAAACCGAGGCCCGCCAATCATCTTTGAAATGACCGAGGAGAGGAAATTATGTGTAGCTGTCTTTAATATTGGTGTCAACCTCAAACCTGCTTTTGACTTAAAACTTTTAAATTGAGGTGTAATAAACAAGTATAAAAATCACTGAGTTGATCAAAAAGGTGAAAAAGTGAAGAGGCACAGAACAAGAAATCAAAAAATACTTTAAAAAAAACACTGAAATGACCTTTAATAGGCTAAAACCTTCAGAAGAAAGACAGAAAATGTTGCAAATTGATTACTCTGATTCTTAAGAACTGATTACTTAAAGGAATAGTACACCCAAAACATGATTAGCCTTCATTTTCTACTCACCCCCATGCTGAACAACACTCTGGAGTACTTTTTTGATATCTCAAATGCATCTGGAGATCTGGGAGTCTTCTTGCTGTCTGCTGACATTCAAATAATGGAGGTCTTTGGTGACCGAGACAGAAAGGTCCATAAAAGTCCACAAAAAACGTGTCAATATTCCTCCATACTGCTCGTCCAATGTATTCCAAGTTTCCTGAGTGGGTAGCATCCAGAATTTACTCGAAACAAAGTCATTTAGAATGTTTTTAGAGCATAAACAGTAGTGTATAGGATTTCCTGAAAGCGCGCACAAGCGCGATCCCGACGCTACGGAAGCCGGCAGACCAAACCAGCGCATTCAGCTCAGCAAAGAACTCATGCTCTTCCTCAACACTGAAGTCCTCAGACATTTTTCTTTCGTTGTTTCTTTCTTTGCACAGGTAGAAGGCACATTTCTTCTTCTACGCTTGCATTATTGGAAGAGCAGACGCTGAATGCGCACTTTCATCTGGTTTGGTCTGCCGGCTTCCGTAGCGTCGTGAGCGCGCGCGCTTTCAGGAAATCCTATACACTACTGTTTATGCTCTAAAAACATTCTAAATGACTTTGTTTCGAGTAAATTCTGGATGCTACCCAGTCAGGACACTTGGAATACATTGGACGAGCAGTATGGAGGAATATTGACACGTTTTTTGTGGACTTTTATGGACCTTTCTGCTTCAGGCACCATAGACCTCCATTATTTGAATGTCAGCAGACAGCAAGAAGCCTCCCAGATCTCCAGATGCATTTGAGATATCAAAAAAGTACTCCAGAGTGTTGTTCAGCATGGGGGTGAGTAGAAAATGAAGGCTAATCATGTTTTGAGTGTACTATTCCTTTAAGACCATTTGATATTTCAGTTTTTCTTTTTTATTAAATTTGCAAAAATTTGTACATCTGTTTTTTTCTCTCAAGATGGCGTGCCGAGTATAAATTAATGCTAATTTAAATGAATTTTATTGATTTTAGCTAAAGGCTGCAATGAAACAAAGACTGAACATTTTAAAGGGGTCTGAATACTTTCCTTATCCACTGTATATTATATTCTAAAGATAGAAGCTGTATCAGGGTTAATACAGGAATGATAAACTCAAATTTAATGATTTTTACTGCTCTTAGATATAATGTTAATGCCATCAACAAGTACCCATGACTCATATATATACATATATATAAAACACAGTGAAATCCTTTGTCTTCTTTACTGTTGACAGGTTGCAGCCATGTCCCGAATTCCTCATTTTCCAGCCACTATTGTTGAAATTTGCATTTTCCCATTCTCTAGCTTTTTCTCCGGCTCGAGCTTCTTTACCGAACATACGGCTTTACGATCAAGCGGAAGCAGTTCCGCGCAAATATATTGCGATATAATATATCTGATGAAATAGTTTTTAAAACCATTTTTTTTTAAATAAAGCATTTTAAATGCCACAATATCACATTTAATGAATTTTAATGGCAACAAAGGCCTTAATTTAAACAAAATAATAATTGAATGACTTTTAATGATTTTTAATAACCCGCTAAAACCCTGTTGATTCAGGCTAACTTTTAACAGTTTCTTTGAAAATGAATAAAAACACACAAGACGGAAAGACAATATGCATAGGGCATATTGGAATAAATATGATACTAAGGATTCTAAGGCTGAAATAAATTACAAATCAGGCAGAGTCTCCAAGTTCTAAAATCATGCTTTGTGTCTGCTGCTAGTCCTGATTTATGGAGTGAATTTTGTTCTGTCAATTGAAATTTGCTATTATAACCTTTATAATCTAAAAAAAAGCTTTGAGAATAACTTTCTTTTTATATTTTATTTCTATTTTTTTTATTTCTCTATTTCCATCCTGGGGTGGTCTTTCCTCTGGAATGAAGAGTGAAGATGCATTTCCATTAGTCCAACGGATGTTGGCTTTTTATTGGTCAAGAGTGAGCTTTCGTTTTTTTCTACTTAAAGTAGAGAGGATGTGATTATGAACGCTATTTAAAAAGAATACAAATTGTAAAACTCAATCTAAAAAGAAGAAATTACAACATATAAAAATAAAAGAAAACTGAATGTTTTAGTCTCTGCATCAAACTGACCATATCATGGCGTTTGTTTTGTTTTTTTGCACCATTTTTTTTCCTCCCAATGTTTAGATTTGATCAGTGCTGCAGTTTAAAAAATGGAAATGTCATGAAAGCTAAACAAAACGAACTTTCCTTTAGTGTACACTCTGTGTAAACAAAAAGACAATAAAGTTTGTCCAAGTCTAAGTCTAAAAACAAAAATTAAGTCTAAAAAAGAATTATTTAAAAAAAATAAAAAATGATAAGAAAATAAAATCTAAGAAAACAACAAAGTTATTCTCAGAACCTTTGGGTGATTTAATATTTTTTAAGTTTCGTTTCTGAACTGAAATCTCTGAAAACAGCTGACTGTCTTCCTCTGAATAGGCGTCCTTTCTGTCTGATAATGATTTAAATATATCAGTGGAAACATCCGATTCTTCAGCATTGTTTGTGTCGTCAGCCACTGTAGAAGCAGTCAGTTTACCTGCCGAGGTTCCCTTTCCATGTCATAAAAGACACAACAAAACAGCTAAAATGGTCTGGAAGTTTCTTGGGGTTCTTTTTTCTTCAGGGAGCTTTTTAACTATATCCTTAAAAAACTGCTTATTTAAGCAGCTTAGCATTTATTTCAAATATTTGATCTTCTATCCATCTGCATGAATGTATAGAAAGGAAAGGATGTCACAGCTCTTGAACATCACCTTCAGCCAAACTAGAGGTCCATCCATCCATCCATGTTTGTCAAAGAACACTACTGCCACCTACTGGTTTGTAACGTCACGGTGCGGCATCGACTGCTGGTCAAGTCCCAGTGCTGTATCTGGTGTTTGTCACAACGCACTATTGTCCAAGTAATCTTGAAAACATTCTTCTTCCAAATGTTGGCTACATATTACTTGTTTATTCTCTGGCCACAAGTTAGATGGCAAATCCTTTGCTTCAAGTTGGCAATGCAACGATGAAGGATCATAAATCGGAAAGGTAAAATAGCAATTTATTTTAACTTTTAAAACTATTCCAACATCCAGCTGCCATGTACGTGGGCATTGTCAGTTTCACTATAGCTCTGGTGAGTTTCAATGGTGAAGTCCTCTGGAGATCTTCAATAATTGTTGTTGATTGCAGATGTGTCTAGTAGTTCCCATTGATTCTGCTTGTAAAGCGGGGAGAATGGCCGTTTCTCAATTCCCAAGCATGCGAGTATGGACTTGTGTCCTCACCAAGTATGTTCTTGAGCAGATCACAGGAAAGTGTGGACTCGGGGAGAACAGGAGCACGCAGCATAAATATGGGTCGGTTGCAGCAGCCAGGAGAAGGCTAATGTTAGTCCTGGTTGCCGCTACCCTCGGAAGTCCGCTGGTTGCCACGGTCCTCTCCACTTTGGAATTTTTTTTTATTTTATCTTTTTTTATTACGCATTAACTCGGTAAATGGGCCATATAATGAACCTTAAAAGTATAATGTTCTCGCCTCAAATGATCTGGACACGTATTTTTATTGAACAACGGCAACAGAGCAACAGTGCATGCTGGGACAGCTGTCAATCTCGAGAACAGACAAGTCAGCTCTGATGGGTACTTGGTAAAGAGGGAGGGGGGAGAACAACATTGGGGGACTTTGTTCCAGTCTCTGACTCGGTGATCGCAACAAAAATAATTGTTTTCATTTTCTTTACTGATTAACGCCAAATTCATTAAATCATAGTGAACATATTAGTTTTAGTTATAATGATCCATTGATTATTCCTTGCTGACTGGACTCTTCCTTAAAGTGGGATAAAATTATTATGAAAAGGCTTAAAACCACCATAGAAGAGGTGAAAATCAACCAGGGAGTGTCTTAAAGCCATCTCTATGGAGCCAACACACCCACAATCACCAAAGCTCCAGCACCTAACGCCTGCTGCTGAGGTGGTGAGAGTAGTCATGGTGACGTGACCTACCAATGGCGCAGATCTTGTTGTCTCCGACCCAAACTCCAGTATGAGGAGACGTTGCTGCTTCTACTCCTAACCTGCTGCAGAGGGTAATGACGGTCTTCTCCAGCTGACTGACGTACCAGCGAACGCTCTAAGAAAACAGAAAACACTTTACCACCAAAACCACAAAGCTCAAGGACCCCAGTCTGCTCTGGTCTGACCTTCCTGAAGCTCCCCAGGTTCAGGACCGGGTAGCAGACCAGCTGCCCCGGTCCATGAAAGGTGATGAGTCCTCCTCTGTTGGTTCGGTGGACGTCGGCCCCCAGCAGGCAAAGCTTTTCCAGCAGGGGCCCCGGGTACGGTTTGTGCCGGATCCCGGTGGTGTAGACCGGCGTGTGCTGACACAGCAGCAGTGCATGTGCTGGACCAGACCGGTGTCGGTTAACAAAGACCTGCTGCAGCCTCAGACCTTCCTGATAGGAGACCAGGCCCAGACGGACCACCTCCACCAGGGGCCTGTTGGTCTGCATCCAGAACTGAAGGCAGAATTGAAACAAAATTTAATTGAACAATTTTTAATTGGAATCAGTTCAAAGAGAAAAATGTTTGTGTCAAGATTTTCCCAAAATGTTTCATCTGGAAGAGGGGAGGACTTCTCTGGGTCAGCATCTGATAGACCTGGTACTAGTGATGTTATGAGATGAGCCGAGGCTTCGAGGAATGTGTCGAGTATCGAGGCTTGCTTCATTTAAGGACGAGCCAAAATAGATGACGTCCGAAGCCTCGCTACCCCCGCCATACCAGGTGACCGCTTCAGGAAGTGGTTCAACTTGCCCGGAACTTCAGCAGGCATTTAAACAGCCTGTGTTCACTTAAGATGTGGGAGTTTGTAGGAGAGTTACTGTCAGTTTCATAGAGTTTGGATATATTCTAAGAATAGATTGGTTGGAAAAACAACAGGTCTAGTTGGTTAAAACTAGTCTGGTGAAATTAAACAATGTAATGATCAAAATCAGAGTGTCCACTGCTTAGACATGTAATGAGATTTATATAGTATTGCTTTCAGGAACATGTATTGTCTTGCAAGTGGTGTCACATGTAAGAGATGGACTTTCAGTCTTGAGGTTGATGGTTCAAGACTCACATCAGACTTCTAAAAGTTGTTGTTTTTTTTGTTTTTTTGCTAATGTGACTAATTTGTATTGTTTGCCCTAGTACAAATATAGGTACTAGTTAGATTGGTTAGTTTGACCAAAAGATTGGTTGAACACATAACTTCAAACCTGATTAAAACCAAAAACTATGGAAAAACCTGTATGTTTCAATAAAATGACTAACACCTTTCATTTTGTTCATCTATGGCCAATTTGCACTTTCACTGTCTGCTTGAACTTATTTCACCAAAATGGCAGAAAAACTGTGATTTTCCTCTTCTAAGACATTTTACACATAAAAAACTTACAAACGATTTTATTATACAGACCAAACATTAACAATTTCAAAGGAACTTATATGGGGGGAAAAAAACTAAAAACAATTGCAAAAAATCTGATTATATTTCTAAATGTAGTTCTGCACTCCACCAGCAGGTGGTGACATGTTTACATGAGGCTTCTTGAACTGTGGGGATTGTTGAAGCAATTATCCAAAGCCTTATGAGGCTTCATCTCCCCATCACTACCTGGTACCATTCATCAGGTTTTCAGATGTGATCAGAGAGGAAAACTTCCTTAGATCCTGTCTATGCTTCTCTCTGCTCTGTGCTCCAGTAACTTCCGTGAGGCAATGTTACCAGCAGATCCTCACATCGAGTTTAACTGCTCGCTTTCCCCAGGAACCAGCTTAAACCTCTCATCTAATCCGGGTGCTCACCTGAAAAAGTCACCGCGCGCTCTCATGAAAGTCCTCCACCTGTCAGCTGTGGAGAGTTTCCGTACAGCCGCACTTTCAACCGGAAAAACACTGATCTCTTCAAAATAAAGCTCTGCAATTCTATCTGGGATTCTATCAGCACTGGGAAAACCTTTTTACGTCATAAAACATACAGGTGCTGGTCATAAAATTAGAATATCATGAAAAAGTAGATTGATTTCAGTAATTCCATTTAAAAAGTGAAACTTGTATATTATATTCATACATTACATACAAACTCATATATTTCAGATGTTTATTTTGTTTAATTTTGATGATTACAAATGACAACAAATGAAAATCTCAAATTCATCATATCAGAAAATTAGAATATTGTGAAAAGGTTCAAAATTGATGGCCCCTGGTGCCACACTCTAATCAGCTAATTAACTCAAACCACCTGCAAAAGCCTTTAAATGGTCTTTCAGTCTAGTTCTATAGGCTACACAATCATGGGGAAGACTGCTGACTTGACAGTTGTCCAAAAGACGACCATCGACACCTTGCACAAGGAGGGCAAGACACAAAAGGTCATCGCTAAAGAGGCTGGCTGTTCACAGAGCTCAGTGTCCAAGCACATTAATAGAGAGGCGAAGGGAAGGAAAAGATGTGGTCGAAAAAAGTGTACAAGCAAGAGAGATAACCGCACCCTGGAGAGGATTGTGAAACAAAACCCATTCAAAAATGTGGGGGAGATTCACAAAGAGTGGACTGCAGCTGGAGTGAGTGCTTCAAGAACCACCACACACAGACGTATGAAAGACATGGGTTTCTGCTGTCGCATTCCTTGTGTCAAGCCACTCTTGAACCACAGACAGCGTCAGAAGCGTCTTGCCTGGGCTAAAGAGAAACAGGACTGGACTGCTGGTGAGTGGTCCAAAGTCATGTTCTCTGATGAAAGTAAATTTTGCATTTCCTTTGGAAATCAAGGTCCCAGAGTCTGGAGGAAAAGAAGAGAGGCACTTCATCCACGTTGCTTGAAGTCCAGTGTAAAGTTTCCACAGTCAGTGATGGTTTGGGGTGCCATGTCATCTGCTGGTGTTGGTCCATTGTGTTTTCTGAGGTCCAGGGTCAACGCAGCCACATACCAGGAAGTTTTAGAGCACTTCATGCTTCCTGCAGCTGACCAACTTTTTGGAGATGCAGATTTCATTTTCCAACAGGACTTGGCACCTGCACACAGTGCCAAAGCTACCAGTACCTGGTTGAAGGACCATGGTATCCATGTTCTTAATTGGCCAGCAAACTCTCCTGACCTTAACCCCATAGAAAATCTATGGGGTATTGTGAAGAAGAAGATGCAATACACCAGACCCAACAATTCAGAAGAGCTAAAAGCCACTCTTAGAGCAACCTGGGCTATCATAACACCTGAGCAGTGCCACAGACTGATCGACTCCATGCCACGCCGCATTGCTGCAGTAATACAGGCCAAAGGAGGCCCAACTAAATACTGAGTGCTGTACATGCTCATACTTTTCATGTTCATACTTTTCAGTTGGCCAACATTTCTATAAATCCTTTGTTTTTATTGGTCTTCGGTAATATTCTAATTTTCTGATATGATGAATTTGGGATTTTCATTTGTTGTCATTTGTAATCATCAAAATTAAACAAAATAAACATCTGAAATATATGAGTTTGTATGTAATGTATGAATATAATATACAAGTTTCACTTTTTAAATGGAATTACTGAAATCAATCTACTTTTTCATGATATTCTAATTTTATGACCAGCACCTGTACATTATGAAATCTAAAAAAAAAAACTACAATTCTCACTTTAACCCAAATATAGTCATTATTAATGTCCAAAGATTACATCCAAAAACCCTCCAGAAGCGGATACTGATTAAGCTCTGCACCGGTGGCAACAAGTCCAATGCATCTTTCCGAGAAAAAACTCCCAAAGCATGATGGATCAACTTTAGCGTCCTGAAACGTTATTTATTTGCTGAGCCAATTTAAGTTCTTGTTGATTTGACATCTGAAATAGAAATGTTACAAGGAATGGAGGCGGCATTGATATTTTTTCAGTGCTCCTAATTTTTAGGTTGATGGATCATTCCCTTAATGTTCCCACGATGGGGAGATGTGTCCTTTGTCTGCACACACAGGTACCATTCAAAGGTTAAAGGCAGAGGTGAGTAGTTACTCCTTTACTTAAGTTAATTTTGAAAAAAAAAAATGTTTTAGGAGAAGTTTAACTGCACCATATATTTTTATTTGTTTGATTTAATTAGTATATTATAATATTTAAAATACCAGACTTTGCAATTATCTTTACATTGTGGGTTGTCCTATTAGATCACTTTAAATATAAGATGTTAAGATGGGTTACTCAGTGCTTTAGAAACCTATTTTACCAAATACATTACTCTAACTTGAGTAACAAGTTGATATTTGGAAAGGGATGTTTTTATTTATTTATGTAATTTATTTATTTATTGCTTGTTTTGATGCTAAAAGTGGAGATGAAATACAGTAAAATTCACTGTTTTTTGGAGATGGTTTCTGTTAATTTATTTATTTATGTATTTATTTATTTATTGAGATCAACTTTTGTTTTATTTCTGGGAGCAAGTGCTTTTGTTTTGAAAATTCGGTCTCCCGCCACAACAGGCTCGCGCCGCTGTGTCCTGATTTCGTGGTTGGCGGGCTTCACGCTCATCCAGCTTGTGCTCGCGCTGTTTTATCGCCAGGGGGCGGGGTTTGTTTTCAGAGCGGACCTGAGAGACAAGATGGCGACCGCAGGGTTCGCCGAACATCGAGCCAGTCCGCCCAGCACCACCGCTGATACCTCCCGGTCAGGGTCCGGTACCGCCGGTGCCGCCCGGTTCCGTGCCGGGTCCGGTCCGCATGAGAAGTGTTCCGTCTGCTCAGGGAGGCGGTCTGGGTCCGGTCCGGCCTGTTCCCGGTGCCTGACCCGGAGAGTCCCGGGCAGAGAGGAGCGAATCCGGAGAAGAAGTGACCCCGTCAGAGGAAGCAGCAGAGCGGGAAAGAGGGACAGCGAGAGCCGGAGAGGTCAGTGTGTTAACAGCTGAGAGAACAGCTCCGATAGAGCGCACAACGGGTTCCGACCGGTGTGTTCATTCCTCCAACGAGCTCCTGAAAAAAAAAAAGAGTCCACCAGATTTGGCAGGAACTTTTATAAAGTTACGTTAAAAAAACAGGAATCTGTTGTTAAAATGGTAGCAGGTGAGGAGGCTGTGTCCCAGAATGGACCGGTTCGGTTCTGTTCTGACAGGATGAAATCAGGACAGCTTCTGAAGCTGATAATCACCAATCAGTTTGAGATGAATCAATGAAAAGGTGAACACATGACTGTCCTGTGAGGAGCTGCTTTCCACTCAGTTTGAGCTTTTCTGTCGTCTTTCTCAGCTTTATTCTACACATTTTCTGGATATTTCTGCTCAGATTTCTGCTTTATTCTTGGTTTTCGGTCAGTCTCTTTAGTTTGCATCATGTAGGACTTGTCCAGACATGTACAGCTGCAGAAGGAGCTTTAGTCCTGCTAGTTCTGTAGTGCTGGGTTCATTTTGAAGGACTGGTTTACCTGTCTGAGCATCAGAGAGCGATGGGGTGGATTTAAATCTTTCTCCAGCTCTGCACCAGCAGCCTCTGGGAGGCCTGCTTTCCCTGCAGGAGGTAAGAACCAAAGCCAGAGGGTAAATCTTTAAACATCTCAGCAGGTATCGGATTCAGAAAGAAAGATCCACTGAGAATAAAGCTAATTTAAAGAAGTTTGTTTTTAGGTCTTACTTTAATCAAGATGTGTTGCTGCTGTGATAAGGACACAATTCTGTTTAATTTCATTAGATTTATGGACTGACACCATGGAAATCATATCATCTCATTAGATCTTTGTGGAAGGTGGACACCGTCATGCTGTGAAGTCGCACTGAGCAAACTTTAGGGAAACAAAGCGTTGCCAACATGTATTGCTCAGCAGGACCTCCGACCTCCAGTCCTCCCAGTGGAAAACAGACACTGGTCCTTTTAGAAAACACCGGGTTAAAGGAGAAGTCCAGTTAGCAAGGGATATTCAATGGATTATTATTTATACATAAAACTAATACCTTGGCTGTGATTTAATGAATTTAGTGTTAATCAGTAAAAGAAAAAGAAAAAAAAAATTTTCATCATGATCGCTGAGTCCATTTTTACTCCTGACATCTTCCAGCAGTGATGTCACTGTGCGGTAAGCCTAGCGCCATTCTTCCCGCTTTACAAGCAGAATCAATGGGAACTACTAGACACATCTGCAATCAACAACAATTATTGAAGATTTTCAGAGGACTTCACCATTGAAATTCACCAGAGCTATAGTGAAACTGACAATGTCCACGTGCATGGCAGCTGGATGTTGGAATACATTAACCTGACTCCGCCAGATGGATTTGCTCCGCATAACCATCTGGAAACCTTCCATTGAAGTAATTTTGGGAAGGGGTGAAAATACTGGTTAGCTGATTGGCCTATGTTGGTGATAGACGGGCCAAATAAACCAATCAGATCGATGAAGCATATGACGTAACAGAGCGACGACGAAGAGGAGCCAATTGATAGATCAAACTCTTGCCGAAACCAGTCGGGAGAAGAGCAAAAACATCTTTTCTTCTGAGAAAAGCCTCCAGAGCAGTGTTTTGCTCTTCTTTCAGTGAAGAAATACTCTGTAATTCCAATAAAACATGCTCGATAGCCACGCTGACGCTAGTTTCACCGGCTGAAGCCGCCATGTTCTTTAGACTGAACTGTCGTGCTTCTCGTTGCGTCACACCTCAACCCGCCTTAAAGCCAACGCTAATTGGACATTCGTTTGGTGAACGGCTCCGAATTTTCTTCAACGGAGAGTCTCCAGACTGATTAGCGAGTGAAATCTTGAAAGCTCGCGAGATCAGGATGGTCTCACGAGGCTAGGACTACATCGGATAAAAGTGAGAAAAAAAAAAGTTATTTTACCTTTCCGATTACTGATCCTCCATGGACGGGATCGTCTTTGGATTGCCATCTTGAAGAGGGAAGATTTGCCATCGAACTTCTGGCCAGAGAAATAAAAGACTTAATATGTAGCCAACATTTCAAAGAAGAATGTTTTCAAGATGACTTGGATAATAGTGCGTTGTGACAAACACCAGATACAGCACTGGGACTTGATCAACAGCCGATACCGCACCGTGACGTCACAAACCAGTAGGTGGCAGTAGTGTTCTTTGACAAACATGGATGCCTTCAGTAAAGCACATTCACATGAATATTACTCTTATTTAAAACACATAATTTATTGAACAGTATATGATAATTTTATATTTAAAGTACTTTCAGAAGTTGGAATCCTTTAATTCAGCATATCGTTAAAAATATTTACCCTTAATTTTAAGAAAAGATTCGCTTAATGAAAGTTCAAACTCAGGTTTTTAATACAATGTCCGCTTCTAAATGAATCATTATTCGGTTGATAAGATCAGTCAACTTTAGCTGAATTCATTAATGGACAACTCCCTAGATCTGATCATTTCCTCCGTCCCTGCAGAGTGAAAACTCCAGAAATGAGGACTTTAAAGTTTAGCACGAGTCTGGTCTAACCACAACACTTCTTCTTCCACAGATTTGGAAAAAGTTCAGTGTATTCTTTGTAAAGAAAACATTTTTCAAACTGTTCTCTGTGAAGCCCAGCTCTGGGCCGTGTGGCGCTCCATCAGGCAGGTGTGTATAAATGGAGGTCATGTGACTGCCCTCGGGTGGATGACATCTCGAGACGAACTGCCAGCTCAGTTCATCAATGAGAAGAATCTGTAAGAGAAATAATTTATGATGATACATTTCTAAAGAAGACCGTCTGGGGAATAGCTTATGTTTAAATCATCCTAGTTATTTTAATCCTTATTAACTTTTGGCTGGACGCCAATAACAGACAGGTCTTTATGTCTGCCTGTGGTTCAGGGTAAGTCAAAAAAGAGCATTAAACAGCATTAAATTAGAGTTACTCATTCCTGTATGAACCCTGTTTCTGTATTTGGGCAAAAATGATGGCAATGATCGCGATAAAATTTGTTACTTTTATTTTTTACTGATTAACACTAAATTCAATAAATCACTGTGAAAGTATTAGTTTTTGGTATAATGATCTATTGATTATTCCTACATAAATCATCAAATAATGTTAAACTAAATGGCTATTATTACCAATTTTCGGATAGAATTTTATGTGGTTTACCCCTCCGCTACAAGCTTCATTATCTGACATGTTAAAGCAGTCGGGGAAAATATATTAATTTTAAACTAATTTAGTAATCAATTAATTGTTAAATGGAAAATAGAGACTGTAAAATAAGGCTTTAGCTGACAGAGCAACCCACTTAGAGCAGTAATTTTATTAAAATTGTAAAAAATATATATAAACATTTTGCACATAAGATAAAAAATAAAGTTTTCGTCTGTCAGTATGCTCTATCCAGAACTACCCAAGTTGAAATTTTTTTACTTTCACCTGGTGTAATTTTGTAAAAAAAAAAAAAACCTTTTGCTGTCCCATTATTAATCGATTAATCAAAAAAAAAAAGATTAAACGCGAGCTAAATAATCGTTAGTTGCAGCCATTATACATAATTACTCCGGGTTTATCTCCGTTTTAGTTGTGTTGGTCTTTAGATTATGCACTATATGCTATAAAAGTGCAAACATAAAACTCTAAACTACTACAATCATAAATCCAAAGCCTAATAAATGATCTGTTGAAAGTAGGATCAGGAAACAGGCTTAAAATTGAAGGCAACCAGACTTTTGCTCAGTTGTTTTGAAGATGTTTGACACCTATCCAAGTAGGGCTGGGTACCGAACTTTGGTTCTTTTATGGTACCGACCGAAATGCTTTGGTTTCTTCTAGTATCGAAACATGCCTCGTCTTTCGGTACCAAGTTTCGGTGATTGGCTGTAACACTTAACGTGATTGCGTCATCCAGGAAAAATACACAGGTGGTCACGCCTACAGCCAGGGTTCCTGTGTATCTGTTGTGAACTGGTTGTGAGCGTTGTGGAACCCCTTTAAAATGCCCCCCAGGTCAAAAGTGCGGCTTCACTTTATTAAGAATGATGCCAATAGTGCGCAATGCAATACATCGCGCACAGAAAAAATTTAAGAGCAGAAAGTTGCTCGGTGTTTGACTGCAAGAAGAGCGGACCGCAGCCAGCGCGACCATCCTCCTCTCAGCAGCCCGTGGGCAGTGCAAAGCCAGAGCGGAGTGAATCATGCTGCTTTCAAACTGGACGCAGCAGAAGCAGCAAAATCACGTCTGCTGCTTCCTTTTTGCTGCTTGTACCAGCTTCTGACGCGCGGCTAAAGAAGCTTTGCTGCTCTGGCTGCCCGGTTGAAAAGTGTGTCTGACGCGCGTTGGGCGGAGCTACTCTATCCTTTATTTGCCTTGCAGCTATATTTGCTGTGATCAGTAGGAATAAAGTAGTTTTAATATGTTTTTAAGTGGAAAAGTCCACCTGAAAACTTAATCAGTGCAGTCAGTTCATCCTGCCTTCCAATATTTCTGTCGGAGTCGCTCAGACCCCCACATACCAGCGGTGCGCTGTCAGTAGGATCCCATTCAACGGGCTTGTTTGTCAGACTTGGTAATTTTCTAAAGGAAAACTGTTAAGTAAAAAGGTCCTCACAATGTAACTGTGAATATTTGACACAGAATTTTTTTTTAAATGTAAATGGAAAAATCAGAGCTTAAAATAAAACTCAAGATTTGTACTTTTTTATGTTCTTCGAATTGAGATTGTAAAACTGGTATCGTAAAAAGTATCGTTCAGGAACCGGTATCGAAGTGAAGGTATCGGTATTGGTGCCGGAACCGAAAATTTTTGAACAATACCCAGCCCTATATCCAGGAGTCTTTCTCAGATCTGTTGAGTCGCAGCAGAGCAATCAGTTGCTGGAGCGAGGACTGAAACAAACAATCGTATTAATCGCGATTAATCTATTATTGAAATAATTGTTACCTAATTGTTAATTGGAGTATAAAAACTGTAAAATATGCCTTTAGCTCACAGAGCGCCCCACTTAGAGCCATAATTATATCAAAATTGTAAAAAAGAATTTCTAAATATTTTGCATTTAAGAATAAACATTTTTGTCTGTCAATATGCTCTATCCAGATGCTCTATCCTGGTGAACAAAGTAACTGCATGGCCATGATATAAAGGGGAAGAACTTTTCTTTTTAACCTATTTTAGCTCTGTCAGTTAGCCATATTAAGCTACACTACTTTTGATCGTAAAGCTGATGTTTGGAAAAGAAGATTGGTGACGGAGGAAAAGCTAAAGAATGGGGAAAATGCTTATTTCAAACTTTCAGGGGTTATAAATGTTTGAGGCTTTAGAAGGTCTAGTTAAAGCCCAGATATCTGTGAATGAGCACATCCCAGCTGATGAGAGGAAGCTAAAGCAAATGGTGCGGATGTACCTGAAGACGCCTGCTGTGTTTGTGCTGAAGGTGGCGCTACAGCCTAACCCTCAGGTGTTTTGATGGTTGTTGGTTCTTCAATTAGAGGCTTTGAAACAACAGAACAAAGGAGAGACATGTCCCTATAGGACCCTCTACCTGGATTGTAGATCCTCCTAAAATCTAAGGGGGCGGGAGACCTTCTACAGAAGCCTGGTGGTGACATCTCTGTTCATGTTCTTTCTGTCTTCTTCTTCCCAGAGGTGTTCATCTGTCCAGCCCTGCTGACCAAGTCTGCAGACGCTCCTTCAGGTCCAGCAGGGAAACATAAGGTGAGTCACCGTTCTCCAGCCAGCAGGGAGCCTGGGACATGGTGAGGAGCTTCTTCTGTCATTTCCTGTTCCAGCTGCTGGGCTCCGACGACAGAGACGAGCCGAGGAGGTGGAACTGTCTGATGGGTAAAGAAGAACCCGGTTCAGTCCGACTTGGTGTGGAGCCGGTGAGTCTGATGGATCCACGGCGTCTGTTTGTGCTGCCTGCCATTTTCTTAACCCGCTGCTGTGTTCAGGGTGTTCTGTCGGACTCGGAGAATGAGGAGCCAATAAGCAGGAGGATCAGGAACATCTCGGCGTTCATCAGGAAAACCAAAAACTCCTCAGCTGTCAGCAGGTGAGCAGAGCAGCTCCGACCCAGGGTTCTCCTGGGCTTTGGTCTCTGACTTCCGTTTCTTACTTCCTCAGCGTTTCCCAGAGGAGTCGAAGCTGCACCGACCCGATGGAGGACAGAGGAGGAAAGACGAAGGTCGCTGTCCCGCCAGCGGCTGTGATGGAGCGGGTACGTTGGTCCAGATGAAGCTAGCGGGATCCTACTCACTGCTGCTCTGACCCGTTCCTCCGTCTCTGTCCTTCAGGTGGGAATCAGTCACAGCTCCGCAGCAGGAATCCTGCTGTCATCAGAGAACAGCCGCTCCATCTCCGCCCCCATCACTGCCCCCGACCGGCGGCTTGCCTGGCGGGCGGTGCTGACATCATCGGCTCCTCTGAGCCTGCCGCCGCCTCGAACCGAGCGCTCCATCAGCCCTGAGAGCAACGACAGCATCTCTGAGGAGCTCAACCACTTCAAACCCATCGTCTGCTCGCCGTGCACCCCGCCCAAGCGGCTGCCGGACGGCCGCCTGCTGGAGCCCACCATCGTCAAAGCGACGCCGCGGAACCTGAGCCGCAGCCTGCACAAGGCCACCAGCTATGAGGCCAGTCCAGCCGTCCTGCAGAAGTGGAGGCAGATCGAGCTGGACCGAGAGGGCCTAAAGGTCAGCTCCAGGGCCACGCTCACTAGTCCTGTCTCTGAGCACAGCAAGCCTGAAGTAGGGGGCGGAGCCTCAAAGACGCATCAGCATCGAGGCGCCGTAGCGATGTCAAACAGAAGGAGGCTGCTGTTTGAGCCTCCAGACATGGACAGCTTCCAGAAACAATCGGTGAAGATTCGGGTCCCAGCTGTCCGCTACAGCTGTGGTTCTGACCTCAGAGGGTGCGCAGACTTTGAGCGGCCAGGCGTTACCTCGGAGCCGTGTGGCGGGCCGGCGCCGCTCAGCCGGAAACGGTCATTCTCACCGTGCAACAACTCTGGATTCCAACCCGGAAAATTTGTGCCAAAGGACACTTCGAGTCCCAGGAAGGAGTGGGACAGCAGCATCCACAACCAGACTACCTCAAGGAGGGGCAAGAAGAGGAACCAGAAGACCAAACACCTGGATCCGGCCCTGAATCTGGACCGTAAGAGGAGCCGGACCGGCGTCCAGCAGGAGGCGCTGTGTCCGGCCCAACAGGAACAACAGGACAGAGCACTCGCCCTTAAACTGCAGAGACAGTTCGACCTGGAGATCCGCAGGAGCAGCCCTGACGGGTACTTCCTGCGGTCCTGGAGGTCCACTCAGAACCGTAGAAGGCGGGGCCTGAGGGCCTCCCGCCGACTCAGCAAGAAGCTCTGAAAGAGTCGGTTTCAGATTCCAGTAACTCAGATATGCAAAGAGACCAAAGGAAAGTTTTTAACAAGCAGATTGTTTCTTCCAAACACCAGCAGAGCACCAAAAACTCTCAGAGCTGTGACCAGAACCCCTACAGACCCTAAGAGTTCAACCTGTTTATGTTAATCAAGCTGTATTTATTGATTACTGCTAATCAGCTGATCAGTTCTGGGGATGGACCGATTCCTGAGTGATGGAACAGACATCTGCAGAGATCACCGCAACTAAAACCTGCTCTGTAATCCGCTAAGCATTTCAGCTCCTCACCGCAACATGCATCATGTAAACTGGCTGCATATTTGTGTGTATTTATTGAAATGTCAGTATTTTAAGCATCATCTCTCTGAAAACTCCTCAACCAATCAGAGCGCAGCAGAGAGGGCTGCCTGTTGGATGAACAAGCTGCAGCAGCCATGACTGCCTGAACCTCAGCCCAGGAATCGGTGCATCTCTTAACACTTCACAAAATTGTTTCCTGGATTGAATAAAATAAGAACCGATTTATTTGGCTGCATTGCGTCCTGGTCGAATGCTCCTGTCTGTACATCATGTAAAACCGCAGAAGAAGAAATGAGCAGGAACGAAATAAAAACCATATAACAGGAATGTGTCCCGTACAAAATTTCTTGACCTAAAAATCTTTGTAAGTTACTTTATTTTTAAAAATGAACTTAGATTTCTGTTTTGTTTTTTTCCCTTAATTTTTGTTAGCAAATGTTTTAATTTTCTAAGTTAACATGTTCAGTTTGCCTTTATTTAAGTGTTTCTTTTTATTTATTTCTGTTTAAAATAGTCTTTTGAATTAAATTTCAGACTTTTTGAGTTATTGATAATATTACATAAAAGTTATTCTGTAATTCCTTCACCATTGTTTTTTTTTTTTTGTACATTTGTTTCCTCAGCAATGCTTAAAGTAGAAGATTGAGTATTTAATCATTGATTCACTGGTTTACAAACTATCTTCTGGTCACATAAATTATGTCGATACATGTTAAAAAAAAAGAACAATTTACGGGTATGCTAGCTTTAGATAGACACATCCGATTACAACTATTAGCTGATGTTTTTATTTCTAATTTACTCAAGATGAGTAACTTAATTCATTCCCTGCAAATATGGATCAATCACTTCTGTTCTCACTAACAATGTCTACGCTGATTCAGGTTAATTGTGTTCCTGTTAATGAGAAAGTTGAATAAAATAAAATCCAATGATCACTTATAAATTGAAGCAATCTCCAGAGCTGTGAACACTTCCTTATGGTTAGAAATGCCAGAGGAGGTGTGCAAAATTAAGCTATATTCTTTATAATATCGGAAAGATTGGTGGATTAGATGTTCTATGTTTTGAAATCCTGAATAGTTCAGTTTAGAAAAAAAAAAAAAGGATGTGGTTTGTAATATTTTCCTTAACTTTATTGTTGTCTGGTAGGTAAATGACTGATAGGCATTCTTATAAAATCTAAAATGTGGCTTATTTAATAATTTTATGTTCTGGCTCGGAAACTTAAAGCTCAACTTGTCGAGACGTGGCACAATGGGAATATTTCATGCAAGTCACTTTACTTTTAGGAATTTATCAGACATGGAATTTTAACGTCTGTTCAAAATGTGAAATAATGAAGGTCACCTTAAGCAAATGCTTAAATAATTTTTCTGGGGGTTTTTTCTCATCTTTTATAACTGGAGAGGTTAACGAGGTAAATCTGATTAAATTAAGAGAAATTTTCACAAAATAATGGGATTTCTGACACACAAAAGGCCAGTATTATTAGGGTTTAATTCAATTAAATTCAATTCAGTTTATTTATATAGCGCCAAATTCACAACACATGTCATCTCAAGGCACTTTACAGTTCAACCAGATCATACAGTCAAATTGATACAAAGTTTTCTATCTAAATAGACTTAGGTTTTATAGACTCACACATCAATAATAAGTCTCATCAACACATAAAATTGTACATAATATATTCCCTGCACTAAAAAACTAGAGATTTATGTTTGATATTGATTATTATGGGATGATATGTGAAATAATTAAAGTCGTTTTATAGTTTTTTTCAGTGAACTAATATCAGGGCATTTTGGACTTCTAAGCTTTGATGATAAGGTCATGGCTTAATGTTTTTCACCCAACTTAATTCCCTCTGGGAAAATTTCACCTTAAAAAGGAAGTTAAACTTAAAACACAATCACCTTTACTTGATATATAAAACATCACAATGAAGGATTTAAGAACAAAAAACCCACGAAAAACATTTACATTCTCAACAGTCATATTTATTTATATATGTAATTTGTATTTTGATGCTATTTTTTTTTATTGTTCTTGCTTTCTGCTGGCATTTGGGGTATGTTTGTATTATTTGTGGAAACTAATAAAGATTAATAAGAAAAAAAAAGGTTGAGGCTTGGCGGCCGGCTGGTGGATGGAGAGAGAGGTCGAGACGTTGGTCGTTTGGTGCATGGCGCGTGTTTTGAAGCTGCTCTGCTTGTGGAGAAATGTCCTGGGCCGTGAGTAGTGAGGAAACAGGAAGCGATTCTTGTGGGATGGAAGAGGGAAATAGTGACAATGAAGGTTGGAAGATAGCAGCATCAAAAAATGAGAAAAAGCGGAAAAAACAGAGATCAGTTAAAGGGGAATCTAGTTCAGAACAATCCAGTGATGATCAATCCATACATTCCACAGCAAAACAAAATGAATTCAAAGTCATATTCAAAGTCGTTAATCAGGCAGACTCTTTTACAAACTGGAATCCGGTTCACTTAACAAAAACCGTCAATAAACTTGTTGGAGAAGTCAGAGGTGCCAGAATTCTGTACAGTGGAGACCTGCTAATTAACTGCAGAGACAGCGCCCAGCAAGGCAAAGCAATACGAATTAACAAAATTGACGGGATAAGAGTTCAGTGCAGCCTAATGGAGAACAAAAAGATCAGCAGGGGAGTCATTGGAGGAGTTCCTCTGAAAATTTCTGAAAAAGAGATTCTGGAAAACATAAGCGGTGCAAAAGTAAAAGAAGTAAAACGGTTAAAAACAACAAGAAACGGAGAAAGATCTGACAGTTTATCTGTACTAATTAAATTCGAGGAAGAGCAATTACCAAGCAAAGTATTCATTGGTTACATCAGTTACAATGTCAAAATCTACAATCCACCACCATTGAGATGTTTCAAATGTCAAAAATTCGGACACATTGCAGCAGTTTGTAAAGGGAAACAGAGGTGTGGAAGGTGTGCAGGAGAACATGAATATGGTAAATGTGGAAAAGAAGCTAAAATAAAATGCTGTAATTGTGGTGGAGAACATACTGCTGCTTATCGCGGCTGTGAAGCAAGCAAAAGGTCTGAAGAAATAAAAAAAAATGAAATTTGAGCTCGGAATAACTTATGCTGAAGCTGCAAAAAGGATCCCATCTCAATTAGAAAAACCCAAACCTACAGTTCAACACACGGCAAATTTCAAACCTCTAGAGAAATCTCCAAAAATTGATGAAGACTCACTAATTGTTAAAAAGACAAATTTTGTTCTTTTCATGGTAGAAGTAATTAATTGTACTGCTCAGACGACAAAAAAAAACAGAAAAAATCAAAATAATAGTGAAGGCTGCAGAAAAATATCTGGATGTGATGGAAAGACCAATGGGACCATCAGAAACTGGCAGAGTTACGATGACCTAGAGTAAATTAAAATTATACGGGCAAATGTAATTTAGTATAATTTAGTATTATGTGGGTTTAAGTTACACAGGTATTTTTTTTATTTTTTATTTTTTAATTTATTTATTTATTTATTTTTATTGGGGGGGGTGAATCGTTTCCTGTTTCCTTGCTTTACTCCATATCAGTTGGTGGCGGTAATGCACATTTCACAAGTTTGCCAACCGCCATAAAATCTCATAAGAAGAAGAAGAAGAAGGTTGAGGCTTTTCAGCCAATCAGATTGGTCCAACTCACAACTTCCTTATTTGGAAGGGAAAGATGGCGGCTCGGAACGGGAAGAGCGGGCTGCTGGAGAAAGTAAGATATAAAGTTTAAATGTTTTATTGTTCCTTCTGCTTTCAGATGAGTTTTGATGGTTTTAATTTTTTTTTCAAAAAATCAGACAGACAGATCTCACATTTTATTCTGTTGTTGAGAGCACCAGTTCTTAAATATTCGGTTTCCGTTAAGCTAGCGCTAAAACGTTTCAATTAAATTGAAATAAATAAGTCGTTATTGATAAAGGTGAAACGGTTTGTAAAATCTGGAAAGGGTTTTGGCTCTGTCCCTGCATCGAATATGTTCCCAGTTAATCTGCAGCTCTTTATGCGTGCAGCTGTTACAAACGGCTGCGCCAGACTTCATTAAGGAAACAGCATATTTTCATTTTGATTTGAAATCAGGTTAGAAAATGCGAGTGTAGTAGAATCATCATTACAATGACGATACAGAAAACCAATCGGCTATTGCTCTAAGAACCGGGCGGATAACACAAGCTCAATGCAACAGTTTTGCATCAGTATTTATCACGTGTATGGAAAGCCGAAATGGTCAAATTTAGCTCGAATTCCTGATTTTAAAACTAGTTCAAGATATGATGAAGGATCTAACAGCAGATCCTCAAGGAATCTCCCACCTTGTTTAGTGGTCAACAGAAATGTGAGTTAATGTTGGACTTAATGACCTTAAAAAAAAACAAAAGCTGAAATGTCTTGCTTTAGAATCAGATATTTTTACTACTGAGAATCTGATCTGGTCAACATTGGGAGCCTTTTATAGACTCCCGTTGCCTCTTGTGTCTTTAAAAAAAACAGGGAAAATAGATTTAGTAATTTATAAATTATTAGCCTGTATGCTAAAGCTCTCTGAGAATATCAGAAACACTGATTATGGATAAATGATGGAGGTAAATGGGGGATAATCAGCATTAACCCAAATTTAAGACCGTGATATGGTTTTCTGTTACGATGCAGCCACAGTTGGAACCGTTCTGTAAATCTGCCTCAGCCAGAATGTCCTATGGAGATCCATCCTAATGTAGGGTCACCAAGGGTTCAGGACCTTAACGGCTTCAGGTTTGGTTTAGGATGAATCTTGGTGCAAGAAGTAATCTCTGGAATGTATAAATTATATTATTTTCTGATGTTAGGAGAATGCTGAGATGATAGGATGGTGTGGACTCAGAGTTTTGGTACAGCTGAAGCGGTAAAGAACGAGGTCTGATGATGAAACTGTTCAGGAAACAGGAAGTCACAGATGCAGGCTGACGGTTTCTGAAGCACCATGTAGACCTGCCAGCTGCGAACACACTGAGGGTTAAAGCCGGTGATCCAGAGTAGGGCTGAAACAATTCATTGGATTAATAAATTATTGAAGTAATCGTCAACTAATTTAGTAATCGATTAATAATTAAATAGAATACAGAAACTGTAAAAAAAAAAAAAATGCCTTAAGCTGACAGAGGAACCCACTTAGAGCAGTAATTATATCAAAATTGCAAAAAAAAAAAATATATACATATATATATATATATATATATATATATATATATATATATAGAAACATTTTGCATTTAAGATTTTTTTTTTAAACAGTTTCATCTGTCTATATGCTCTATCCAGAACTCCTCAAGTGGAAACTTTTTAGTTTTACCTGGTTTATATTTGTAAAAAAAAAAAAATCTTCTTTAAGGAACCTTTTACTGTCCGATTATTAATCGGTTAATCTAAAAAATAATTGTCAGATTAATCCATTTGCAAAATAATCATTGAATTCAATTCAGGTTATTTATATAGTGCCAATTCACAACACAAGTAATCTCAAGGCACATTACAGTTTACAGTAGATGCAACCCTAATCCAGAGCATTTAGCAGAGGCCCGTTTGAGCCCGAACCATCAGGATTCTGATCATCTTTGTTGTTTCAGTGGAGGATCGACGAGAAGCCGGTGAAGATCGATAAATGGGATGGAGCAGCGGTGAAGAACTCACTGGATGATGCTGCAAAGAAGGTTTGAGCCTGCTGTCATGGCAACCATTTTTTGTTAACGGTGTCCATTTCTCAATTTGTTTACTTGTGCGTTCTCGTGTACTCAAGAGACATCATCAACCTCAGCCCTAGTACTGGTCCAATTCACAAGAAGACTGAGAACAGACAAAGTCCCCGGATGTTGTTGTCGCCCCTCCCTCTTTAGCGAGTATCTATCAGAGCAGACTTGTCAGTTTTCTCGAGATTGACAGCTGTCCCAGCATGCACTGCGGCAGCAGCTACCAATGAGTAGAGAGTATTACGTTAAAAATTGTCTTTTCTCTTGCCGTTATTTAATAAAAGTAGATTTTAAGATCATTTGAACATAATATTTTTATGATTCACTATATGGCCTATTTACAGATTTAATGAGTAATTAAAAAAAAAAACATTTCGAAAGTTGAAATGATCGCGGCACCTAGCGGAGCTCCGAGGGTAACCACAGCCAGGGCTAACATTAGCCCGTCTGCTGCAGCCCTCTCTCTGCATAGCCGCATGTGAAGTACCGCTGGCTCTTATGGAGAATTTTTTTGTTTTATTTGACAAAATGTTCATTTGATTTGTGTTTATCTAACTGTGTTCATTATTAATCCCTCACTAAATAAAAAAAGTAAAAATGTATTATCTAGAGACTATTAATAATAGGAGGTGAAATGCAGCTCTAAACGAGCCGAGTTTGTGGTGACGTCATCGGTACATTTCTGCTTCAATTGTCCCATATTTATGCTGCTTGCTGCCATTTTCCCAGAGTCCATATTTTTCCTGTTCTTCTCAAATACATACTTGGCGAAGACACGAGTCTGTACTATCATTCTTGTGAATTGAGAAAAGGCCAGTTTTTTAATCTTCTGTAGAAACCCCTCTTGTAGTTTTTTGTGCTTCAGGTATAAGTGTTCTGCTCCGCCCCCTGCAGGTGCTGCTGGAGAAGTACTGTTACTTGGAGAACTTCCAGCTGGTGGACGGCCGGCTGCTAATCTGTACGGTTTCCTGTCTGTTTGCCATGCTGGCGCTGGTCTGGGACTACCTGTACCCGTTCCCCGAGTCCAGGCCGGTCCTGGCCTGCTGCGTCATCTCATATCCTTTACCCAGATTTGACCTTCAGCTTAGATGACAGAATTAATTCCATTCAATTCAGTTATTTATATAGCACTAATTAATTAATTAACAGATCAACATTTTTTCCAATTATTGGGATCCCTGAGGTTCATAAAGGCGGAAAATATATCATGAAATATATAAATAAAATTGTCTAATGAAATAAGCAGATGTATCAAGAGTTAATTGAAAAAACATTCCAAATGGTTTCATGTCATTTTAAAACCCAAAGTATTTAGAAATGATTATAATTACTTCCTTCTGTACTTCTTTATACGTATAGGCTGAAATATTTATAGGTATTTTGGGGATCACAGCCTGTGGTACTGATGATTTTTTTGGTCACAGGCGAAACTCTGCATTAGATAGTTTGTTTGGGATGAAGCTGTGCTCCCTAACTCGTCTTCATCACGTACTTCATCATGATGGGCATCCTGACGCTGTACACATCCTACAAGGAGAAGAACATCTTCCTGGTGGCTTTGCAGAAAGATCCAGCCGGGATGGATCCGGATCACATCTGGCAGCTGTCGTCGTCCCTCAAACGGTTGGAGCGCTGCAGCTGATTCACTGCATCCTGCTATTAAACAAACACAGACTCTGCCAATAACGCAACATTCTAATGTTTTAGTCTTAGAATAGTAGATTCGTTTTTATTTTTCCTCCTTGATCTAAAATTCTTGGTTTATTTTATCTTTTTTAATATTTTTTTTTAATCTCCATTTAGAAAACATGTTATTTCGCTTGCTATTATACTTCCAACCATTTCCCCCTCATTTCGTCTTCAGTTTATCGCTAGCCTACAATACGAGGTCATAGAAACTAATTTCCAGGCTCATGGTGAAACATGAGACGGTGAAGTCACTCGAAGCGGGCTGAAGGGTTTCTGTTCTTCCTCCGTTTGTTGACTCTCCCTCTTTGTCGACTCGTTTCCAGGTTTGACGATCAGTACACCCTCAGAGTTTCCTTCACGGACGGGAAGACGAAGAAGTCGCGGGACTCGGAGTTCACCAAGTCTGTGGCGACGTTCTTCGACGACAGCGGGACTCTGGTGATGGACCTGTTTGAGAAGGACGTCTCCAGGCTGCATGACACGCTGGCCACAGAGAAGAAATCCAAATAAGGCGGCGAACCGCCCGTCAGGGATGGTCCTTTGGTTTCATTTTGGTCTCTAACATCAGATTCTACCTGATCTTTAGCTTTTGAGTCAGAACACCAAGGCTTCAGCTTTGTTCCGGTTCATTTTCATCACCCCTCCTTTACATCTTCTTAGTTTGGTTTAAAACATCCGAGAATCTGGCTGGTTTCCTCCTTGAGGAGCTCCAGGAACCTCATTGATGATGCTCCTGCTGCAGGTTTAGGTAGAATCTGATGAATCGGGTCAAACTGAAACCAACCAGTCAGCTGGAAGGAAGCAGGAAGATTGACGTTTCCCATTAAACCAAACTCCTTCAGCGGGTAGAGCAGGAGTTAATCCGCTGTGAAACAAGTTAAATTCGACCTTCTGGACGTCATGCTCCTGCTCACAGTCTGAACTTCCTGCTTCGGTTGTAGAGAGGTATTATTGGAGCAGCTTCAGGCAAAGGGTTCCCATCTACAGGTCATCTAGTTTACTTTGAGAATAAATACAATTCCTCTCTCCCCCCTAATGAGTTTCATTTCAATTTCAAACATCTGTTTCTATAAACTGTAAATGTGCTTAATTTTCTGCTCAGAAGGCCAAATCCCAATGAAGCCTTTGAGTTGTTTCTGGTTTGTGTTTATAGGGAAAGATTACGATTGATCGGATCCCTTTTGATCGTTTTCCAATGTCAATGTTTTCTAGAAGGAAGTGGACTGAATGTCGACCAAACTGTTATTTTATTTTAAATGTTTTATGTTTCATTGTTTTTCTGTTGGTTTTCACCAACACAGCTTACATCTTTGTAATGAAAATAAACTTATTGAAGGCTTCCTGAGTTGGTTAGCTGTTTGGTGCCTGGAAACCTCTGGGGGGCGCTCTAACCTCAGTCTCAAGAAGTTTCTCCTTTGGTGTGTTGATCTACAAAGTGAAGTACATAATGTTCCACAATAAACTCCAAGGAAAGCACATCGATTATCCAGCTCGGATTTAGTCCGAGTATAAATGCAGTCAGAAAAAACATGGAAGAAGATGTTCTGCTCAGATGAGACCAAAACTTTAATTTTTTAAATTAAGTCTTGTAACTGGATGCTGCAGCAGGGACAGAGAGGCTGTTTATAGAGTTAATGAGAGCTGCAATGTACCTGTTTAAGAACCTGTTTAAGGCTGCAGAAGACCTGAGACATCCAGCCAGAGATACTGTGGTTTGGTTCATAAATATACCAGCGGCCATCTTGGCTCTGGACAATATTTAGTGATGGGCCAGGGTGTTTTAATGAGGGCATGATACAAAAAAGGGCAATAGTTCATTTAAAATATATTAACCGAGCAGCAGAAGCAGAAAGCCGTTAGTGCACAGAATGAAGGTAAATGTCTGCTATTCCAACTGAATTATTGGTATTTTACCTTGGAGGCAACAAAGCAACTGAAATAATTAGTTTGCATAAATCTCTACAAAAGGATAAAAGAAAGGTACAAGCAAAGTGTTTTGGAATAAGTCAATTTACATTCATAATTTAGAGTTTATTTGTGTTTATAACTTATCTTAAATGTAAATTAAAAGTTTAAATCAAATCAGAAATAGTGAAACTGATAAATTAATCTGTTAGAAATAGTTTTTTATTGGATCATGAAGCTATCATCTCAATATTTGAGTCATTATTAAAACGGTTTCTGAGGGTCATTAAAAGTCGTTCAATTATTATTTAAATTAAGGCCTTAATTTGCATTAAAATTCATTAAATGTGATTACCATGGCATTTAAAATGCTTTAAAAAATGTTTATAAAAACAGTTTAGTAATTGTCCAACTTCAGGTTGATCGTAAAGCCATATGTTCAGAAAAGAAGCTTGAGGCGGAGAAAAAGCTAGAGTACGTTAGCCTGGTAATAAACCAGACTAAACATGAGATTAAATGTGTAATTTCATTTCAGGTAAAAATGATTTTGGCCGCTGGCGGGTCTGGCTAGTTTACTAGGCAACCTCAGCCAATTTCAACAAAATTGCCCAGAAAACGAGGAATTCTGGACATGGCTGCAGCCTGTCGACAGTAAAGAAGACGGAGGATTTTGCTGTTTTATTTATATACAGTATATATATAGATATATATATATATATATCTATATATATATCGATATATATATAGATATATATATAGATATAGATATTTATTTACCTCACTAATTGCCCTTTTGAAATGGTTTGAACAAATACTAATTGTTGCTGTAAATTAGCTGAGAGCTAATTGAATTAGAACAAATTGTTCATTCTCCGACATTGAAATCCAGATTGGATTCTAACAAAGCATCATTTTATTGGCAATATATATTTTTTTATTTGTGCTCTTATCCTTTATGTGTAATAAGTTCGTTATTTATTGTTCAATCAAATTTTGCTTAGTAGTTTCAATTGATCGGTTCTTGTTGTTACAGTGTTTGACAAAAATATGTTTACATACTTACATAAATTATTTGAGCAGTTTTTAACAAGAGAAAATAGGGCTGACCAAATTTTATTTGATTAAACATTAAATAACATTAATAAATATTTTAGCACAAGACAGTGAAACGTTTTTTTTTATATGCTTGTATTTATTGTAACTCACTTTGAAAACGGTCTTGTAACAGTTTTTCTACCAGCAGAACCATGAACACAGGATGCCACATTTAAAAAAAATTATTATTTATCCTTGTGTTCTTTACTTAAAGAATGCTCTCTGAGGGTTTTCTAAGTTGAACCAGATGCGGATCCGTGTCCTGATCTGCTGCAGGTTCATGCCGTAGATGATGGGGTTGACGATGGGCGGTACAACGAGGAACTCTGCAGCCAGCACGTTCTGCAGAGCCGGCATGGATTTGATCCCATAACGAGAGTATAGTGTGTCAAACAACACTGAAGCAGAGAAGACGAGCAGTGAGACGAGGTGAGGCATGCAGGTCTGAACAAACTTCTTGCGGTCTGTCTGAGACCGGGTGGCGCTTCGGATAAGGTGAATGTAAGAGACTATGATGACTAAGAATTGCAGAGAGTGCAGAAACATGAGCACGATGCCATACAGGTTGTTGGCTGTGGTGTCAGAGCAGGACAGTTTCACCACCTCCCAGCTAGTACAGAAGATTCTGGCAATGGTGTGGCTGCAGAGTGGAAGCCTGGCAATCAAGACAATGCCAACAGCTGTTTCCAGCAGTGACAGACACCAGATAAGCAGCAACAGCAGGGCCACCTTCTGGACAGTCATGAGAGCCCAGTAACGCAGCGGCTGGCAGATGGCCAGGTAGCGGTCGTAAGCCATGACGGTCAGACTGCTGAACTGGCAGAAGATGTAAGTATATGTGAAAAATATTTGTGCCAAGCAACCAGCATATGAGATGATATGAGCATCATCCAGAAGGTCGAGTAGCAGCTGCAAGTAGAAGCTGGAGGCTCCACATACCCCAGATACACACAGGTTGCACATAAAGACATACATCGGCTGATGCAGGGCTTTATCCAGACACACGATGAGGATGAGGGTCAGATTCACCAGGATGGTGAAGAGGTATGACGTCAGGGCGAGGGCGAAGTAGATCTGACGGTTCGTCAGTGAGTCGTTCAGACCCTGGAGCACAAACACAGCGTTTGTGTTCTCATTCATGTCCAATATATTCTGAAAATATTAGAACGACAGAAGCAGGCCCTACCTATTCATAAGGGCTCCAAACCATTGCAGAAAAAGAACAATGACATGATGACTGCTGAAATGTATGCAGAAATAAGTCCAAGTTCTCCCTAAAAAACTAAACTTTACCAGATAAACATCAAACTACTCAGACCACAAGGACCCGCCAACAAAAGAGCAAGATTGTCCAAATCATTCATGATGCAAATATTTAACTCAGCATTAACTAAGAAAACACATTTCACCCTTATTAGAAGCTGCTTCCACACAGATATTTCAGCTTGTGCAAAGATCTTGAGTCAACCTTTTTTTTTTACATTTTCCGAACCAACAGAGAAAATCACCTATTTACTCAAAGAAAAACTGTTAACATTAGACCCATAATCTAAGGAACCAATAGGAAAACATTTCAAAACACAGATAGACCCTTTAAATCTTTCCTCATGAGTCCATGGAGGTTTTCTCTAGAGTGGAAAAAATATTTATGGATAAAAATATGAATGCAAAGTTGTAAGGGCCTCAAAGAAAAGCTTAAATGTAAATAAGACAGATCATCAGCTTCAGTTACATAGATTAGTTAAGACTGAACGAACTGATGGAAAATCAACAACAGCCTGAAAGCAGCAGCACTCAACAAGCTGAAGATGAACTGCAGCTCTTATTCACCTGAAGATGGAAGGAAGAGACATCTGAGGAAGAGTACGCCCACCGCATTTACATCACACTTTACTCCTTTCAACACTTTCAAAGTTTTAAAGTAGCACTGATTAGACAGTTTAGAGAGTTGAAAGTTTAAAAAGGTGAAGAAATGTGAAAGTTAATCTTTTCTTTTGGCTTGCTGATAAAGACAAGCAGATTGGATGGCTCAAGACATTAAAGTACTTTAACCCTTTAAGTTGTTGAAAAAACACACTTTGTGTGTTTTTTAACAAAGTGTGTTAAAAGCACACTTTGTTTTTAGTATCAAATAGGTTCTTAGGTAAAATTGTTAATCAGAAACAAAGTCAAACAATAAACAAGAAGTTAGATGTTGGTACATTTGAAATGAGGTAAAATGGTCATAAGGTTTAGAACAATATTACCTCCAATAGGAAGACTGTCGCAGCTCCAGCTGTGCTATGAAGTCAGAATATATGTAGTCAGAGTTCTACCAAAAGTGGACCTTTGTAATAAATACTCATGCGAACAGTGTTGTTTAAAACACATGCACATAAACTACTCTTCACACACAGTCAAAATTTGCAATACTAAAACCGGGTCAGCCTTTCTGGTCCAGCACTGGACTGGTTTAAATCCTACTTTTTTGTGTCAGTAGGTAACTTTATATGAAAATTCCCCCAAATCACATTTGGCATTCCCCAAGAGCCCATCTTAGGACCCCATCCTATTCAACATCTACGTGCCCTCCCTAACTCAGATTTTGATTCAGAGGCACATAGAGAGTTACAAAGTCGGCCTTCTATCACCTAAAGAACATCTCCAAGATCAAAGGAATAATATCCCACCATGACAATAAAAAAAAATGTGTTTATTTTTTTTTTTACTTAGGATTGATTACTTTTTTTTCAGACTTTTTTTGTCATTACACTGTCACAAGCACAGAGCAACAAAATGAACTCTGCATTTAACAAATTCTCTTGGATGTGGCAGTGGGCTGCAATTGTGCGGCATCCGGGGAGCTGTGTTGGGTTAAAGCTTTTAGCTCAGGGAAGCTTTGCCTTTTAGCAAGAGAGGCTCTCTCTGTGTATTATTGGAAAGTATTGTCTGATTTTTATTTGTTAATTTTTATAGAATTTTTCTTAATTATTCTTTATTTTTATATTTGTTAGATTTAAGTTATACCTTTGTGCATTTTGGGTTTTTCTCAGAATAACAAAAAGGCTACTAGACAACTTTATTTACCCCTTGGGATTACTCCATTCAGGGACATTCTGAAGGAGTAATTCAACTTTGAGAAATTCAACTTTGTCCACATGTGTAGGGCCTCAACCGTTCCTTTTGCCTAAGGGCCCCAGGTCATCTAAAACGTGGCCCTGGCTTTAATACAGATTTACCCAGGAACATCAAATAACCAGCAAAATACCCTGCAATTGAATTCAATTCTATTCACTTTATTTCTATAGCGCCAAATTCACAACACATGTCATCTCAAGGCACTTTACAGTTCACCAGATCATCCAGTCAAATTGATTCAAAGTTTTCTATCTAAGGAAAACCAGTTGATTGCATCGACTCATTGACTCGAATGCAATCCCTCACACTAAGCATGCTTGTAGCGACAGTGGAGAGGAAAAACTCCCTTTTAACAGGAAGAAACCTCCTGCACAACCAGGCTCAGTGTGAGCGGCCATCTGCTGAGGCCGACTGGGGTTCAAGGAGACAGAAGCAGAGATACAAAAAGCAGCTGTAAAAGGCGGCACTGTCCAGGAAACACACAGCCAGGCAGACGAGCTCCGAGCCAGCTCCCATGTCAGAGGATGAAGATAGCACATCCAGCCTGTCACAGTCAGAGAAACAGGACCACACTGGAAAACAGGCCGATCTCCAGCATCTACACTCACCGGCCACTTTATTAGGTACACATGTCCAACTGCTCGTTAACACTTAAAGCTACAGTGTGTAACTTTTAGCGACATCTAGCGGTCAGACTGCAGACTGCAGCAACATGAACATCCCCCCCGCCGCTTCTCCCCCCCCAACAGTACGGCGAGCATTACAGGACAAAATGTCTTCCAACACGTCCGCATCACCTACCTTCTCAAGTGATTAGGTTTGTTTACATAGATAATTTTACAGATAGTATTTCATTAGTCTGTGTAGGGTATAGATTTCATGTAGACTTAAGATAATAAATATACCCGTTATTTTTTCTACATCGTTGAGACGTTTTGGCGATCTCGCAATCGCTAGTTTGCTGGCTCTGCACTGCCGTAGCGCAAAGATGTCTGCCTCCATGGCTGCGAGACCCGCTCCTATGTAATTATAAATAACGAATTCTAAGGCAATGCAAATATTAAGGTTAAGAGGCTGAGCTCGTAGATGATGATAAATAACATAGTTATGTATAATATATTACATTTCTGACTATATCCCTGTAATTATTACACACTGTAGCTTTAATTTCTAAGCAGCCAATCACATGGCGGCAACTCAGTGCATTTAGGCATGTAGACATGGTCAAGACAATCTCCTGCAGTTCAAACCGAGCATCAGTATGGGGAAGAAAGGTGATTTGAGTGACTTTGAACGTGGCATGATTGTTGGTGCCAGAAGGGCTGGTCTGAGTATTTCAGAAACTGCTGATCTACTGGGATTTTCACACACAACCATCTCTAGGGTTTACAGAGAATGGTCCGAAAAAGAAAAAACATCCAGTGAGCGGCAGTTCTGTGGGCGGAAATGCCTTGTTGATGCCAGAGGTCAGAGGAGAATGGCCAGACTGGTTCGAGCTGATAGAAGGGCAACAGTGACTCAAATAACCACCCGTTACAACCAAGGTGGGCAGAAGAGCATCTCTGAACGCACAGTACGTCGAACTTTGAGGCAGATGGGCTACAGCAGCAGAAGACCACACCGGGTGCCACTCCTTTCAGCCAAGAACAGGAAACTGAGGCTACAATTTGAACAAGCTCATCGATAGCATGGCCTCAGATAATGGACTTGTATCTGTGCTCGTTCTGTTGGATCTTAGTGCTGCATTTGATACAGTTGACCATAATATTCTTTTAGAAAGACTTGAATATTTTGTTGGAATTAAAGGAACAGCACTAGACTGGTTTAAATCTTATCTATCTGATCGAATTCAGTTTGTTCATGTTAATGATAGATCTTCAACACGCTCAAAGGTTACCTGTGGAGTACCACAGGGATCAGTGCTAGGACCAATTCTCTTTACTTTATACATGCTCCCAATTGGTAGAATTATTAGACAGCATGGGATTAATTTCCACTGTTATGCTGATGATACCCAGCTATATCTGTCTATAAATCCAGATGAAGCTAACCCATTACATAGATTACAGGCATGTCTTGAAGACATAAAAACCTGGATGACTCTTAATTTTCTGCTTCTGAATGCAGACAAAACAGAAGTTATAGTCTTTGGACCAGAGTCTCTGAAAAAGAAACTGATTAGCCAGTCACTTCATTTGGATGGGATTAAACTGATTTCAGATAATAAAGTAAAAAATCTTGGTGTTATTTTTGATCAGGACCTGTCATTTAAATCCCATATCAAAGAGGTTTCTAGAATTTCCTTCTTTCATCTGAGGAACATTGCAAAAATTAGAAATATCCTGTCCAGGGGTGATGCTGAGAAACTAGTCCATGCATTTGTTACTTCAAGGCTGGACTATTGTAATTCTTTACTATCAGGAAGTCCACAAACTGTAGTTAAAAGCCTTCAGCTGATCCAAAATGCTGCAGCCAGAGTTCTAATGAAAATGAAAAAGAGAGATCATATCTCTCCTATCCTGGCTTCTCTTCATTGGCTTCCTGTTAAATCAAGAATAGAATTTAAAATCCTCCTTCTCACATATAAAGCCTTAAATGGCCAAGCTCCATCTTATATCAGAGATCTGATTGTTCCTTATGTTCCTAACAGAGCACTTCGCTCTCAATCTGCAGGTTTACTAGTGGTTCCTAGAATTTCTAAAAGTAGAATGGGAGGCAGATCTTTTAGTTATCAGGCTCCTCTCCTGTGGAACCAACTACCAGTTTTAGTCCGTGAGGCAGACACCCTGTCTACTTTTAAGGCTAGGCTTAAAACTTTCATTTTTGATAAAGCTTATAGTTAGGGTGGCTCAGTTTATCCTGAGCTATCTCTATAGTTATGCTGCTATAGGCTTAGACTTTTGGAGGACATAGGGACCCCCATTTCATCATTCTGCTTCATTCTCTCTCTGTTCTCCTATTCTGCAGAATCTGTTAGTTCAATCTCTAACCTTCTGCTCTCTCTGCTTTTCCTCAGAGTAGCTTTGCCTCGTCTGTTCCTGTTTGGCTGTGACGTCATCCTGGAAAAAACATCAGCTGTGCTGCTTCTATCAACACCCTTGTTAATAGATGTTGGAGATCGGCCTGTTTTCCAGTGTGGTCCTGTTTCTCTGACCGTGACTGAGTGGATGTGCTCTCTTCGTCCTCTGGCATGGGAGCTGCCTTGGAGCTCGTCTGCCTGGCTGTGTGTTTCCTGGACGGGGCCGCCTTTTACAGCTGCTTTTTGTATCTCTGCTTCTGTCTCCTTGAACCCCAGTCGGCCTCGGCAGATGGCCGCTTACACTGAGCCTGGTTCTGCTGGAGGTTTCTTCCTGTTAAAAGGGAGTTTTTCCTCTCCACTGTCGCTACAAGCATGCTTAGTGTGGGGGATTGTATTTGAGTCAATGAGTCAATGCAATCAACTGGTTTTCCTTAGATAGAAAACTTTGTATCAATTTGACTGTATGATCTGGTTGAACTGTAAAGTGCCTTGAGATGACATGTGTTGTGAATTTGGCGCTATATAAATAAACTGAATTGAATTGAATTGAATTGAATTGAATCGAAATTGGACAATAGAAGATTGGAAAAACGTTGCCTGGTCTGATGAGTCTCGCTTTCTGCTGCGACATTCGGATGGTAGGGTCAGAATTTGGGGTCTACAACATGAAAGCATGGATCCATCCTGCCTTGTATCAACGGTTCAGGCTGGTGGTGGTGGTGTCATGGTGTGGGGAATATTTTCTTGGCACTCTTTGGGCCCCTTGGTACCAATTGAGCATTGTTGCAACACCACAGCCTACCTGAGTATTGTTGCTGACCATGTCCATCCCTTTATGAACACAATGTACCCAACTTCTGATGGCTACTTTCAGCAGGATAATGCGCCATGTCATAAAGCTGGAATCATCTCAGGCTGGTTTCTTGAACATGACAATGAGTTCACTGTACTCAAATGGCCTCCACAGTCACCAGATCTCAATCCAATAGAGCATCTTTGGGATGTGGTGGAACGGGAGATCCGCATCATGCAGCCGACAAATCTGCGGCAACTGTGTGATGCCATCATGTCAATATGGACCAAACTCCCTGAGGAATGCTTCCAGCACCTTGTTGAATCTATGCCACCAAGAATTGAGGCAGTTCTGAAGGCAAAAGGGGGTCCAACCCGTTACTAGCATTGGGTACCTAATAAAGTGGCCGGTGAGTGTATATATATATGTATATAGGGTGAGGAAGAGTTTTTATTTTATATATATAAATAAATAGCACTATAATCATAATATAGGTTTTTATTCAGTTAAGTTGTATTTTTTGAGCCTGAATGAATGTAAAAATTATCCACAGGCTTTTAGTTTAAATCCAAAAACAGTAGTTTTTAGATTTAAAGTTCTGCCCTGGGGACATGGATAAATGAATGGGAGGAGTTAATTCAAGGGGGCGGAGACTTGGTGTGTCCTCAGAGTGAGAGCATCCCAGAGCAGCAGTCTGTCTGCCATGGCCTGTCTGATGGCCGCTTGGTCTGTGCATAATCCCAGTGTGACCAACTCCATTATTATGGTAAGTTTGAACCACACACACATAGTGCAGTAGGTGTGTTAGAATGTTTGAAATAGCCAATGCTGTATCCTGTAAACAGATTAATTTAGCCTATGACTTGAATTAAGCTGTTAAGTTTCTGTCTCGCATAATGGTGGATTATATTTCCTGAGGTCCTCAGAGACATTGAGACAAATCTGGAGACAGAATCAGACTTTCTGCTTATATAGAAAAAGGAAAAAATTAATGAAAAACAGAATATAATAAAACAGTCAGAATAAGTTGAAACAGAAAGGTTCCTGTAAGAGGCTGTTTGATGTGTCTCCTGCACAGGTAAACCCACCTGAGGACATCCTTGTGGACAGCCTGAACATTTCATTTTACAATATACATAAAAAAAGAGATTGGAAATAGAGTAAAAACTGAACTGAAGTACGGACACTTGTATTTAGTTTGGTTTAGTTTTGATTTAGTTTTGATTCTAATCCACTTCATGTGACTTCAGATAATCTCACAATTATCTGATCTCTCTTTGTTGTTGTGTTTTTAAATGTTTCTGAGCCACATCTTCAGAGGAAATCTTAGTTTGCCATATTGTATCGACTGCTAGAGGTAGTATTGAGTATTTTAAATTATTTTAAGTTCCCTAAAAGAAACAGAGCCAACTCTTACTGTTCCAATTAACACCAGCTTGAATATCATTTTTAACCTATGTGTATGCATTGTATAAGTGTAGAGCTCCTGAGAGTGCGCCCCCCTAGTGCTTACACCCAGTAGCAGTCAATGGCAGCAAAGATTGGCAAAAAAAGATACATATTTTATTTTCAAACAATTACTTTTAATAACATTCCATGAATCTTACAGGCATGAAAATAGGCCTATAAAAGAGAGACCTGTCTGGTTTTGGAACATCAGGTGTACCCAATGTTCAGGTTGCTCAGGTGTTGGAGTGTTGCTGTCAGTTGTGCTGATTCACAGCAGCAATCAGTTCACTTAGAGGGAACTCTTCTGTCCGACAGTGACCTCTGGGACGGATTAATGTCTCAAAGCCTCCTACATAAACCGGACCTCTGCTGAGAATCTGCCTGCTAATCTGAGTACGCCTACTGCTTTTCTTCAGCTAAAGCATTAACATGTCCTCATAAAAAGTCTGAAGAAACTCTCTTTCATACTTTTAACCAACCAGTTGAATCATAGAGTAAAGAAGCTGATAGAAAATGAAAAGAGTTAAAGATTTTATAAATTAAATTACTAAAATGAAAAATTGGTTTGATGTTAAGTAGAAAACAAGCATATTAAAGATGAAACAAACATCATCTTACTTTCAGAACACAAACGGACCCCCAGACTTGATGCTGGATTCGCGAACGGTCTGTGTCTGTTTGGAGGAAGTAATCAACAAGACTCCGATGAGAACCCAACAGACGCCCCTGCTACAAAAACCACAGAAGAAGGTGGATGCACCCTTGAAGAAGGTGGACAACAGCCTGACGGAGGCCCAGAGGTTCTCCTCATTACCAAGGAGACCAGCAGTCAACATAGAGTTCAAAGATGTCTCATACTCAATCAGAGAGGGACCCTGGTGGAGGATAAAAGGTAAGTAGGAGACACAACCTTTAGCTTCAGAGGAAACACAAAACTTAACAAAAGATTTAATGACTTATATAGTTTTATTTAAGTCAACTTTGAACTGAGAAACTGATTAAACTGGTTCAAACAACAGAGTTTTAGAGGTGGTTGGAGAGGAGGTGTTCCCTGGCGAGATTACTCCTTCTGAGGGTTATTAGTACTATGGTGGAACCTTCTGACATGGAGGGCCATCAAAAAGACCACCAGCCTGTATTTCAGAGTGTAAACAGCTGCGGCTGGACCAAACCGTCCATGTAACAGGCATTCAAAGAGCTGTGGGAAGGTAGAGCAAGTATATGGGGAGTGGAGGGACATAAGGATCTGACAGGTTCTGAATATTTGGAAATAGTTTTGCTTACAGCTTCAGAGAGTTGGATGGCAAAGGGAATCAGATCAGATCCAGCTTTACTGTTGATGACCCTTGGTCAGAGTGATCAGAGAGAGGAAGGTCTTTGTGTCAGTTCACCTATAAAGATTTTATCCATCAGTTCATCCATCCGTTTATGGTAACTACCAAATATTACCCTCATGGTCTGTTTTACCAGTATTTTAATCCCTCCAGAGAGTTATAGGTCTACTTCAAGGCCTTGTTTAGGGGGAATATATCTAAAACATCTCCATTAGAAGGTGTTCAGAAGATATCCTCGTAAACCCCAAACGTTTTGATCTGTTCCACTCAGGGCCATAGTTCATCCCCAATGTGAAGTTGGAAATCTATTTTTCCCGGCTAAGGAAAGTGACTTCAGATCTACAGTAGCTCTTGTCCTGAGGAAGGTCTTTCTGCGTTTTCATGACTGCTGAAGAGGTATGGTTGTCAGTAGTTGTCCCTGGCAGGGGATTCAGTTGTTCTGCATGATATATCAAACTGATCAATTACTCTTGAAATGATACTAGGATGAAGGGATCAGCAATACCCCTCCTGGGCTGGTGAGATCAAGGCCACATCCCTAGAGCCAGGCCTGTGGGTGACGTCACTGTAGTCCAATGGTTCAGTCTTCACCCTTGTGTTATGTGCTATGAAGGAACTGTGTAATTAGAGTGTTCAAATGTCAGAGGCAGAGGACTTGATAAAGTTCATGGCCTCACTAAAATTTGCCTTTAAGGGTCTTAGAAGTCATTTTGGTCTAAACATACACAACTGGAATAAACCAAGAACAGCTTCATTAATATCTGGTCTAAATGTACCTTTTTGGTAACTTAAAAGAATATTTTTCTAATATACCGACTATATGGTGACCGACCTTGTTGAGGCCGAGAGCTATTTCATGGTTACTGAGTCATAGGAAGGGCTATCAATACTGACCTATGAACTGGAGGGGTCAGCGTTTTCCTAACTGAATTCAAATCAAGTCTCTTTATTTACAGGTCCTTCTCAAAATATTAGCATATTGTGATAGAGCTCATTATTTTCCATAATGTAATGATAAACTTGAACGTTCATATATCTTAGATTCATTGCACACTAACTGAAATATTTCAGGTCTTTTATTGTCTTAATATGGATGTTTTGGCATACAACTCATGAAAACCTAAAATTCCTATCTTACAAAATTAGCATATCATGAAAAAGGTCTATGCACCTAATCATCTGAATCGACAAATTAACTCTAAACACCAGCAAAATATTCGTGAGGTCTTTAAAACTCCCACCCTGGTTCATCACTCAAAACTCCAATCATGAGTAAGACTGCCGACCTGACTGCTATCCAGGAGGCCATCATTGACACCCTCAAGCAAGAGGATATGACACAGAAAGATATTTCTGAACCAATAGGCTGTTCCCAGAGTGCTGTATCAAGGCACCTGCAAAGTCTGTGGGAAGGAAAAATTTTGGCAGAAAACGCTGCACAACGAGAAGAGGTGACCAGACCCTGGGGCAGATTGTGGAGAAGGCCCGATTCCAGACCTTGGGGAACTTGCGGAAGCAGTGGAGTCTGGAGTAGAAACATCCAGAGCCACCGTGCACAGGTGTGTGCAGGAAATTGGCTACAGGTGCCGCATTCCCCAGGTCAAGCCACTTTAGTCCAGAAACAACAACAGAGGCGCCTGACCTGTGCTACAGAGAAGCAGCACTGGACTGTTGCTCAGTTTTGCATGTCATTTGAAAATCAAGGTGCCGGAGTCTGGAGGAAGACTGGGAAGAAGGAAATGCCAAAATGCCAGAAGTCCAGTGTCAAGTACCCACAGTCAGTGATGGTCTGGGGTGCCATGTCAGCTGCTGGTGTTGGTCCACTGTGTTTTATCAAGGGCAGGGTCAATGCAGCTATCAGGAGATTTTGGAGGACTTCATGCTTCCATCTGCTGAAAAGCTTTATGGAAATGAAGATTTCATTTTTCAGCACAACATGGCACCTGCTCACAGTACCAAAACCACTGGTACATGGTTTACTGACCATGGTATCACTGTGCTCAAATGGCCTGCCAACTCTCCTGATCTGAACCCCATAGAAAATCTGTGGGATACTGTGAAGAGAAAGTTGAGAGACAAAAGACCCAACCCTCTGGATGAGCTAAAGGCCACTATGGAAGCATACTGGGCCTCCATAACACCTCAGCAGTGCCACTGGCTGATTGCCTCCATGCCACGCCGCTTTGAAGCAGTCATTTCTGCAAAAGGATTCCCGACCAAGTTTTGAGTGCCTAACTGTACATAATTATTTGAAGGTTGACTTATTTGTATAAAGAACACTTTTCTTTTATTGGTCAGATGAAATATGCAAATTTGTGAGATAGGAATTTTGGGTTTCATGAGCTGTATGCCAAAATCATCTGTATTAAGAACATAAAAGACCTGAAATATTTCAGTTAGTGTGCAATGAATCTAAAATATAGGAATGTTCAAGTTTTATCATTACATTATGGAAAATAATGAACTTTATCACAATATGCTAATATTTTGAGAAGGACCTGTATATAACATGTCATCTCAAGATACTTTACAGAGACATTTCAACCAGATTTGGTTCAAAGTTCTCTATCTAAGGAAAACCAGCTGATTGCATCGACTCATTGACTCAACAGCAATCCCTCACACAAGCATGCTTGTAGTGACAGTGGAGAGGAAAAAACTCCCTTTAAACAAGAAGAAACCTCCAGCAGAACCAGGCTCAATCTGAGCGGCCATCTGGCATTCAAGGAGACAGACGCAGACACAGAAAAAGAAGCAGAGATACAAAAGGCACTGTCAACCGGCTCCCTTATGCTGTCGTCATCAACACACACACTCATACCTAATGACAATTTAGAGAGACCAGTTAACCAAACAGTCATGGTTAAGACTGTGGGAGAAAGCCAGAGTACCCAGAGAGAACCCATGCAGAGAACATTCAGAAAAACCCTGGGCTGGGAACTGAACCCATAATTTTCTTGCTGCAGGGCAACATTGTAACAAACTGTGCCACAGTGCAGGCCCAAAATTTAACAGTCAACTGGAAACTTGTCCATCATAGATTGTTCTTCACCTCTCCCAGTAGCTGTTGGACATGTTTGTCTACAGCAGGGGTGCTCAAGTCCATCCTGTAACTTTGCATCTCTTTTCTAACACACCTGAGGCATGGTAACAACACAATAATTTAATTCAGGTGTGTTAAAAATGGGGTGCATAAAAAAAGTTGCAGGTTAGTAGCTCTTGAGGACTGGACTTGAGCACCCCTGGTCTACAGCACCATGCTGTGTTTCATGCCTGGACCACATTAAGTTAAGATTAGTTACATCTTCTTCTATACGAACTTCCATGTGAACATGTAGGTATGTCTGAAACCAAAATGCCAAAATGTATCCAAACGAAGTTCTGGGAAAAGCAGTTTTAGACTTGTATGGCTTCAATGAGAAGCAGTGAAGTTTTAGATCTGTGGACAAGAAGAACTCTGCCAGAAAAGGACAGAAGGCCTGCACAGAAACAACTTCTATAGGTATTTTTGCAGCTGTGTTTCATCAGGAATCCTCTAAATGAACAAACCACTCAGAATCCTTTCCTGAGTGAAATTAAGACAATGAGAAAGTTATACTCAAGCACAGATAGCATTAGGTCCCTATCAGTAAACATTTATCTTTTGATAAAACCATTTTTTTTAAAGAATACAATTTTCTGATATCACTCAGATTAATTAATTTATTAAGCCTCCTCTTGAACCCAGCTGTTTTATTTTGTGGCACTAGTAACCTTTATTTGACACGACTGGGACTTAACTACCTCAAGAACTGAGGCTTCCATGCATGGGCTTGGAAAAACCTCATCATCACAGCATAAATGACCAAAAGAGCTAGAGCCAATATTGTGGAGAAAATTGATCATTTTATGCATGCTCCAGCCTCTATATTGATTGCTTAGAAAATTTGCTTCCATTTTAAATTAAAATATCATTCTCTTGACTCAGAATTTAGGAGTGAGAACTCTTTTTTTTAAAGAAAATGTTTTTGATACTGGAATAAATGACAGAGGCACATTTTTCCTGTCAGATCTCAAGAAAGTTCTGCAGGTGAATCCAGACCTGGTGTTTTTCTCTCGCAATCATTCTCACATTCACAGTGGTTCTGGTTCTGCTGAGGGGTTCTTCCCGTGAAACAGAGGTTGTTATTCTTTAATGTCACCTGTAAGTTTAAGGAAGAGGACAGCGGGAGAGTCAATGCCGCTGTTTCTATAGACAAATAAATAAAAAATGAGCATCTCTACCTAATAACCACAACCAAATTGTGATCAATGTGATTGAATTTCAACAATTTTCTGTTTAGATTTGATTGTTTTTTTATTTTGCACCCAGTTAGTCACAGTAAAAGAAACAGGACTGTAGTGGAAAAACAGGCCAAGCACCAACTTCTATAAACAAAGGTGTTGATGGCAGCAGCACAGCTGATCTGTGTCACAGCCAAACAGGAACAGTCAAGGAGAAGCTACTATGAGAAAAAGCATAGAGAGCAAAAATACTGCATGATGGAAGAATAGAGATAGAATGAAGCAGAATGATGAAAAGGGGTCCCTATGTCCTCCAGCAGTCTAAGCCTATAGCAGCATAACTATAGCGATAGCTCAGGATAACCTAAGCCACTCTAACTATAAGCTTTATCAAAAAGGTCTGCCTCATGGACTAAACCTAGTAGTTGGTTCCACAGGAGAGGAGCCTGATAACTAAAAGATCTCCCTCCCATTCTACTTTAAGCAATTCTCAGAACAACTGGTAAACCTGCAGTTTGAGAGCCTTTTGAATTGAAAAAGCTTCCTGGATGCCAAGCGAAACATCTTCAAACTTGAAAACAAAGTCCAGTGGATTGTTTTTTAAGTTGTTTGGAATTACTATGAGCCGGATGACTGAGAATCTTCACCAGCATTGAGAGCACTGTTAGGAACTCTGTTCGGAACATTAGGAACAATCATATCTCTGATATAAGATGGAGCTTGGCCATTTAGGCTTTATATGTGAGAAGGAGGATTTTAAATTGTATTCTCCATTTAATAGGAAGCCAATGAAGAAAAGCTAGGATAGGAGAGATATTATCTCTCTTTTTAATTTTCCGCAGAACTCTGGCTGCAGCATTTTGGATCAGCCTAAGGCTTTTAACTACAGTTTGGAGGTCTGTGGGCTTCCTGCTAGTAAAGAATTACAATATTCCAACCTTGAAGTAACAAATACATGGACTAGTTTTTCAGCATCAGCTCTAGATAAGATATTTCTAGTTTTTGCAATATATCAGAGATGAAAGAAGGAAATTCTAGAAATGTCTTTGATACGGGATTTAAATGACAGGTCCTGATCAAAAAGAACACAAAGTTCTTTTACTTTATGATCTGAAACCAATTTAATCCCACCCAAATGATGACTGACTAATCAGCCTCTTTTTCAAAAGATTAGACATCCAGGTGTTTATGTCTTTAAGAAACGCCCGTAATCTATGCCATTGGCTAGTTTAATCAGGATTTGTGGACAAATTATTAAAATCAGAAAAATCAGAGGTCAGGTATTTTCTGATCAATTGCCAAGTTACGTTAAACCTCCATCTGAGCTTAGAGAGCAAGGAGAACCCACCGAAGATGAAGGCATGTGAGCATCTGTTTGCTATTGCACCGGTCTGACAGTGTTTGTGTTCCTGCTGGATTAACAGGCTTTAATCTGTTAATCTCACTCAATGTCTCCTACTGGAAATAGCTGCACATCAGATTAAGAAGCTCTGCCAGCAACAGCTGAGAGGAATTTCTCCGTGATCAAGGGAAAAACAATCTGATGAGGCTGCAGAGGAGCAGGAGCTCCTTGTGAGATTGTCACCTGAGACTGAGTGCAATTCTTATTGTCTTCTGATTATCAACAAAGAAACTCACCATTAGAATAGGAAGAGAGACCTTTTCTGAGCAGCTGTGACTCTAAAACTCAGAATGTGAACAGAAAAGTTTGGATCATGTTTCAGCTTTTCAGACTGGAACAAAGACGGAGCTGCATGAACAGAGAGTCCTGATCTGTGCAGTGATACGTCGGTTTCACTCACTTCAAAGGTGCATGCATGTTTCAACCACTGATGATTTTACTTATTTAAGAAGAGCTGATGATAAATTATGTTTTTTACTGAATTACATTTCAGTGTTTAAAAAATATTCCTGGAGTGAGCGGTTGATTTAAATTTAGAGCCAGGCAGAAGTGGAGATGCTCAATTTTTTTTTAATACTCTGACTTCAAACTTTTTGTCTCATCACACTTTTATAACTCGTGTGTTTACCAGCTACACCTCCGGTAATCCAGTCTCTGGTCAGACCTTTGCGTTTCTAAAGATGTCTGTACGTGAAGTTTGTGGGGAGCTCAAACATTTAGATATTAAAATGTATGGATAAAAAAAGGCATACAGGATTTCACTAACTGCCTAAGAAGTAGAGGGAGATATTCTCACAGACAAAGACAGTTTCCCACAAACAGAAACATTGATTCTAGAGTCTAACCTCTTAACAAAACATCTAAAACAGCTTCTGAGGCATCAGTAGGATAAGACCCAGTCAGCCTTTTCTATCAGAAATTTATTTTTAGCTGAACCTGTGAGACATACAGTATACCCTTACTTAACCTACCCAACTAACAAAACTCTATTGCATTTGGAAAACTGCATTTGTTTTCTCTCTATTAAAAAGAGGAGATCCTACAATACCATATAATTACAAACCCATTTCAAAGCTGTGTGTTTTAGCAAAACTTCTTGAATGTTAATAAACGAACAGATTAAACATTATTGGTATCCTGAAAACATTTTATCACCTCATCAATCCGGTTTTAGAAAACAACATGAAATAGTTACTGCCTACCTGAAGGTCCTAAATGATGAAATTGAAGCTGTTGATGCCAAGGACTACTGTGCTGCCCATTTAATGGATCTGTCCAAAGCCTTTGACACAGTTGATATTTTTGTCTCAAAGGCTTTTGGACATAGGTTTCACTAACTAGGCTGTGGGTTCCTAAATTATCTAACTGGTCTTAAAAAGTGTGTACAGTTTTGTATTCAGACACCAAACTATTGGGACATCACTTGGGGGGTCCTGCAAGGGTCAATTTTAGGACCTACTCTTTTTACTATTTACTTTAACAATGTAACCCATGGTATTACTAATGCGGCTGTAAATAATTATGCTGATGATTCCATAAGCTATTGTCATGCAAAAGAAGTGAAGCTTTTCTTCGAGCACCTGTCTGTGTCACAGTTGGGTGGAGGTTTTGAGGACCCAAATGCAGAGATCAGGAGCCAGAGATGAATCTTGTAGATTTAATTACAGAACTGAGGCAAAACACAAAAATACAAATAACAACCAAAAGACCAGAAAACGTCAGGGGAAAACTCACGTTTGAAGCCAGAGATTAGGAAGCAACTAAACAACAACAAGGAACCAGCCCTGAGTGACAGCAGAGGTGGTGTATATAAGGGGAACAGAAGGGAGAACGGGTTAATGAGCTGTATAAGGAACAAGTGTGAATTAGAAGGAAACCAAGGGGAAAGGAAAAAAGCACAAGACGGCAACAGAGAGTAACTTAAGACTACTTGAATATAATGGAAAATAAACCCTAAGATCAACAAAACAGAATAACTGAAAACTAAAAACTCAGGCTCAAAAGGAGATAACCATAACAGTATGCTTTTAAGACAATTCAGTCACAGTTTTCACAACTTCAATTACTGCTAAATGCAAGCAAGATTAAAATAATTGTATTTTCCAGCAAATAGAAGAGGCGTTCACCTCTCCCTACTGTCACCACAGTTTTGGAATTGCAGATTGACTTAGTATCTTATACATATGTTGGCATCACTTCAAACTTTTAACCTTTCAGCCTCACATTGGAAACCTGCTCAAAAAGCTTAATCTAAAACTTCTTCTTTTTTTCAAGATAAATCTTATTTGCCAGAACAGCCTGTTTCTGCCATGTTCCTGAGCCTGTTAGGTTATGACGATGCTGTTTACATAAAAGCCTCTAACAGCTCATGACATGTTTTGAAAGCTGTGTATCATGGAGCTCTCAGTCTCACTCACCCTCTACTCACTAGTTAACTGGCCCTCTCTACACGCAGACTGCTACACATTTATTAACAGATCCAGTCTTCATCTGGTACCACCCTATTTGTCATGTTCATATCTATTAAATTTCAATTACCATGTTTTCACGACCATAAGGCGCACCGTACTAAAAGGCGCAGTCTCAGTTATGTGTCCCATTTCTGTATTTAACACACACATAAGGCGCACCGGACTATAGGGCGCAGGTTTTATATACAGGTGCATGTCCTCTACTACGTTTAAATGCCTCTACTGCGTATTTAAAAATAGAGCGGGAGCAAAACTGAGTATGTTTGTGTTTTATTCATGTATTTATTAAAAAGTATTAATCAAACCCATCCAAGTCATCATCCTCTGTTTCTGAATTAAACAGCTGCTCTAAATCAGACATGCCAGTTTCCCCTTCTTCGCTGTCAGAGTCACTTTCCGTACCGGGCGGCTCCTCGGAAATGATGCCGGCTTTTGCGAAAGCTCGAACAACAGTGCCAGTAGACACATTAGCCCAAGCATCAACAATCCATCCGCAAACGGTGGCGTAACTTGCCGGCGCTGCCTTCCACTTTTCGTGAAACTGTGGTCTCTGTCGGTCATCCATCGCTCCCACGCCGCTCGCAGCCTTACTTTGAACGGCCGCTTCATACCGATGTCGAGCAGTTGAAGTTCCTTTGTCAGACCCCCGGGATAACAGCGAGCACAGCGTTCATTTGATTCACCTTTTTTTCACATCGGCTGTGAGATGGGCATGCATGGAGTCACAGATTAACAGCGATGGTGATGTGTGGAAAAAACCACCTGGTTTCCTTACATAGACCTCCCTTAGCGGCGCTTTTATCATCTCCTCATCCATCCAGCCATTTTCATTTGCCTTAATAAAGACTCCAGCTGGAAAAGTCTCTTTAGGCAAAGTCTTTCTTTTAAAAATCACCATGGGCAGCAGTTTCTGTCCATTTGCGTGGCAGCCAAGCACACGGTTTTATATACAGGTGCATGTTCTCGCCAAGCAAACAGATAGGGCGCACCGCACATGTTGAGGAAAAAAAAAAAGACGTTTATATGCGCCTTATAGTCGTGAAAATACGGTAAATGTATTTATATAGTGCCAATTCACAACACATGTCATATCAAGGCACTTTATAGTTCACCAGATCATAGAGTCAAATTGATTCAAAGTTTTCTAGTAGTTTAGCCAGTCACAGTCAGAGAAACAGGACTACACTGAAAAACAGGCTGATCTCAAACATCTATAAACAAAGGTATTGATGGCAACAGCACAGCTGTTATGTCTCTCCAGCATGGGGTCACAGCCAAACAGGACACATCTCACATAAACAGCAGTGCCAGAGCCTCCCTTCACAGAATTTGATCCTTTCCAGCGTTCCTTTGGTACTTTGTGTCCTGAACTTTGCAAAAAAAGCATTTTCCACTCTGGTCTATCCACCTAGAACCTGCTTCAGTACGACCTGAAGTTATCCAGTCTATTCACACTTGGGGAGTTTTATTGATACTTCTAGAAAATACATGTATTGGCATCTACACATGTTTTAAATTATTTCATGAACAATTCATAACTGATCTTTTTTTACTGTGTATTGTATAATTTGTGTATTATATAATACTGTTAACAGTTATTGTTTTTAAAATATGTTCCTCTTGTAAATGAGATTCTAAATCTTAAGACATTTTCCTTTCTAAATAAAAGATTAAATAAAATACTTTAATATAAGGAAAAATGATTTAGATAATGTACAAAAAAGCTGCTAATTACAGACACAATCAAATTGTTCTTCTGAGGCAGTTTTAAAGCTATTCTAATTTTATTATAAATGCTTGAAGAAAAAGCTTTGCTTTGAAACATCCACACTGACCCGTGATATCACCTCCTGTGTGGCTGTTACCGGTTTTGTTCTTTGACACTGGAATAAAGGTCGCCAACAAAGGAATAAAGATCGTATTTCTCTGGAAGCAGCAGTTAAACTCATTGTTCTTCAAATTCAACCCCTTTATTCATTGGGAACATTCCTCTGCTGATCAGGCGTGAAAAAATACTGCAACAGGCCGCTCTGGGTTTCCTGTTTGCAAAACATTTCTTCAGTTTGCTACTGATTCTTTTTTCAGATTCAAACCTTGAACTACTCCACGTTCTGGGGTTTTGAACTTATTCAGCGTAAACCGCAAAAAGAGAGTTCCCGTGTTCCACAGTGATGAGGCTTTCTGGGCAAAACCAAAACCATCTGGAGCCCTGTTAGTTAGTGGGCTGAATACATGAGGTACAACTGTAGCACAATTGTAGTTAAGATTGTAGAACGGTCTGTAATATAGGCTTTTGTATGAATTGTGGTAATCATAATAGTACATGCTGTAAACCCGGCTATAGTAGAAATTGTAATACAGGTACTAGTACAAGTGGTAGCAAAGGATGGAGAACAGGCAAGAGTTCTGGTTGCAGAATCAGCTGTAGTACGGATTGTAGTACAGGAAGTAGTACTGGACGTATTGTGTCTTATAGCTCATTTGTGCAAGTAGTGGTTTAGGATGGAGTTGAGGCTGGGATAAAGGCTAGAATTGAGCTGTTGTAAAGTAGTACAGTACAGCTGCAGTACAGGTAGTGGTACTAGTCATATATATATAATATATATATATATATATATATATATATATATATATATATATATATATATATATATATATATATATATATATATATATATATATTTATATATATCATACTATTTAATATATTAGTAAAAGGTTATAGTTAGGGTTGTATTACAGGTTGTAGAGCTGCTGCAGAGGTTACTGTCAGTCAGTGGGGATTTAATCCAGTTCTCAGATAAACATGATAATCTCATTAAGGAGTTTTCACACTCCACCAGCTGATAAACTGTAGAGGTTGGTGAAGACATTCTTCATTGTTGTTTTCCTCAAGTTTTTGAAGGCAGATGGATCCCAAGTCTTGTTCTTTTGAATAAGCAACCGATGCAGATCATTTTCCTCAGGCAACCATATGGTCTTATTAACATAAAAATGGTCAAATGTATGCAGATGACAGTTTTTTTTTTTCTGTACACAAAGAGCAGTAATACTGTCACCAGAAATGTCTGGAGTCTGTCACTGGTTTATAAATAACCATTGCATTTTGAACTATACACAGAGTGCATTGATTATCTTTTCAGTTTAGAACAAAAAAAATATTCTAAGGTACTTTAAAAGTTTAACCGACTCTAAAGATGCTGGAAAACTATCCATGTGTCTCAGCATGTTTAAGGTGTAACATGCAACATTTGAGATGTTTCAGTGCAGATTTTCCAATCAGAAGTGTTTACAGTCTGTCAATGTGGAGAGAATTTAGCTTTGAAAAAAAAAGAAGAAAAAACTAAGTTCCTCTCGCCACCTTTTTTTGATTGGTTGGTTTTCAGAAGCTGAAACTGGACTGGAAACCAGAGCCATGGACTGGAGGACAAAGAACTGCTCTGGGTGCTGCTGGGAACCTGCAGACTCATTGTTTCTGTGTTGTTTCAGGTTACAAAACTCTACTCAAAGGGATCTCTGGGAAATTCACCAGTGGGGACCTTGTGGCCATTATGGGGCCCTCAGGAGCTGGGAAGTCCACGCTCATGAATATCCTGGCAGGATACAGGTGAGCCTGTGGCCTTTTAATCCTCACTCTGATCAGGTTCTGTGGAGTTCTGAGTTTTCCTTTGCAAGCATAAACATTTCAGACTGGATCTCTTTATGAATCAGATATTCTTATTTCTTCATTCTCCAACAGGGAGACAGGAATGAAAGGGGAGATCCTGATCAACGGTCAACCCAGAGACCTGCGCTCTTTCCGGAAGGTTTCCTGCTACATCATGCAGGACGATATGTTGCTTCCACACCTCACTGTGCAGGAGGCCATGATGGTAGGCTCAGATCCTCTGATAATCTGTCTTAAGGGAAAATGTCCAAATAATTCAATTCAATTCCGTTTATATAGCGCCAATTCACAACACGTCATCTCACAACACTTTACAGTTAACAGGATCATACAGTCAATTTGAATCAAACTTTTTTTATCTAAGGAAAACCAGTTGATTGCATCAACTCATTGACTTGAATGCAATCCCTCACACTAAGCGTGATTGTAGCGACAGTGGAGAGGAAAAACTCCCTTTTAACAGTAAGAAACCTCCAGCAGAACCAGGCTCAGTTTGAGCGGCCATCTGCTGAGGCCGACTGGGGTTCAAGGAGACAGAAGCAGAGATACAAAAGGCAGCTGTAAAAGGCGGCCCCATCCAGGAAACACACATGCAGGCATAAGAGCTGTGAGCCAGCTCCCATGTCAGAGGATGAAGAGAGCACATCCATCCACAGTCAGAGAAACAGGTCTACACTGAAAAACAGCCTGATCACTAAAACCTAATTTATTGTTGTTTTATTACATTAATCTATGTTCACCTTTATTTGCCAGAGTTATGATCTCCTACGGACTGAACTGACCAGTCAGAGCATCTATTTTTTTTTTTTAGGATTTCTAAATTCATCTTTTATATGAGCAAACATGAAAAGATGATGGGATTATCGTGTTTGATTTACTCTTATGCCAAGGTTTTATTCAATTTGTATACTGATCCGGATCATTAAGGACCCCAAACTGATCTCAAGGAGAATGTATTGGTCAGATATAGATAAAACTTGCAGCGCAGATTTTTTTCTGTCTGAAAGAACTTAAATTAAGCCAAACACAAGAAAAATCTTGACCTGTTGCAGTTTATGGTCTTCAAGCAATTTTCATCAAGTCTTTGTTGGGAACAAAGAGAAAGGTTTTGCTAGCTTAAGGAAAAGTTCTTGTCTGTTAGGCCCCGTCCACACGAAGCCGAACCCTGGCCTAAACGCACAAATTTTTCACCAAACCAGCCTCTCATCCATACGAAGCCGGCGTTTCGGGGGTCTGTAAACGATCTTTTTTTTATTCAGCCTTCAGAGTGGGAAGATTTTGAAACGCCGTTTTCGCGTTTCCATCTTTAAGCTCTAACCGCATTTTTTTTTACACGCATGCGTCATAGCGTCGCTTCTAAACACGCATGTGCGACACAGTATCACAACAACAATGGCGCCGTACTGTGTTGAATGGTTGCTGCTAATGCTACTCACCCTGCTGTCGGGCTTATAACAGAATCTTCTTCTTCTGGAATATCTCCATGAAGAACAGAGCAATATCGACGACATAGTTCAGCACCTGAATTTGACTGAACCACGAAAATGGACCCGCAGGGCAACCATGTATAAATATTAGTGCGCATGCCCAACATTTCGTCGCCACGACAGCGCCACTTACAGGCCTGGCATACATTTTGCAGCGTTTTCATGCATTCGTGTGGACGATCACATTTATTTTACGTCTCCGTCTTTACGACAAACGTTCTGGAAAATATTAGCATTTCGTGTTCGTTTTGACTTCGTGTGGACGGGGCCTTAGGTTCCTCCTCAGGCCCATAACACAAAGCAATGATATTCAGATAAGAGAGGCTTTGATAGGCAGGGAGTTGTTTGGAATTCTCACACATCAGTGCAGCATGGCTGTAAGCAGTGCAAGTGTTGACCCAAACACCCTACATCTTAAACTCCTCATTATACCAATTTTCTGGTTCAATATTAAGTTAACATGGTTGCAGAAGATGGTTAAAGATTGGGTGAAGTTTGTCTGAAAATAAAAATACAAATTTTAGCTGCTTTATTATATTATTTACATAATAGGGGTCTGGGATTCTATTGTGTGCTATTTATTGCGCCATAGTCTGAACCGTAAATAAATATACTAACATCATGAGGTTAAAAGATCAAACAGACATCTCTAGTCCTAGTTGTCATGTTAGTACCATATCTGTTCCTCTTGCAAATTTCAGACATGTATATTAGTTTTAGTTCATGTCCAGATGCTACAAACGTGACATCTGTGTGTCTCTGCAGGTTTCAGCCAACCTGAAGCTACAGGAAAAGGTGGAGGCTCGGAGGGAGATGGTACGCTTGCTTTTGTACAGTTTCTCTACCCCAGTTAAGACATCCAACTCTGCTCAGCAGATCTGATTTTGTTTTCGGCTCCATCAGGTTCAGGAGATCCTGACAGCTCTGGGGCTGCTTGACTGTGCTAAAACAAGAACATCGCACCTGTCAGGGGGTCAGAGAAAGAGGCTGGCCATCGCTCTGGAGCTTGTCAACAATCCTCCAGTTATGTTCTTTGATGAACCTACCAGGTGAGAAAAAGATCTGATGTCAACTATAGGTCTCCTAATCATTTCAATCAGTTTTCCTCTTCTTGTTATTAGGAGCTACAGTGTTTTTCCTGGTTGGTTTAGTTAGGGATATGTATACTGCTGGTTCTGTTGATTATTGTGCAGTTAAATATTTTTTAGTCTTGGAAACTTTAAATCATATTGAGCTGTTTGGTTCATTATTACTTCAGATTCCTGAGAAAGCACTGACACAACATTTGCTCTTGTGTGTTTGTGTTCTAGTGGTTTGGACAGTTCATCTTGTTTCCAAGTCGTCTCTCTTCTCAAAGCCCTGGCTCGAGGAGGACGGACCGTCATCTGCACCATTCATCAACCTAGTGCCAAACTCTTTGAGCTTTTCGACAAGGTAATGGGGGGAGAGCAAAGTTGCTGACATAATACACCAATAGACATAATACACCAATAGTATTAACCTACAGACACTTCTAAGTGCTCTAATATTAACACCCCTAAGATCCAGCACTGTTCTAAGACCCAATACCACCACAAGACCCGTCACCACTTTAAGACCAAAACTATTCTAAAACCAAGCTCATCCAAAGAACAAACACTATTCCAAGGCCCAACACCATCCTAAAGGTTGGAACAGACCTGATTTAACATCTGATCGGACGGAATATCGGATCAGATGAAGTTTTACCATGTACACTTGTGTCCATGGGCCTGGTTCAACTGCCCACAATTCTCTCCAACTGTACCTGGGTAGTTACAACCAAGGCAGAACCCTGGTGTATTTTGGTCGGACCAATGAGAATGCCATTAGTCAGGCATAAACAAAGACATGGTGGCAAAGGAAAAAAGATCTGCTTTGGCGGAAAAACAAAGAGCCTCTGTCTCCAGGAGGATCCTCATTTGGGCTTTCATAAAAATGTTGATTGGTCTAACTAGTCGACTTAGCTAGACTAATTTTACCCACATCTGGAAACTCAAAAATTGCCTGCAGGGCGGTGTGTGTGGCGTGCAAAACAGCTCTCTTATTACATTATTTTATGGGGTTACTAGAGCACACACTACAGTTAGCAATAATGGCCTGATTAGATCTACCTGACCGTCACAGCAACAGGATGAATTGTGAGTAATTTAAGTTCAGGTTAGGATTAACCCTTACTGTCAAATAGTCGACTTGGAAAAATTCCTCTCCGTTAATTCCCTATTCCCCATTTAGGTTAGTGTTAAAAACACTGCATTTATAGCTAACAGGAGAGACTTGGACATATCAAACCGAGAACATATAAAAAAAAAAAAAAAAACAAGATACCCTGGTATACATTTTATGAAAATGAGTGGCAGACATTGCAATTTGTTTTAGTGTAAGTTAGATATTTACCTTAAAATTTATGGTTCAGCAATATTTGGGAGGGGTTAACAAAGATTAACCTAAAGCTGGATGTTTTATAACTGACCTCTTTGGACTAAACCACTAGATGGCTTCACCAACTTTCTTAATCATATTAATTGAAAACATTTAACATTTTAAAAGCCTTTAAATCAAATTACACATAAACTGTTGGAGTGTCATACAAATACATAGGGCTAATTTTACTGAGTGCAAATAGATTTACCTAAAGATGTGTTGGTAACAAGCTAAAGAAGAGGTTATGAGTTAAATGAGACAGAAAGAAAATAAATCTGCTTACCATTTTTGGCCCTAAAGTTAAATTTTGTTTTTTATCTGAAATCAACTTTATTTTCTGCAACAAGGTATTTTCTTTTCTCCCTTTCAGATTAAGCTTCTTTCTGTCCATCATTTTCACCCAGAACATTTTAGGAACACAGTAGCAATAACATTTCCAGGCAAACTGAACTGTTTGGAAAAGAGACCTCAGAAAACTCAAATAGATCCAGAGTTGTAGTGACCTGAGATTCCTGATCTCTGTGTGTGTGTTTCAGCTCTATGTGCTGAGCCAGGGTCAGTGCATCTACAGAGGAAAAGTGTCCAGCCTGGTTCCATACCTGCAGAACCTCGGACTGAACTGTCCCACCTACCACAACCCAGCCGATTTCAGTAAGAACAGAAGCACCAGTCTCATTTCAAGACCCGTTCTCTGACTCAGAACCTGGTCACCCGGGTTATGAGGAATAGTCGTGACAGTGTCCTCTGTGTAGTAGACAGCAGGCAGAAGCTCAGAAGGATTCTGGTGTACCTATAGATGCATGAAAGATTTGCTTATCTTCAAGCCAAGGTCTTATTCATCTTTGACAGGATTTAAAGCAGAAACTTAAAAAAGACAAAACATTTTTTTATTTCAAGTTTGAGGAACTTGGATGGAGGAAAGCTTGCATTAAGTTGGTGCTAGGGTCTCCGATGTAGTTAAACAACTTAGAAAAACTTAGGATAGGTATATCTACGTGGAGCGTTTCAGTATCAAAAACCAGTCTTCTTTAACTTTTCTGTGGTTCTAGCATGGAGGTGGTTCTCTGCATAAGCTTTTTGGGATGGGGCTCATAGTCTGTTGATATATCAGATCAAATGTTATGTCCTTATTCTTAGCCACCTGGAAAAGTTAATTCCATGCTACTAAAGACACATCTGTCTGAGGTGAACCTTATGTTCAGGAGCATTCTGGTCTTTGTCCTGGCGATCTCAAACTAAACCACCTCTTTACCCTCACCATCAGGGCCGGTTCTAGCCCTTTGGTTGCCCTAGGCGAGATTGAGTTTTGCGCCCCCCCCCCCCCCCCCCGCTCACTTTTGCCGTGCTAAATACGAATACTGTTTTCAGCATCTGTTTAGTGCTTCGTTGAGTTCAGTGAGTGGATTTGATATAAGTATTAATAGTTTTAGGAATTGTGCTATAAGAATCAAGGTTGTGTTTAAGCATTCAGAAAAAACTGTAACTTAGCATGGAGTGATGCATAGACAAATACCAGAATAGGTTTCAGTACCTCTTATTTTAAATAATTTATTACACACTCAAAGTTAGGACTGTGCAAAAACACTTTTAACCATCTGTAAGGACACTTAGGTAAAGTATAACTAAAAAACTGGATTGAATCATTGAATGAATTTATTTCAGACAATTAACAAATTTAACACACATTAAACAAATATTAAATAAATCAATTTCAGAAATTACCAAATAACAATAAAAAATAATAAATTTAAGAAATTCTTCAACCAAGGACTACATAAAAAAGTAATTGATAAACATTAAATTAAATTTTCTTTTCCAGTTCAATTAAATCATTTGAACATAAATAGAAATGAGATAAACAAAATTTTCCTCTAAATAAAATATATCAGGTATATTTACCCTGATTTCTGACACTGATTAGTGATTAAAGAAAGGATTAACCCTCTACAAACAAAAGTGCTTTTATGAATACCATTACAAAATTAAAAGTTTGAAGTCGTTTTTTTTTTGTTCACATATTCTATGATGAACAGCCATAACTTCATATATTTTGATGATTATTTGTACATCCCTTTTGAACACTCAATGCAGATAATCACTACAAAATATTTTATTTATATTAGTATCTTCTACCCATTCTCAAGCTAATAATATAGCACATAATTCTGAGAAAAAAATGTCAACATTAGGGATGGGGATCGTTAATATTTATTGATATCGATACCTTTATCGATACTCCTTATCGATCCGAGTCTTTATCGATACCACTATCGATACTTTTTTGTTATTTGGTGGAAAGACGATGCAACAAAATTTTATTAACAGAACTGGTATTGCACTATTGCTTAACAAGTGAGCATAACAAAAACGTTTCTAGCCTTCAATAAACATGGCTAATGTAATAGGCCACTTGGAAATGACATAAAACTAACTAGAATATATTTTCACAATTGTTGGTTAATGTATTGTCTACTGTCACTTTTCATCATGTTTTTAGTGATTAGGAAAATATTTAACAAATAAATAATTGTATTTTAAATTAAATGTAATTTTTAATAAATGTTGGCATCAGTAGTTTCATTATATATAGAGCAATATACAACTGTATTACTCATGTTTTTCGCCAAAAACAAAATTTCCCGTTTTCTTTACGTTACACTTGAACGCATCATGATAACCTAATTGTCATTTTACTGAGCCAATCTGAACACATCATCACGCAACACGTCTGAAACTTTATTTACTTTTCAAGCTAACTAGCTTGTATGCTTCCGATTACAAGACGGATTTCACAATTAATATTTTTAACTGACCGGACAAGCTACAAAGTCTGTGTGCGCTTACCAGTGGTACTCTGAGTGGATGATTAAGACGGGCCGACTGCGGCAGCAGCTGGAGGAGGAGAGGGGAGTCTTTTCCGTTCAGCCATCCTCGAGTCGCGAGCAAAGTTAAGTGTCAGAATTCACTTGTTTTACTTTTAATATCTGTTTGCTTACAATTTCATTCCAAAATATTGGTGGACATGCTGCAGGGATTGACGTCACGACTTCCGGGTTGGAGGGCGCTTGAAAAGAGATCAGAATCTTTTCCGATTTTCTCTTAAATGTGAAAAAATAAATAAAAAAACGGTGGTATATTTATTTGTTCATATTTTGCTATTTATATATACGTAAGCTTAAGTCAAACTGACGGATGCTTCATAACCGGTTTAATTCGCTTTTTTTTCTAATTCTATGATTAATGGGAAGTAAGCCTAAGGGCGACGCTAAGTATAGAGGGCGCCCCCAACACATTTGTCGCCCTAGGCAATTGCCTAGCTCGCCTATAGCAATCGCCGGCCCTGCTCACCATGACATTTCAGCTTATATAGACTTTTTTTAAGGCCATGGGTCTCAGCTGGAGGGAAGGTAGAAGACGACTTTTGGATTGGGAAGGATGTTCTGTCACAAAGTGATGTGGGATGGGGATTAGATTAGATAAAATGTATTGTCACGAAATTAATTTGATTTGGGTACAGACTCTGGCTCCTACATAGTCCAAACTATGTGTCACACTGCATTCACACATAAAAACACTGCTACAGAAATTCCATTATAGGACAATAAATAAATACATAATGAACAATGTTACGTTACATTTACAATAAGAAAAGAAAAAAATATAAAAACCCTTCTTTAAAAAATCTACTACATGAGATAATGAATATAGAAACAAGCATATCCATTTAGTGTAAATTTTGAATACCCTTGCATATTCCACAATTTAATGCTTGATACTGTTTATTGCCTTAATGGAAAGTGGAAGAAATGAGCTCTTATAGCAGTTCAATCTCGACTGGGACTCGACCTGAAGGAAGAAACTGATACTCTGAATAAACAAATATGAGTGGGGTCTGAGATGATTTTCTGGGCTTGTCTAGTTATTGTTTCATTGAAGATGGTTTGAAGTAAGGGGTGCTTAACAAGTTCCATCAAATTCATTGCTCTTTGAGTCAGGCAATTAGGTTTGGCCTCCATTTACAAACCAAGACAGGTTGCCAAACCAGGCAGAAATTCCATACCAAATCATGTTCTCTATAACAGCACGGTAAAAGAGCAGCATGACTCTCTGACTGACACCAAAGGCCCTCAGCCTGCGCAGAAAATGTAGCCACTGCTGGACCCTGTTGCAGACATAATCAACTTGAGCAGTCCGAGATAATTTATTATTGATTTTTAATACAAGATGTTCATAGGAATCTGCTTGGGCAAGTATTTGATTATGGATGACTAATTGATGGAGCTAACTAAATAGACTGGAGCAGCATTTGCTGTGATTGTCATGTTGAAAAGTGTACTGAACTTTGCTGAGGAGCCAAGCATATAGGGTCTCTGCTTCTACTCTTGTTCTTGTCTGTCTGTCTTCTCTATAAGTCATGGAGGTTGCATCCGGGGAGTACGGGGACCAGATGGTGAGACTGGTCAGGGCAGTTCAGGACAGGAGATCTGAGGAGGTCCATCAGAAAGAGCTGAATGGAGACGCCAGCCTCCACCCGCTTCTGTGGCAGGAGGTAGAAAACAAACCACTCTAGGATCTCAACTGGAATATCAGACAGTAAAATAAAAACATACAGTCGGTGTTCTGGATGATTTCTTACAGCTGAATGTTTCTGCTCTGCTCAGGAGAGTTCTTCATCTGAAGGTTGCCACAGCTTCTCAGCCAGCTGCAAGACTCAGTTCTGCATCCTGTTCAGGAGGACTTTCCTCAGCATCCTCAGAGACTCGGTGAGAAAGCTGGTCTCCCTCCTACAGCTGCTGGAGGCTTACCTCCACTATCTCAGATTTGATTCTGACCCATTTGAAAAAGATCTGAGAGTGGATCATTGATGCTTAAAACCTGAGAAAATAAAAATACTGTGATTGGCAACTTCTCAAGAAATTCAATTCAGTTCAAGTCAGTTTATTTATATAGCGCCAATTCACAAAAAAAGTCATCTCAAGGCACTTTACAGTTGATCAGATCATCCAGTCATATTGATACAGTTTTCTATCTAAGGAAAACCAGTTGATTGCATCGACTCATTGACTCAAATGCAATCCCTAACACTAAGCACGCTTCTAGTGACAGTGGAGAGGAAAAACTCCCTTTTAACTGGAAGAAAACCTCCAGCAGAACCACGCTCAGTGTGAGTGACCATCTGCTGAGGCCAGCTGGGGTTCAAGGAGACAGAAGCAAACATTGAAAAAGAAGCTGTAAAAGGCGGCCCCGTCCAGGAAACACACAGCCAGGCAGACGAGCTCTGAGCCGACTCCTATGTCAGAGGATGAAGAGAGCACATCCAGCCAGTCACAGTCAGAGAAACTGGACTACAGTGAAAAACAGGCCAATCTCCAACATCTATAAACAAAGGTGTTGATGGCAGCAGCACAGCTGATATTTCTCTCCAGGATGAAGTCACAGTCAAAGAGGAACAGACAAGATAAAGCTACCAGGAGAAAAAGCAGAGAGAGTATAACGTTAGAGATTGAACTAAAAGATTCTACAGAGTGGGAGAATAGCGATAGAATGAGGCAGAATGATGAAAAAGGCCCCCCTATGTCCTCCAGATGTCTAAGCCTGTAGCAGCATATTTATAGAGATAGTTCAGGACAACCTGAGCACCTCTAAATATAAGCTTTATCAAAAAGGAAAGTTTTAAGCCAACCCAAAAAATAGACAAGGTGTCTGCTTCACAGACTACAACTGGTAGTTGGTTTCACAGGAGAGGAGCCTGATAACTAAAAGATCTGCCTCCCATTCTACTTTAAGAAGTTCTAGGAACCACTAGTAAACCTGCAGATTGAGAGGAACATAAGTAACAATCATATTTCTGATATAAGATGGAGCTTGGCCATTTAAGGCTTTGTATGTGAGAAGGAGGATTTTAAATTCTATTCTTTGATTCAACATGAAGCCAATGAAGAGAAGCTAGGATAGGAGAGATATGATCTCTTTTTTTAATCAGAACTCTGGCTGCAGCATTTTGGATCAGCTGAAGGATTTTACTCCAGCCTTGAAGTAACAAATGGATGGACTAGTTTCTCAGCATCACCCCTCTATCCAACCTCTATTGTTTTCTTCCTATTTGCGGCTTGTAAAATTCTGGCTTCATATGGAACAGTCATTTCCGTCATTAACAACTGTAAACTAGAGTTTGTTCAAGCAATGCTTTCCTCAACTTTGAACTAATCTGACAATGTGGTCTGGTTGAATTGACTCTGTAAAGAGCCTTGAGATGACATGTGTTGTAAATTGGCACCACATAAATAAACTGAATTTAATTCAAATTGAATTAGAACAGTGAAGCTAACGGTAGCTTAGCTCATACAATGCTCCAAATTTAACATTAATCATTGTAGATCATATTTCTACTGCTGTCAGAACACATTTATGACATTAAACTTAGTTATTTAGTAATGACTTTAGTTTAACAATTTTAAACTCTTAAAGAGAACAACAATTAGGCCAAATCTTCTTTGCTAACGTACTAGCTGCAGCCAGGAAGAAATCAGTACTGTCTCAGAACGCAGGATTTCATGAAAGGTAGCCAATCACAGGCAGTTTACTTTTTTTGGTGGGTTTCCCCCTAAAAACAATGATAAAAGTTGACATAAGCCACAGAAAAAGATCCACAAATGAGTAGAAGAGAATCTACTGGCACATAAAAAGCGTTTCAGAAGCAAATAGAAGGAGCATGAACTCGTGGATGTGATAAATTAAGGACCTCATGATATTAAATATGCATACATTAAATATTTAGAACGTGCCTACAGAGCAGTGTTTACAATTTAAATAAAACTGCTCAAATTAGTTTTTATTACATGTGAACTTTTGGAAGAATTCTCTCTTCTTACTTTCATATCATAATGTTTTAATTCCAGAGAAGAGATTTTGGCTAATCTTGTGGAAATAAAATCCTAAATTTGATACCAATATATGTTGTTTTATGTTTCACACATAAAATGGATCTTAATAGACTCCCAAATAAATTAAAAATGTTTTCCACATTATGTAACAGGTATCCCTGACACCTTAAATGAAAACAAGCAAATATTGTAGATTTGAATGAAAGAGCTGCATTATTTTGCAGTTTGTACATCCTGGTTGTTTGTTGATTTCATTAAAATAATTTATTCTTTTTAATCAGTTATCATAGAATAATTGTTAATTTCTCTAGTATCTGTATAACACTGTGACTGGCTGAGCAGGTGCTGACCCACCTCAGGATCTCCTCTCACATCGGGATCGGAGTTCTGATCGGGCTCCTGTACCTGGGCATCGGAAACGAGGCCAAGAAGGTTCTGAGTAACTCAGGCTTCCTCTTCTTCTCCATGCTGTTCCTCATGTTTGCTGCTCTCATGCCTACTGTACTCACATGTGAGTCAGCATGTCTCTCTCAGTATGGTACACAGAGGTAGAACCAGAGGAACATTCCTGGTTCCTCCTCCTGGTCCCTTTTTTCCTTCCTAATATTATCCTCCCATGTTTCTGTGCTCAGTTCCTCTGGAGTTGGGGGTTTTCCTGAGGGAACACCTGAACTACTGGTACAGTCTGAAGGCTTACTACTTGGCCAAGACCATGGCTGACCTTCCCTTCCAGGTAACTTCCTCACACACACGTTCCTCCAGTATTATTAAACACCTATCGAACACCTGGACCTTGATTTTGAGCTTTGAGGGACAGCCATGATGTGTTTATAGGTTGGATCTAAGAGTAACCTGCCAAGAATAAGATATCTGTCAATAAAAACCTAGAGTAGGTTCTTTAGGGGGGTTACCTATAACTTCACTATATTTCTAGAAAGCTAGTCGTTATTCATTCCTTTTGCTCAGCTTATCTTTCTTATCATCATATCAATTTAACTTTATTGATCTCACATTGGAGAAATTTACCTTTGTATTTTGCCCCTCCACTTGGGGAGCAGTGGGCTGCCATTGTGGGGCTAAAAATCTTGTTCATAGACCCTGAGTGGCAGTTTGTGGAAGTGGGGCTTGAACCCAGACCCACAGGATTCCAAGCTCTATACCCTAACCAATAGCAGGCCACTTCTCTCTTTTTGTTTATCTTTCTTGAAATGAAATTCGCCACATTAGGTTTTCACAAAGTTCAAAGTTCATCCTAATGAATGAGTATCCTGGTTGTTAAGGTCGTTAATTAGCACCATATTCAGAACTTATACATGGCCTTGAGGACTGAATTTAGACACCACTGTCGTAGAGATTTAATGACATTCCACAAATAAGAACAACTTAGGGCAGATATATTATTGGTAGTTTACAAATTTTATAAATGCTGAGAGTTGTAGTTTATTTGTGGTAATAGACTCAAGCCTCCTGATTTCTTTTTTGTTGTTTTTCAAAAAAAAAAAAAAAAGATGATAAAAAATACCTTTTTTTGTGGCATTTAATGCTGAATTTTTTTTTCTCCAGCTTTTTAATTGTAATTACACTGTCGCAAGTACAGAGCAACGGCATGTACTCTGCAGTTAACCCATCCCCTTGGGGAGCAGTGGGCTTCCATTAAGCGGCACCTGGGGAGCAATCAGGGGTTAATGGTTTTCCTCGGGACCCAGAATCCCAGTCCGTGTGAGTGGGGCTTGAACTCAGAACCTTTGGAATCAAAGCACAATGCCCTAACCACTGTGTAGCCTATTGGTGGTGTACAGTAGAATTTGAAGCAGGGTGAAAATTACAAGGTTCTGTAAAATTACTTCGAAGAATAAACATCAAACAACGGATATTAGAATTAATATCAGTACGTTTAATTTGTGCCATTGAATACTTGAGTATTTTCAAAAGTGAGCACTTCAGTGCCTTAATTTGAGTCAATTTTTGACCAAGCAACTTTTGCTGGTAGTTGAGTAAGATCGACCATGAGTATTGTGTCCAAGACTCGATATTTGTCAACTATTTGTATTTTGCTGCACTAGTGGCTCGTCATTGCAAAGTAGGCTGACAGGAAAGGGGGTACAAGTGAGGGGGAGAGACATGCAGTAAAGGACGACAAGTCGGATTGGAACCACGGTCAGGGATGTTGAGGATACATGGGTTGTGTGAACTAAAGCACGCCCTACGTGACAACATTTTTGATGATCTGAGACTCATATAGCTTGCAGCACACAGAACTGGTCCACCATTTCTTTATTGTTTTTAGTGTTTAAACTATGGTGATACCTTCTTTTTCTGGAAGGCCCACAGCACTACTGCAGCCCATAATATCTGTTTGTATCTGCCTTGGTACTTTATTTGAGAACTGACAGGTTAGACAGAAATTTCAGTTCTAGATTGTAAAAACATAAATAAATCAGAGCTGAAATACAATCTGAGCAAAAGAGAGATTCTGTGTAACTCTTTAAAGTGTTGGAGGGTTTAACAGAAAACTGTAAGTCCTTCAGCTGTGGGTGACACACTGGGTTATAGTAGACAGAGGTATCCATGTTTTCATCACATCACAGGTCTCTGAGATTAATGTGTTAAATTAAAAACCTTCAAACATAAACTGTGATTGATTAAAAACTGTAGAGATAGAACTAAAACACCCATGGTTCTAGGTAGACCTATCAAGCAGAACTTTGGGTCAAAAAAAAAAAGTTTTGTTGAACTTGACCAAAGCTGCAGCAGGAGTCAGCTAAAGAAAAACTTGGAGGGAACTTGTACAAAACCACGAAATGGTGTTTTTAGATTTTTGACAGAAGAAACTCTTTATTCTAGGTGGTGTTTCCAGTGGTTTACTGCAGTATTGTTTACTGGATGACGGCTCAGCCTCCAGACGCTGCACGATTCTTCCTCTTCCTGTCTCTGGGAGTCCTTACGTCCTTAGTGGCTCAGAGCCTGGGTTTGCTGATCGGAGCTGCCTCCACCTCACTGCAGGTCGGTTCCTTCCCTCACCTGCATAGAGTTGGATTGGTTTCCATGGCAATCTCACAATATTTGATCTTTGCAGGTGGCCACATTTGTGGGTCCGGTCACAGCGATCCCGGTGCTGCTATTCTCAGGGTTCTTTGTCAGCTTTGATACCATCCCCTGGTACCTGCAGTGGATGTCCTACATCTCCTATGTCAGGTGGGGGCAGCTGTCAATGCTTCAGGATCATGATCAATAAGTTGGCAGCAGGGGGCACTGTTGTCCAGCTGACTGACACAATTTGCTGCTGTTGTGCTTCAGGTATGGCTTTGAGGGTGCCATCCTGTCCATCTATGGTCTGGATCGAGCAGACCTTCACTGCGATGAAGAAGATACCTGCCACTTCCAGAAGTCTGAGGCCATTCTGAAGGAGCTCGACATGATGGATGCCAAACTCTACCTGGACTTCATCGTCCTCGCCATCTTCTTCTTCTCTCTGAGGATCATCGCCTACTTCGTCCTGCGGTACAAGATACGGTCTGAGAGGTAGACCAGCACTAGCACAGGACTAAACCAGTCAGTCTGCATTTGGACTCTGATGAGGAGATGCTGTGTGTCTGAAGGTCTGGTTCAGGTCTTGCAGGGACTGGAGCTGGTCTCCTGGTTTCTGAATATTTTACTGTGCCACACTCTGAACTCAGCAGAATATAAGTCTCCCTGGGCTGGTTTCTGAAACAAGACTCTGATCAAGAGACGTTCAGGGCCAAGAGAACTTTCTTTGTGATGTTAGTGAATCATTGGTAGGTTTGTGAATGAAGACTTGTGGACTCACTGAGACTGTCCCACAAATAAACGTGTCAAACAAGTTTGGTTTCACTGTTTGCTTCCTCCAGTCTTTTTCCTGAAGCTGAATGCTCTTTGATTTGATCCTTGTGAAGCTTATTTTTTAAGTCTCGTGGCACCAAAGTAAGCACAGAGTGGGAAGACATGCAGCAAAAGTCTTAGTATGTAAACCCAATGTCAAAATAGAGGACTATGGCCTTCCTATATATCAGCAGCCTCTGCCATTATGCCACTGCTTACTGTGTAAAGCTTTCCATCCATCCATCCATCCATCCATCCATCCATCCATCCATCCATCCATCCATCCATCCATCCATCCTCTGCACAGCAATAAAAAAAAATCATGGTTCTTTTATTGAGTTTCTTTTTAATCGGAAATAAAAACTCGTAAAAAATGGTCAGTAAGAAACAAAACATATGCATCTCTGCAGATGCAGAACATGGAGGAGGAACCCTGTTTTTTTTTATTTTTTATTTTTTTTTGGTGTATTTGTTTTTTTAACCTATCATGAAAAAGTGCTGCATTTTTCCTGACCAGCAGGTGGAGATATTTACTTATAGAAGATAAAACTGCTGACATCAGGAGTGATTTTACACCCCAAAGAATTATGCTTCTCTTATTGAACTATGACCTGTAAACTGATAACCAATAATCAAAGATTTATCTGTGAGTTCTGGGGGAGATAAGCGAAGTCATGAGCTGCTTTCTTTGGATTTTTAGATTTTAGGAAAACAAAGGAAACAGTAAATGAACACATTAACTGACTGGTTATTTCTCCTCCTCAAGATACATATTAAAATTCATTCATCTGAGTTTGGTGACAGGAGGAGCAGCAGGAGCTGAGCAAAGTTTGTATTGTTTGGATGATTAAAGAGTTATGGAAGAATTTAAATCACTTTTGCCCCGAATTAATCAACTTTAAGGTTTTCCAGATCTCCTATCAATCACATTTCTTTTTCTCATAAATCCCACTTTTCCTCAAATTATTTCTAGAAAACACAGTTTACCCCAAAATATTTTTATGAGGTACACCATCATTTGGTGGAGATAATTACAGCACTTGATTTAACAAATGCAGCCATTATTAATTAGAAAGAGCACACTGAAACTCTGCATGTTTCTTACAGCAATTATATGGAAATTCATATATATGATGATATTGACTGCATTGTACAGAGGGTAAAATTGTCATACAAATACGATATTTATCTTACACCTGGCCCACTGTGTGCTGATCAGTTGGAACACTGGTACTGAAAGCTGATTGTTCTCAGGTTTAAATGTGTTTTTTGGTGGGAAAGATGTACAAGTTTAATTATACAATGCGGGTATTAAAAAAATACTTCTTTTTAGTGGTACACTTAAGATTAATTTGGAAAAAAGTGGAACAAAGTGGACTTAATGGAAGATGACCAAGAAGGACACCATCATTATAAACTAATCATAGAAAGGCCAGACTGGAATTTGCCAAACAAGATGGTGACAGCCACAATGATTCTAACAAATGAGAGAACGCTGGACTTTTACTCAAAGCACATCAACTCTATGTCCATAGAGGGGAAAATGAAGCATATCAAGTAAAGAACACTGTCCATACATACAAATGCTTTAATACTTTCTTTTTTGATGCATTTTTTATGATAATGGTCTTAACTTAAAGTTAAAAACATAGTCTATTTTCATAAATATATTTACTGATACATTTATCAGAACTATTACAATGTGCAATGTGGTAAATGCTTTGTTTGGTTTCATTTCTTTTAAAGGTTTTTCACCTGCTTAATTAAATGATTATCTGTAAACAACACAAGAAGAAAAATAAAAAAGGAAAAGATGAAACAACAGTTTGGTCATTGAGTGGAACCCAGTTTAATGTTCAGCTTAATACACGCCTTCAAGTGTGGGAATAGCACAGCAAAGATTCAATCACTTGACAAACATGGAGCAAGCTCTGTTATGCTCTGGGGCTTCTTTGCTTCATCTGGCACAGGGTGTCCATCTCTACAGGTTCCAATGAAATTTCAAGAATATCAGGGGATCATAAAGAGAATGTGTTAGAACTGTGTTAGAAAGCTTGGTCAACATGACAATGACCCAAAATACAGCTAAAAACACAGAGAATGGCTGAGAAGAAAACATTGGACTATTCTATTCGGCTTGTAAGAATAAAATCTAAATCCTATTGAGCATCTTTGGAAGAAGCTGAAAAATACTTTCTGGAAAAGGCCCCCTTCAAACCTGAAACAAGTGGAGCAGTTTTCTCATAAGGAGTTGAACAAAATACTTGAATGGAGGAGCAGATTTATCATTGACAGTCATAGGAATCATTTGGTTGCAGTGATTGCCTCTAAAGGTTGTGGAACAATATGTTTAAGCCAAAGGTACTATTAGTTTTGTCCAGGCATATTTAAGGAGTAAATATTTTTTTCCTTTTAAATCACTCTGCTGAAGGATTTTTTTAAAGTAAATCCTAAATTTATTTTCTTCATTTTCATAGAATTTACTTTTGTCATATTTAAGCTATTTCTGTGACCATTGTGGATTTTTCTTTTATTTAAGTACCACAATTTTTTTATGTGTGTACTTCTAAATGCCGTTTTTTTGGGTCTTTTTCTTTAGAAGTCCTCCAGGGCTTCAGCCCCACAGGCCCAGGTGGCAGGTTCAGCCGAGTACCACTGTACCTGGAGTTAACCTAAACACCTTCTTACAGTGTACCTGTGTGTACAGGCCTGTATAAGCAGTGTAAAAAACCAGAAGCTAACTTGACAATACATATTTACTTGAATTTGATGCTACCTCTCTTAGAAAGGGTTTAGTGTTGGCCACTACTAAAACAAACCTCTGTCTTCCAACCCCTTTTCTCATGTTTTCAATGTTTAATCATTCACATCACACATTTACAGCTAGCTTGTGACAATTACCTGCACACTATATCAAATACTGCTTTTTTGTCTAAAACTATTTGTTAAAACACTCTCCTCAAGTTTAAAGGGGGTTACTTCACTATTGGCATATCCGGGAATGTGAAGTAACCCTGGAAATTTGCAGCCCTGCCCTGGGATACTACACTTTGCGACTGGCTCCTCCGACATTTACGGACTCACAATAAATTATAATGGAAGATGAAAATAAATAGTTATTTACTTTCTTATAAAAGTTAATAAAAAACTGTACATGTTTCTGATGAAGACAATGGAGATAACTCCTCATTCCACCACTCTGTTGCAAAACTATAATGACTGTGTTCAGTGTCAGTGCAGGTGCCAGGGTACAATAACAACTCATGAGACCGGGAAAGAATAATCATGTGTAAAATGAGGTGGAAATCAGAGGGAACAATTCCTTAAAGGAATAGTACTCCCAAAACATGATTAGCCTTCATTTTCTACTCACCCCCATGCTGAACAACACCCTGGAGTACTTTTTTGATATCTCAAATGCATCTGGAGATCTGGGAGGCTTCTTGCTGTCTGCTGACATTCAAATAATGGAGGTCTAAGGTGACCGAGACAGAAAGGTCCATAAAAGTTCACAAAAAACGAGTCAATATTCCTCCATACTGGTCGTCCAATGTATTCCAAGTGTCCTGAGTGGGTAGCATCCAGAATTTACTCGAAACGAAGTCATTTAGAATGTTTTTAGAGCATAAACAGTAGTGTATAGGATTTCCTGAAAGCGCGCACATGCGCGATCACGACGCTACGGAAGCCGGCAGACCAAACCAGATGAAAGTGCGCATTCAGCGTCTGCTCTGCCGATAATGCAAGCGTAGAAGAAGAAATGTGCTGTTTACCTGTGCAAAGAAAGAAACAACGAAAGAAAAATGTCTGAGGACTTCAGTGTTGAGGAAGAGCAGGAGTTCTTTGCCGAGCTGAATGCGCTGGTTTGGTCTGCCGGCTTCCGTAGCGTCGTGATCGCGCATGTGCGCGCTTTCAGGAAATCCTATACACTACTGTTTATGCTCTAAAAACATTCTAAATGACTTCGTTTCGAGTAAATTCTGGATGCTACCCACTCAGGAAACTTGGAATACATTGGACGAGCAGTATGGAGGTATATTGAAACGTTTTTTGTGGACTTTTATGGACCTTTCTGCCTCGGGCGCTGGGCACCTCCATTATTTGAATGTCAGCAGACAGCAAGAAGCCTCCCAGATCTCCAGATGCATTTGAGATATCAAAAAAGTACTCCAGAGTGTTGTTCAGCATGGGGGTGAGTAGAAAATGAAGGCTAATCATGTTTTGGGTGTACTATTCCTTTAAATAACTTGATTGGAACTTGTTCTAAAGCCCCTGTCACACCTTAACCATTTAAACCAGCATATGCCTGATGTATGAAAACTCTGGCAAAAACGCTGGCATACATTGGATAAGTTATAGGTTTTATACGTTTAGGTAGAAATGTTTTTTGCATTTAGGTTACGTATAGGTTTTATACGTTTTATATAAGTTATGAGCATGCTGAAGCACGCTGAAACACGCTGGCACACGTCGACATTAGGCAAGTATGACGAGAAATTTAGCTCATGCTCAAAATTTCTTGATGTATGCCAGTGTATGCCATACGTGGGCAATAAGTTACAGGTAAGTTATTTGATCGTTGTCAGACTTTAATTAAGTGTAAGTTACTCATAAGTCGTGGCGTGTAGCTTATCCAAACACTATGACTAACTTTTACATAACTTATCAAGAACTTATTTCAACGCATATCAATGTATTTGAAGTCTTCCATACGACCGTGGAACGTGTTTTTAACTTCCAGTTACTGTATAATGGTATAAAAGGGGGTTCACAGGAGGAAACTGTCAGTACTCCGCCAGACTTCATCCCCATCATAGGGTGCATGTGAGTCTGATGGATTCTCCCTGTGTTCACGGCCAACAAACTTCCTAGCAGACATTATGCTGAATGTGCTGTGACTGCAAACCTTATTTTTACTAATACCGCAGTCAAAGAAATCTTTTTATGCAGTTCAGGGGCCTCCAGGTGCACCGCTGCCCCCCTCAGGACACTGGCTTGAGACATTTCATGGGCATTATGCTGCCATGCGTTATTCATAAGTTAGGCTGTCTTTGGACATATGTTATGAATACTCTATGCATATGCCCCAAATTTAAACAGTTTTGCACTGAAAACTCAGTTGGATCAAAACAGTCCAAACTCATTTTATGCTCTGTAGTTACCTCAGATGCTGCTGTATCTTCCAGAGTTCAACCTATTATAGTTAGAGAGATACCAATGAAAAAACTCTTATTAATAAAGAACCCCATAAAATGACTTCTGTTAAGAATAGGGGGAATGGACGAATTAAAAGAGCCATGGTTCTGGGTGAGTTTGATGGCTGTATTAAAAAGATATCTAAGATTATTCTTATTCTCATCTACTAATGAATAAAAATATGTTCTAGTTCTATAAAGGGATATTTTATACAGCAGTGCACTGTTTTTTTTTTTAGATTAGGTAGGATTCCTCTAGGCATGTAGAGCACCATTTCTCTCCAGTTTCCTAGCATTATGCTTCAAAGTGCTCAAATCTGCATTTAACCAAGGAGCCAGCCTCCTATTACTACATTTCTTCTTTTTAGAGGGGCTACATTGTCTAAAGTAGCATAGAGAAATGAAGTAACAGCATCATCAATTAAATGGTTTCCCTCAGCAGTATTATTCAGTGATGCAGAGGAGATAAAAATATATATTTGTTTTTATTATTTATCATTGTATAATCTGACAATTATCTGCGACTTCTTTCAGGGGAATAGAAAAAATAGTCAGACAGGACAGGCTTGTAAGGAAATACTATTATTTCTCCACAGTCAATGACATATTTTAGCATATTTCAGGTACAAAGTATGAATATTAGAATGCGTGGGACTATGCACATTTTAAACAAACCTAATCGAGTCTAAGGTATCAGTAAAGGCTGCATTTTAGCTTTCACCTTCAGGACTGGCATTAATAACCATCACTATAATGACTTTGTCAGTATTTGACACTAAATCAGATAGAAACTTACAAAATTGTGAATAAGGACCTGGTGGACAATATAAAGTAACGCATAGAAGATGTCTTGTTGCTCTGAAGTTTGGATAGGGGGAAACTAAGATTTAAATTATAATCTAGTTTCTTGGCATATAAAAATGTAAACAGCTGGAGGGGGTTTGCCTTATTTATGCTTACAGAATGTCGTTGTAGCCATGTTTCATAATCTTTACACTTCCTTTCTAATTTCTACGTTGTTACCTCTGTAACAGAAACAAATTAGTTTTCTTCCTTCCACCTAGTGTAAAGTTAATCTGCATTTTGTTATAAACTTGTCAACGCCTCTCTGGATTTATCAGATCACAAACCATTAGTAACATCTAAACTTAAGAGTTTCTGAGTTAGAAAAGAGATGATACACTGCTGTGGAGCAGACTGGTGAAAATAAATCATTTCAAAAATACATCAATGGAGCTCCTTCTGTGGAAAGTCAGATTTAAGTGATTATGATAGTGCTTTCTTTTTTTTTAAATCAGGCTTAGTAGGAAAATAAACTATTGCAGCTCTGTTTCTGTATCAGCTACAGAACATTTCTAGAGTTGTTTGAAGAAATTGCATCATTCAAGCTCATTAGTCAACTCAGGGATGTCCAAGATCAGCTCATCATGTCATCATGTCCCAGAGGAGTCTTTATAATGGCAACAGTTCCTGTAATTCCCTCTGAAGCAGCTGAACCAGACCGACCAGTTAGGAGCAGATGTCCATTTGTCCTGAGAGGACAGAGAACACTAATGACATCCCTGCTGACTTCTCTGCAGACCTCAGAAAGGAATGACACAAAGGAGATGTTGCTCCACAGCAAACTCTGTTGTTGGTTGCAGAAAAACTTAGAAGAAAAACTTTGTTTCAATTGGAGCCAAATCACAGGAAAATAACATTAATGCAAAATTATTTTCTATGAAAGAAAAATGTTCCAGCTTTATAGTGTCCTATTTCTGTCAGTTAAGTTTAAAGTGTCCCTGGTGGACCAGACAGGTGAGAGGCCCTAAGGACCAGTAGGAAAAAAAAGATCTAAACAATAAACATTTATGTTAAAGTTCTTAAAGATGAAATATCATCACAACAAATGGGCAAAACTAATTACTCTGGATGTCAATGCTGTTTATAATACAATATTTGAAATGTTTTGCACTCAACTAATAATTTGGGTCATGGGTCGTCCCTGGTACCATTTTGTCGATCAGCAGCTGAAAAGCTTGGGGCCTTCTGGTCCAGAGGATCCATGTACAGAAAATCTGACACAGACTGAGCCTGAGCCTGAGCAACGAACACAAAGGATTCTGCAGATGAAACAAAAATAAAGAGCTAATGTTCTGGGTGTTCGATTAGTGGTTAAACACATTATATGCAATATATAACAATGAATGACCAAGTTTGTTGCATCCTGTGGTTGTGATAGAAAAAAAAAAAAAATCATCTCCTCTCCGTAACCCTGCTTGACAGCATATGAGGGTCTTCTTGCTGATTTGCTGTGCTTGGTATTTCTACAAACATAGGTAATTATGGTGCTTATTTCCTCTCCGGTCACATCTGTCCAGAAAGCGTTGAGTCAGAATTCTTGGTATTTGATTGAGTGCTGCTTTTCTAATCAAAACCATGCTGTCTTTTTATATATTTTTTTAATAGTATATGTTTTATCTTTCAACTTTCCAAAGAGCAAAAATTGTTCGGTGTTTATCTAATCAGGTCAATAGAGTCTAAGATCGAGCCCCCAAGATCCATGGTCTGAGCTTCACTCTCAGTCCTTGGACTGGATCTATTTTCTTTACAGCATTTTGAATTATCTTGCTAATTAAATGTGCTGTAAAAATAAACGTCTCTTGACTTACCTTGTAATAATGGGAGCAGAAGTTATTTTGTCAGAAGCCAATGATTTGTTCAAAAGTTACATTCACCAAATCAATCAATACATAAAACTGCAGTTTTGGATTTACAGCTAAAAGAAGCTGAGTCGGTCATATAGTGAGAATCTGAATCAGAATAAAGTTTAGTGCCAAGCAGGTTTGCACTTACAAGAAATTTGACTTGTTGATGGTGTGGACAAAATATATATACAGAGCCTATTGCTATATAGAATTTAAAACATACAATGAACTATATACAATATATAGTGTATCTACACTCACCGGCCACTTTATTAGGTACCCCATGCTAGTAACGGGTTGGACCCCCTTTTGCCTTCAGAACTTCCTCAATTCTTCATGGCATAGATTCAACAAGGTGCTGGAAGCATTCCTCAGGGAGTTTGGTCCATATTGACATGATGGCATCACACATTTGCCGCAGATTTGTTGGCTGCAAATCCATGATGCAAATCTCCCGTTCCACCACATCCCAAAGATGCTCTATTGGATTTAGATCTGGTGACTGTGGAGGCCATTTGAGTACAGTGAACTCATTGTCATGTTCAAGAAACCAGTCTGAGATGATTCCAGCTTTATGACATGGTGCATTATCCTGCTGAAAGTAGCCATCAGAAGTTGGGTACATTGTGGTCATAAAGGGATGGACAGGGTCAGCAACAATACTCGGGTAGGCTGTGGCATTGCAACGATGCTCAATTGGTACCAAGGGGCCCAAAGAGTGCCAAGAAAATATTCCCCACACCATGACATCACCACCACCAGCCTGAACCGTTGATACAAGGCAGGGTGGATCCATGCTTTCATGTTGTAGACGCCAAATTCTGACCCTACCATCCGAATGTCGCAGCAGAAATCGAGACTCATTAGACCAGGCAACGTTTTTTCAATCTTCTATTGTCCAATTTCGATGAGCTTGTGCAAATTGTAGCCTCAGTTTCCTGTTCTTAGCTGAAAGAAGTGGCACCCGGTGTGGTCTTCTGCTGCTGTAGCCCATCTGCCTCAAAGTTCAACGTACTGTGCGTTCAGAGATGCTCTTCTGCCCACCTTGGTTGTAACGGGTGGTTATTTGAGTCACTGTTGCCCTTCTATCAGCTCGAACCAGTCTGGCCATTCTCCTCTGACCTCTGGCATCAACAAGGCATTTCCGCCCACAGAACTGCCGCTCACTGGATGTTTTTTCTTTTTCGGACCATTCTCTGTAAACCCTAGAGATGGTTGTGCGTGAAAATCCCAGTAGACCAGCAGTTTCTAAAATACTCAGACCAGCACTTCTGGCACCAACAATCATGCCACGTTCAAAGTCACTCTAATCACCTTTCTTCCCCATACTGATGCTCGGTTTGAACTGCAGGAGATTGTCTTGACCATGTCTACATGCCTAAATGCACTGAGTTGCCGCCATGTGATTGGCTGCTTAGAAATTAAGTGTTAACGAGCAGTTGGACAGGTGTACCTTATAAAGTGGCCGATGAGTGTATATACTATATACACAGTGGACTGTGCGTTAATGTAACACAGGAGGTCTGGAAATGCTATGTTGGTGTAGCTTCTAGGTCTTTAACAGGGGATGGAGAGAGGCAGTGTCTGTGTCATGGGGTCTCTGGGCCTTGTTGATAAGGTTGGTAGCGGATGGGAAGAAAATGTTTTGTGGTGTGAGGTTTTGGTCCTGATGAATCACAGTCTCCTGCCAGAGGGAAGTGTCTAAAATAGTTTGTGGCTGTAGTTTGAGAGATCAGCCACAATCTTCTCTGCATGCCTCAGAGTCCTGGAGGTGTGCATATCCTGGATTGAAGATTGCAGCCGATCACCTTCTCTGCAGACCGGATCATACGCTGCAATCTACCCTTGTTCTTGGTGGTGGCACCAGCGTACCAGAGGATTATGGAGGAGGAGAGGAACTCCACCAGAACTCCACCATCATTGTCCTTGGCAGGTTGAATATTTTTAGCTGCTGCAGGAAGTGCATTCTCTGCTGGGTCTTTTTGGTGAGGGAGTTGATGTTCAGCTCCCACTTTAGGTGTCAATTGTGGAGTCACAGAGAGTGATGGGGATAGCTGGCGAGCTGTGAGTCAGAATGTGCTACTTTCAGAGTTTTATTGTCTTTTCTTCTGCTTTACAATTAATTTTGCAATAAGAAGTGGCATTGAAAGTAATAATCATAGACCTTTAACTGACTTTTATGTTCTCCACAAGCTAAAAGGCAATAAATATCAGACTCTAACTTTACCTTATTTTAAATTCCCTTGGCTAAAAAAAAAAGGACTCAGCTGGGACTTTTAGGTTTAAAAAAATATGTAATTTATGAAAAGGATTAGTTTGTATATTACAATAAAAAACAACTATTGCATAAATCACTGTATTATCTATTCCACATAATGTATGTCCTTATGTACAGTCTTTGTTTGAGCTGATATGTATTTCTTTAGTTCTGGTGGCATAAAAGGCATAAAGGGTGTAAATGTATTGGCATGTTGATGATATAAAGACATGTTGAACCGTATCAGAGAAGAAACACAATAAATGCCAGTTAAAGAGAAACTCAATCATGACAATAGCCACATTCCCAATGACCACTGGAAATAAGAAGCCCCTCCTCAACAAACCCTCTACCATGAATGGATTTAGACAACAAATTGATGGTTACATTTCCAATGCAAAAAATGTATACCCTATTCCCACTGGCCGAAAAACCTGTCTAAACCCTGGAACAATCGGCTTTTATTGGAAGTGGGAACAGCTCACTGACGCATGTTTACCAGGGTCAAACGACTCAGCAAGCAACCTGCGTTAAAATTGCGTAGGCTCTGATCGGCATGCTGTGGGAACACCAGAACCAGGTTGACACGCTAATTGAGGTGATACCATTGAGTGCAACATATGGACATCAACAGACTGTTCCAGCCACGTCTGTTCTAAAAAGCCGAAACCACCCTGTTTACATTTGATAAACATGGAGCAGCTCAGGTGAGAGAGATCTGGACAGATAAAAGAGAAAAACAATAAAGCATATTTACTACCCCCTGGCTTCCTTACATGTTGCTCTCAATTGTTTTCTTTTCAGATTTCTGTCGCACTGGTGATATCATCAACACTAAACCAGCGTGATGGTGTGATCAGACATGCAGCAGTGGTAGGAAAGAGGCCATGCAGCTTACCAGCTCGTGGTTAGACCCTACCCGGATTCCCGACGTGGAGGCCTGTGATTGGCCTGCGTCTTGCTCTCTTTTCTTTTAAAGTCTACTGGTGCAGTGGCGGCACGTCTGTCAGAGAGGCAGATCAGACCACTTAGGCCAGTAGCATATGAGTTTTAAGGTTAAAATGATTGCCAAAAAAAAATTATGGCTGTATCATTAACTGTTTGTCTGGATCAGGTGAAGAGGCCAAAATCAGCTCAGTTTGGCTTGAAAAGTCTATGTTTGCCCTAGACTCCCAAAATCTGATTTGAATTTTAGATCCATATTGTTAGTTTTAAGGTTGAAAGGATTGCCAGGAAAGATCATGGCTGTACTATTAACCCTCCAGTAGTCCGTATCAACCACACAGACAGCAGCGTTTGGAGGAAGGGATGTGTGACGTGTGTCTGGTGCCGGCTACTGTGATGTACATAGCTAGCGAGCGGTGCAATTGAGGATAAGAAGCAATGGACTCGGTCTTCTAACATAGTAAAAGGAAGAGTAAAGGCGGCGCAGAGAGGGACTACCTCCTGCTGGTGCTTCAGGGGAAGTATAGCATTTGGGAGAAGGTACAGAACCATTTCTACAGTAGAGCAACAACATGCTAGCCTCGTGAGACCATCCTGTTCACGCGAGCTTTCAAGGTTTCACTTGCAAATCAGTCTGGCTACTCTCCGTTAAAGAAAATTTGGAGCCGTTCACCAAACGAACGTCCAATCAGCGTTGGCTTTGAGGCGGGTTGAGGTGTGACGCAACAAGAAGCGCGACAGTTTAGTCTAAAGAACATGGCGGCTTCAGCCGATGAAACTAGCTGTAGCGTGGCTATCGAGCAAGTTTATCGAGCAAGAATTACAGAGTATTTTTTCACTGAAAGAAGAGCAAAACACTGCTCTGGAGGCTTTTCTCAGAGGAAAAGATGTTTTTGCTCTTCTCCCGACTGGTTTCGGCAAGAGTAGCCTGGCTTGTGGTTGTGTTTTCGTCGTTGCTCTCTTAGTACGTCATATGCTTCGTTGATCTGATTGGTTTATTTGGCCCGTCTATCACCAACATAGGCCAATCAGCTAACCAGTATTTTCGCCCCTTCCCAATTACTTCTACGGAAGGTTTCCAGATAGATATGCGGAGCAAATACATCTGGCGGAGTCAGGTTAACAACATGCACCAAGTGATTAAAAGTGGAATTAGCAATAACTAAAATAAAGACTAATGTACTTAATCTTTTAATTTTAGAATTTATTTTTTAAAATAAATTTATGCTTTCCATCTGAAAGAATAATAATAATTGAACTTGATTGATCTCACACTGGAGATGACTGTCTGTTCTTCTGCCTGGTTTGGATGCGTGTAAAAGTTGAAGGTGAACTAAAACATATAAGTAGTGTTGCAGCGATACCAGAATCAGGCAGGGCCCCTTTTCAATCAATGCAATTAGCTGGTTCAATCCCCACATTATCCATTCTGGGTTCCTGAGAAAGAGCCTTATCCCCACACTGCTCCCTGGGGAACACGCAATGGCAGCCCACTGCTTCCAAAGGGGATTCGTCAAATGCAGAGAGTGAATATCACATTTTCTTTTTTATGATTAAAGACAGCAATTACTTCATTCTGTGAATAATGAATTGGTTATACAACTTTTTCAGCTTTTATGGTAATGAAACTGTCAGAAGTACATAGCAACAAAATGAACTCTCTGCATTTAACCCATCCCCTCGGGGAGCAGTGGACTAACATTGTACAGCCGCCAGGGAGCAGAGTGGGGTTAAGGGTCTTGCTCAGGGACCAAGAATGGGAGTCTGTGGGAGTGGGGCTTTAACTCAGAAGTTCTGGATTCTGAGCGTAATGACCTAACCACTAGGCCACCCGCTTCCCCCTATAAAATATATGAATTTAGGTTTTTAATATGGGACCTGATTTTTTTATATTTTTATAGGGATGGAATGAAGATCCTTAAAATAATCTATTATGGTTTTTATTTCGCTTAACCCAATCTAAAGTTTTTTTCAGAATCAGAGCTAAACTGTAATTATCTTTAAAGATTGCATCAGTCTGCTAATGTGGAAAAAAATGGAAGGGATTAAAGGCTGCAGATTGTAGGCCCACAGGACTCGGCTGCTCATCATGTCATGAGCCACAGAGTCTGTCTGGTTAGACTGACTCTGACTGTTTGAGAGGTAAAGGTTGTTAATACCAGTTTAAGCAGGAAAGGAAGTGTCTGTTTTAATTCTAGTTTTTTCAAACCAGCTGAACTCTATATGCAGCAAATAATCATTATGAACTCGACACAGGTTTTATTTTTGACTTTAGGGGCTTACTTTGACACCAAGCTGTTGAAATACTTGTTCTTCCTTGTCGTCCTGTGTCTCTATGTTCTGATCATTGGTTCTAACATCGTGCTGATCGTGGTAATCTGTGTGAACAGGAGCCTACATGAACCCATGTACATGTTTCTGTGCAGCCTATTTGTGAATGAGCTGTATGGCAGCACAGCCTTGTTTCCCCTCCTGCTAGTTCAGATACTCTCCAATGTTCACGCTATTGCTGCTCCTCTCTGTTTCCTGCAGATCTTCTGTATCCACAGCTATGTAACTGTGGAGTTCTTCATCTTAGCTGTCATGTCCTATGACCGTTATGTGGCTATCTGCTACCCGCTGCGATATAAGGCAGTGATGAGAGCGAAGAGGATCTCTGTTCTTACTTCAGCTTCATGGTTTGCTGCCTTTCTCCTGGTAATAATAATGACATCTTTAAGTTTCTCTCTACAGCTTTGTGGAAGCATCATAAACAAAGTTTACTGCAACAACTACTCTATAGTTAAACTGGCTTGCTCTGATACCACAGTGAATAACATTTATGGCCTTATCAGCACTGCTCTCAGCGTTTTTCTTCCAGTATGTTTGATTCTCTACACCTACATGAGGATTTTGAAGGTATGTTTTTCTGGGTCCAAACAGACCCGACAGAAAGCAGTTGGCACCTGCACCCCTCACCTGGCCTCTATCATTAACTTCTGCGTTGGATGTGTGTTTGAAATAATCCAGAGCAGGTTTAACATGAGCAGCGTTCCCCGGGTGCTTCAAATACTGTTATCTCTGTACTTTCTGACGTTTCCTTCGCTCTTTAACCCTGTGATGTATGGCCTGAACGTGTCCAAAATACGCAATTTGTGTAAAAATCTGTTCCTGAAATGTTTTGATTGTTTCAAGAATAAAAAATAGCTGAGAGTTTTTTTTGTTTTGTTTTGTTTTTCCACCTCTCAAACAGTAGCTTTTTGAGGGTCTCTACGGTGTTAACGATACCACAACCTCAGGTCTTAACTATGTCTAGCAAACCAAATTTTTTTAATTTATAACTTACAAGTAATATCTGTGGTCATTTTAAGAATAACGTCTTTTTTATGATCCCTTTTTGTTCATTATGAAAAACAAAACAAAGAATTTATTTAGGAAAGACATTACTATCTCTGTGTCAACATGAAAATGCTGAAGAAAGCTGCTAGGATTATTATTTATTCTTTAATATAATTTAGATTGATTCATCATGTTTACATTTTGTCTGTAAATACACCTTTTACAGCTCTTTTACAGTGAGGGAAAGAAAGGGTCTTGTGCTGCATGTCTGTTCTTCTGCAAATTAAAACCTAAACCAAATATTAACTCCTTACATAATAATTATATTTGTTGAATAAAGCTAATGAGTTGGCTTCACTGCTCTATTCTCAGAACAGGTTAATTAAATTCAGTTCAGTTTATTTCTATAGCTCCATTCACAACACATGTCATCTCAAGGCACTTTACAGTTCAACCAGGTCATCCAGTCAGATTGATTTAAAGTTTTCTATCTAAGGAAAACCAGTTGATTGCATCGACTCATTGACTCAAATGCAATCCCTCACACTTGCTTGTCGTGACAGTGGAGAGGAAAAATTCCCTTTTAACAGGAAGAAACCTCCAGCAGAACCAGGCTCAGTGTGAGCGGCCATTTGCAGAGGCCAATTGTGGTTTAAGGACACAGAAGCAGAGACACAAAAAGCAGCTGTAAAAGGCGGCCCCATCCAGGAAACACACAGCCAGGCAGACGAGCTCTGAGCCAACTCCCATGTCAGAGGATGAAGAGAGCACATCCAGCCAGTCACAGTCAGAGAAACAGGACTGCACTGGAAAAAAGGCCGATCTCCAACATCTATAAACAAAGGTGTTGGTGGCAGCACCACAGCTGATATTTCTCTCCAGGATGGTGTCACAGCCAAATAGGAACAAACCAGATGAAGCTACTATGAGAAAAAACAGAGAGAGCATAACTTTGGAGATTGAACTAACAGATTCTGCAGAGTGGGAGAATAGAGAGAGAATGAAGCAGAATGATGAAATGGGGGTCTCTATGTCCTCCTGAAGTCTAAGCCTATAGCAGCATAACTATAGAGATAGCTCAGGATAACCTGAGCCACTCTAACTATAAGCTTTATCAAAAAGGAAAGTTTTAAGCCTAGCCTTAAAGTAGACAGGGTGTCTGCCTCGCAGACTAAAACTGGTAGTTGGTTCCACAGGAGAGGAGCCTGATAACCAAAAGATCTGCCTCCCATTCTATTTTTAGAAATTCTAGGAACCACTAGTAAACCTGCAGATTGAGAGCGAAGTGCTCTGTTAGGAACATAAGGAACAATCAGATCTCTGATATCAGATGGAGCTTGGCCATTTAAGGCTTTATATGTGAGAAGGAGGATTTTAAATTCTATTCTGGATTTAACAGGAAGCCAATGAAGAGAAGCCAGGATAGGAGAGATATGATCTCTCTTTTTAATTTTCATTAGAACTCTGGCTGCAGCATTTTGGATCAGCTGAAGGCTTTTAACTACAGTTTGTGGACTTCCTGATTGTAAAGAATTACAATAGTCCAGCCTTGAAGTAACAAATGCATGGACTAGTTTTTCAGCATCACCCCTGGACAGGAGATTTCTCAATTTTGCAATATTCCTCAGATGAAAGAAGGAAATTCTAGAAACCTCTTTGATATGGGATTTAAATGACAGGTCCTGATCAAAAACAACACCAATATTTTTCACTTTATTATCTGAAATCAGTTTAATCCCATCCAAATGAAGTGACTGGCTAATCAGTTTCTTTTTCAGAGACTCTGGTCCAAAGATTATAATTTCAGTTTTGTCTGCATTCAGAAGCAGAAAGTTAAGAGTCATCCAGGTTTGTATGTCTTCAAGACATGCCTGTAATCTATGTAATGGGTTAGCTTCATCTGGATTTATAGACAGATATAGCTGGGTATCATCAGCATAACAGTGAAAATTAACCCCATGCTGTCTATTAACTCTACCAATCGGGAGCATATAAAAAGTAAAGAGAATTGGTCCTAGCACTGATCCCTGTGGTACTCCACAGGTAACCTTTGATCATGTTGAAGATCTATCATTAACATGAACAAACTGAATTCGATCAGATAGATAAGATTTAAACCAGTCTAGTGCTGTTCCGTTAATTCCAACAAAATATTCAAGTCTTTCGAAAAGAATATTATGGTCAACTGTATCAAATGCAGCACTGAGATCCAACAGGACGAGCACAGATACAAGTCCATTATCTGAGGCCATGAGAATATCATTAGTGGTTTTCACCAGAGCTGTTTCAGTGCTATGATGAGCTCTAAAGCCAGACTGAAACTCTTCAAAAAGTTCATTTTGGTGTAAGTAATTGCACACTTGTCTGGCAACTACTTTCTCAAGAATGTTAGATAAAAAAGGAAGATTGGATATAGGTCTATAATTAACCAAGTCATCTGGGTCAAGAGACGGCTTCTTAAGCAGAGGTTTAATTACAGCAACCTTAAAAGCCTTAGGTACATATCCCTGTAACAGAGATAGATTAATCACATCTAAAATGGAGGAGGAGATCAAAGGGAATACCTCCTTAAATAACCTGGTTGGAACTGGATCTAACATACAAGTTGAAGGCTTAGATGAAGACAATAGTTTTTCTAACTCTGAGAGTTCAACTGGATCAAAGCAGTCTAAACCCGGTTCAGATTCCATGACTACCTCAGATGCTGCCCCACCCTCCAGAGACAAACCAATCGCGGATCAATCTTATTTATAAAGAATCCTATAAAATCCTTACTGCTAAGAGAAGGTGGAATGGGCGGTTCAACTAAGCTATGACTCTGGCTGAGTTTGGCAACTGTATTAAAAAGAAATCTAGGATTATTCTTACTTTTCTCTATTAATAAGGAGAAATATGCCGCTCTTTCTTTACAAAGGGTCCTCTTATACAGCAGTAAACTATTTTTCCAGACTAGGAAGGACTCCCGCTGGCCTTTGGAGCGATATTTTCTCCCCAGTTTCCTAGCATTTTGCTTCAAAGTGCGCAGCTCTGCATTAAACCAAGGAGGCAGCTTTCTATTTCGAATGGTTTTCATTTTCAAAGGAGCTGCATTGTCTGAGGCAGTACGCAGAGAACTAGCAACCCCCTCAACAAAATCATCAACCTGTGATGGGGAATAAAGCTTTTGCACTCTGCAGAACTGCTCAGCGACACAGAGGAGACAGAAAGTGAAGCTGATTTTTTAAAATTTATAACTGAACTATCTGATAATGATCTGCTAAAATGTAACCTTCTTTTTCGGGGAGGAGAACTCTGTTAAAGTAATCTTGAAAGTTATTAGAAAGTGGTCAGAGAGGACAGGGTTGTGAGGAAATACTGTTATTTCCTCACATTCTATGCCGTATGTCAGCACAAAATCCAAAGTATGAAGATGAGCATGTGTGGGACTATTCACATTTTGAATAAAGCCAATAGTGTCTAAGATGGCATTAGAGGCTGCTCTTAAACTATCGCCTTCAGTGTCAGCATAGATGTTAAAATCTCCCACTATAATGACCCTATCATTATATAATACCAAATTAGAAATGAACTCTGAAAACTCGTCTTAAAATTCAGAGTAAAGACCTGGTGGACGATACAAAGTTACAAAAAGAAGAGGTTTTCTGCTTTGCAATTTGGATGAGGGAAATTAAGGGTTAAATGTTTAAAAGAGTTGTAAGTATTAACTGCCTGGGGAGTAATCAGTAAGTCAGACTCATTAATACTTACATAATCCTCTTGCTGCATCCAGTTTTCTGTAAGGCAACATAAATCAATTTGATTATCACAAATCAAGTCATTAACTAGCAGACTTTTAGAGGAAAGATCTTATGTTAAACGGAGCATATTTGATCGTTTTAACTTTTTCCTCAATTGCAGTTATTTTCATTTTAATTAGATTATCATGATTTACTCCTTTGAGAATCTTTGCCAATTTATTAGATTTTGGTCGTGAGCAAGATACTGTCTGGATGGGGTAAAGAGTGGCCCTATTCTCCCAGCTGCAGCAGAGATCTAATAGATCTTTCATCAAATCAGTAAGGAAACACTGTTACTATTCATGAAATATTAGGAAGAATGGATCTCATTCTACTCAACGCCTCACAACCTTCCCTTTCCAGCAAGATGAATAGTCACCACATTTGTGACTTCACAAATTCCTGGGAAATGGTAAATGGCCTGTAAGTATATCGTACTTTTTCAAATTAGCAGACATGACCAAAGCAATTTAAACAACATTTAATCATTCACCCATTCACGCACACACTGAAGATGGCAAGCTGGATTGTAGCCACAGCTGCCCTGGGGCTCACTGACAGAAGTGAGGCTGCCGTACACTGTCACCACCATTCCCTCTGACCACCATTAGTATGCAATTTGGCTGAAGTGTCTTGCACAATGCCACAACCATACGGAAAACCGGGTCCTAAACTGACAACCCTCCGGTTGCAGGAGAAACTCCTCCATCCAACACCACTGTCACACCAAGAGAAAACATCTTGCCAGAAGCCAAAAGATGCATTAGCCTTAAATACAGATATGTATAGAGCCAAGGAAATGCAGGGACGTGTATGACATCAACCAGAAACGCCACCAGGCTGAAAGAAAAAAAACATGGCAACAATGTTTGCGTGTCACTCCCAACTGGAATTGGTAAAAATTTCATTTATCAGTTAATAACTCTGCTAGTTGTAAAACAAATTAAGAATGTGATGCTCCACATTTGCTAAAGCTGCTGTGATAAACAAAAATATCAACATGGGAGGTAGATGGCACTTGGTGATTTACCCAGTCAGCTTAAAAAAAATGACCATATGATCCTCCTTTCGGTAAATACTTTCCACAGGAGCCTTTCCAGTTGGATCCTGAATATAGTTAAAATTAAACTGCACATATAAATCTGTTGTCAACATGAGCATGGAGGTTGGTTGAGGACCCAAATGCAGAGATGAGGGAGGCAGAGATACGTTCTTGTAGGTTGCTGATGAAGGTTGTCAGTCATCCAGGTCATAGTCATTCCGTAAAAATTCAAAAAATATCGCCTAGAATCATAGACAGGTTCAGATATTACAGGCTAACGATGGAACTAACGACCCATTCATCGGTTTCCATTGCATGTTTCCAAGCGATACAAGGCGTTGTCTATATAAGACTCAAACTCACAGCGGATCCAGACATTTGAATTGAGAAAGCTTCCTGGAGAGGTGGCGAAACGTCTTCAAATCTTGAAAACCAAGTCCAGTGGATATTTTTTGAATTTTTACGGAAGTTCTTGTAGTTTTAATGAAGTTAACAGCAACAGAAACAAAATCCAGGAATCAAAACCAAAAAACCAGGAGGCATCAGGAGAAAACAGACATGGGGAACCAAGCAACAACAAGGAACCAGCATTGAAGAATTTGCACATGGAGAGTATATATTGGAGACAACAAAGATTGGGTTAATCAGCTGATATGGAGCAGAAAGAAACAAAAAACAGAGTCTAAAACAACCACCAAAGGTGGGCAAAACTCACTGCAGATCAAGTTATGTTGTTTTTTCTTTAAGGGATTTCAAACTGCTCAATGCAATTGTTGAACACATCCCGACTTGTTTAATAAGAGGAGAAAAATCGTTACTATGTTCCTTCTCCACAAGCATGCAGCGACAGTGGAAATTAATAACTACTTTTTAAAGAGATCAACCTTGCAGCAGAACCAAAATGGAACTGGTTGTAAAGTTCAACCCAAAATTATTGTTACAACAATAAAAGATACAGGTCCTTTTTTTCCTCTACAGGGTTTAAGAACTTGAGTAATGTAAAACTACAGAGTAGTAGGACAATGTAGGAAAGTAAGAAAAAGTGGTCTTTATCTCCTCCAGCAGTCTAAGCCTATAGCAGCATACCTATAGAGTTAGCTCAGGATAACCTGAGCCACTTTTTATCAGCCAGGTTTTATCAGACAAGTTTTATCAAAAAGAAAATTCCCAAGCTTAGTCTTAAACGTAGACAGTTTGTCTACCTCTTAGACTAAAACTGGTAGTTGGTTCCACAGGAGAGGAGCCTGATATAGTGCTTTAGGCTAAGCCTGGTGCAGGACACGAGGACCAGTTTTCGTCATTCTGTTTCATTCAATCTCTGTTTTCCCATTCTAAAGTATTGGTTAGTTCAACCCATACCTAAACATGCTCTTTTTCAAAGTTTTTTAAATGAAAAGTTACTCAGAGTGCATCTGCTCAAAAGTTTGTTTCCTTGTATTCAGTTACCATTTCTAACACAGAAAATATTTATCGATAGGTGCTTCTGTGTTCCTTTTGTTTTTCCACTTCTGTCTCCTTGAACCCCAGTCAGCCTCCGCAGAAGGCCGCTTACACTGAGCCTGGTTCTGCTGGGGGTTTTTCTTCTTGTTAAGAGGGACTTTTCCTCTGCACTGTCGCTGAATACATGATCAGTTTGTGGGATTAACGTGTTGTGAATTAGTTGCAAATAAATGGAATTTTAATGGACTAAAGCATCTGCCTCCTATCCTACTTTTAGAAATGTTATTCACAAGTAAACCTGCTGATTGAGAGCAAGATGTTCCGTTAAAAATATTGGAAAAATCAGATCCCTGATGGATGGACCTTGAGTATTTAAGGCTTTCTATATAAGAAGGAGGATTTTAAATTATATTATGAATTTAAGAGGAGGCAAATAAGGGAAATATTATCTCTCTTAGTATAATCTGGCCATAACTCTTTAAGTAATGAATCTTTTAACCAATTTTCTTTAACTTTTTAAGAAAAGGAGTTTCTAAATGTTAAAAGAAGAATGCCAGATTTTACAATTTCCTGCGTCATACATTCATATATTTTGGGGTTTCTAGCATCACTGGAAACATAGCTGGCATTACATTTACTGCTGGATAAAGGATTATTATTTATTCTTTAATATAATTTAGATTGATTAATCATGTTTACATTTTGTTTGTAAATATACCTTTTACAGCTCTTTTACAGTGAGGGAAAGAAAGGGTCTGTTCTTCTTCAAATTAAGACCTGAAACAAATATTAACCCCTTACATAATAATTATATTTGTTGAATAAGGCTACTGTGAATAAGCCCATGTGGGTTGGCTTCACTTGTAATCTCAAGGCACTTGAGGAAAACCAGTTGATTGCATCGACTCATTGACTCAAATGCAATCCCTCACACTTGCTTGTCGTGACAGTGGAGAGGAAAAACTCCCTTTGAACAGGAAGAAACTTCCAGCAGAACCAGGCTCAGTGTGAGCGGCCATCTGCTGAGGCCGACTGGGGTTCAAGGAAACAGAACCAGAGATACAAAAAGCAGCTGTAAAAGGCGGCCCCATCCAGGAAACACACAGCCAGGCAGACAAGCTCCGAGCCAGCTCCCATGTCAGAGGATGAAGAGAGCACATCCAGCCAGTCACAGTCAGAGAAACAGGACTACACTGGAAAACAGGCTGATCTCCAACATCTATAAACAAAGGCCTTGATGGCAGCAGCACAGCTGATATTTCTCTCCAGGATGGAGTGACTGCCAAATAGGAACAGACTAGGCAAAGGTACTATGATAAAGAGCAGAGAGAATAACATTGGAGATTGAACTAGCAGATTCTGCAGAGTGGGAGAATAGAAATAGAATGAAGCAGAATGATGAAATGGGGGTCCCTATGTCCTCCAGAAGTCTAAGCTTATAGCAGCATAAATATAGAGATCGGTCAGGATAACCTGAGCCACTCTAACTATAAGCTTTATCAAAAATTAAAGTTTTAAGCCTACCCTTAGAAGTAGACAGGGTGTCTGCCTCGTGGACTAAAACTGGTAGTTGGTTCCACAGGAGCGGAGCCTGATAACTAAAAGATCTGCCTCCCATTCTATTTTTAGAAATTCTAGGAACCACTAGTAAACCTGCAGATTGAGAGCGAAGTGCTCTTTTAGGAACATAAGGAACAATCAGATCTCTGATATCAGATGGAGCTTGGCCATTTAAGGCTTTATATGTGAGAAGAAGGATTTTAAATTCTATTCTGGATTTAACAGGAAGCCAATGAAGAGAAGCCAGGATAGGAGAGATATGATCTCTCTTTTAAATTTTCATCAGAACTCTGGCTGCAGCATTTTGGTTCAGCTGAAGGCTTTTAACTACAGTTTGTGGACTTCCTGATAGTAAAGAATCACAATAGTCCAGCCTTGAAGGACTAGTGTCTCAACATCACTCCTGGATAGGATAATTCTAATTCATGCAATAGTCCTCAAATGAAAGAAGGAATTTCTGGAAAAATATGGGATTTAAATGACAGGTCCTGATCAAAAACAACATCAAGATTTTTCACTTTATTATCTGAAATCGGTTTAATCCCATCTAAATGAAGTGACTGGCTAATCAGTTCCGTAAAACTTTAAAAAACAGTCCACTGGACTTGATTTCCAAGGTTTGAAGATGTTTCGCTTCCCCTCCAGGAAGCTTTCTCAATTCAAATGTCTGGATCTGCAGTGAGTTTGAGTCTTTATATAGACAAGGCCTTGTATTGCTTGGAAACATGCAAATTGAAACCGATGAGTGGGTCATTTGGTTCCATTGTTAGCCTGTAATAACTGAAACCTGTCTATGATTCTGAAGGTTGGTCGTTAAAGGGGGGGATTGTCTCCTGTAATACCTGAAACCTGTCTATGATTGTTAAGGGTCGGTAGTTAAAGGAGGTATTGTTCACCAGCTGAAGAGAGGAGGTGCTTTGTTCCTCTGTGATGGGGAGGGGGACGGGCGTTATGGTGATACCTGGAAGGGATCATGTCTATAACTGAATTGTAAGTTTTTGGAAGCTGGAATCTGAGTCCACCACCTCTGTTTTAAGTTGTTTTTTCTCTCTTAACATTGATGGCTTCCTTCACGCCCCTCTCAACCCACCTATTTTCTTTATCCAGAATGTGAACATTCTGGTCCTCAAAGGAATGTCCTTTGTCCACAAGGTGTAGATGTACCGCAGAGTCTTGTCCAGAGGAGGCCGCTCTTCTGTGTTGGGCCATGCGTCTGTGGAGAGGTTGTTTGGTTTCTCCATAAAGATCAGATCATTCCTTGCTGCACTGAACAGCATATACCACTCCGCTCATATTCGGTCGGGGGTTTTATCTTTAGGATGCAGTAAATGTACTGGGATTTTGTGTTTGGAGAAAATCCTCTTGAGTTTTTCAGAGACTCCAGCAACGTAAGGGATTGTGATGTTTTTGCATTTAATTTTCCCATCGCTGTCTTCTGTTTCGTGTCTTTTGGATTTCCTTGCTGATTTGGTAAATGCCCAGTTTCGATATCCACAGTTTTCATATCACAGTGGAGAGCATATTTGATGTGTTTCTGTTTTTTGTGCTTCCCTTCTGTTTTAGTAGGGACATGTTCTGCCCGGTGTTGTAAGGTTCTGATGACTGAGAGTTTGTGTTCCAGTGTGTGGTGTCAGTCAAAAAAAAAAAAAATACTGGTCTGTGTGAGTAGGTTTCCTAAACACACAATGTTTAGGCTTCCATATCCTTTCATGCTCACCAGACAGTCCAGAAAGGGTAGTTTGTTGTCCTCTCTGGTGAATTTGATGTTATGGTCAAAAAGAGTTGATATGTCTTGTGAAAGATTCCACTTCCTTTAGCTGGATTTTGACGATTATGTCATCCACAATTCTAAACCAGTGGTTTGGTGGTGTTCCGTTGAAAGTGTCTAAAGCTCTCTTTTCCATTTCTTCCATGTAAAGATTGGCTACAATTGGTGACATTGGAGATCCAATTGCACAACCATGCTTCTGTGTGTAAAAATTACCTCTGAATTTGAAATAGGTTGTGGAAAGACAAAGGCCCAGTAGTGTGTAAATTCTATATTGTATTGTTTTTTAAACTTTTACGGAATGACTATGACCTGGATGACTAAGAATCTTCATCAGCATATTGCAAAAATTCACTTATCAGCTTATTTTTCAAAAACTCTGTGTCAGGTATCCAGTTTGTGTGGTCTGTTTTTGTTTCCTTTCCTCCTCCACCAGGTGGTGCCCCGTCCTCATTGGGTCTCCCTGCACACCTGCAGCTCATTGGCTCATTATCTGTGGAGTGCTCTTAAGCTGCTGACTGCCACTACCTCGACGCCAGAGTGTTTGCCAATACAGGGTACTCTAGCCATGCTTAGTTTAGCAGAGTCTAACCTGAGTTTTTGTTTGCCAGTTTTGGGTACTCTAGCCAAGCTGACTTTTGCTGAGTTAAACTGAGTTTTTGTCAACCTGAGTCTTAACTTTTTTTTTTTTGTCTTTGCCTCTCAGCAGGAAGTCATCCTGCTAACTGGATTTGTTTGAACCTTCTCTTTCTGGAAGGATCAACTGAGCTTCTAACTGAGCTGGGGTTCCAAACAGGAAGTTTGGATCCACTTTCCCCAAGAGGTCGTTTGAGCTTCACACCGAGCAAAGGTGTCATCTGCACCGCAGCCCATTCAAGTACCACAGGAAATCTGAGTGGCAGTCAGCTTCTCCGTTCAATCCAAACAGGAAGTTTGGATCCACTTTCCCCAAGAGGTCGTTTGAGCTTCACACCGAGTAAAGGTTTCATCTTTACCACAGCCTGTTCAAATATCGCAGAAAATCTGAGTGGCAGTCAGCTTCTCCATTCACCAAGGAACAACTGCAGTCTGAGTAACCCTGTCCGCCCACTTCTATCTCCTTGAACCCCAGTCAGCCTCCGCAGAAGACTGCTTACACTGAGTCTGGTTCTGCTGGATGTTTTTTCCTGTTAAAAGCATTGTCGCTGAATACATGATCAGTTTGTGGATTAACGTGTGGTGAATTAGTTCCTAATAAAAGAAATTAAATTGACTAAAGCATCTGCCTACCATTCTACTTTTAGAAATTCTATTCACAATTAAACCTGCCGATTAAGAGCAAGATGTTCAGTTAGGAATATTGGAAAAATCAGATCTCTGATTTAGATGGACCTTGAGTATTTAATGCTTTCTATGTGAGTATGAGGATTTTAAATGTTATTATGAATTTAAGAGGAGGCAAATAAAGGGAAATATTATCTCTCTCATATCTTTAATTAATAAATCTGGTAACCAGTTTTCTTTATCTTTTTGAGAAAAGGAGTTTCTAAATTTTAAAAGAAGAACGCCAGATTTTAACATTTCCTGCATCATATATTCATATAATTTGGGGTTTCTAGAATCACTTGAATCATAGATTGCATTACATTTACTGCTGGATAAAGGATTATTATTTATTCTTTAATATAATTTAGATTGATTAATCGTGTTTAATTTTTTGATCCAGAATACAGTTAAAATTAAACTGCAAATATAAATCTGGTGTCAACATGACGGTGGATGTAGCGGCTCCGCAGCTCCTTTAGTATGGAAGCAAATCGTTACTATATTTCAAATGAAAAAGCATTTTCAGAAATGATTTTTCATTTCTGAAAATGGAATACACTTTCTTTTCTATTGTCCATCATTCTTACTCTCGTTTGGACTATTTCCTAATCAGCAGCTCGCTGCTGTCTGATGTCTCAGATGCTGTAATCCATCCTATTGCTGTCAGTGATCATGCTCCTGTTACTTTAACCCTAATAAATAAAAAAATAGCCCCACAAAACAAGAGCTGGAGATTCAATACGTCACTGCTTAAAGATGAAGAGTTTCTCAAATTTTTCAAGGAAGAGTGGGCATCATACTTGGTGTGCAATGATTTACCAGGAATATCAGCATCTATACTATGGGAAGCAGGGAAAGCAGTGATGAGAGGTAAAATTATTTCATTCTCATCTCATAAAAAAAAGTTTGAACAAAAAAAGATCCAGGAATTAGAGGGAAAAATAAAGTTACTAGAAAGCTCGCTAGATGAGGAAAAATTAGGGGAAATCCATAAAATAAAACTAGAACTAAACGAATTTATTGAAAAACAAAATACATTTTTAATTCAAAGACTTCGAATTGACAACTTTGAACATAGCAATAAGTCAGGAAGCTTCTTAGCTAATCAGCTAAAAATAAACAAAGAAAAAACGACTATATTTGCAGTTACAGATTCAATTGGTAATACATTACAGGATCCGGAGGATATTAACAATACCTTCCGAGATTTCTATAAATCTTTATACACATCACAGTTAAATCCATCAGATAATGATATTAAGCGATTTCTGGATAAAATAACTCTTCCTAAATTATCAGAGAGTCAAAGAGCGACCTTGGACTCACCGCTGTCTACAGCTGAAGTTCAGGAAGCATTAAAAAACATGCCAAATAATAAAGCGCCAGGTCCAGACGGGTTCCCTACTGAGTTCTATAAAGAGTTCTGAGACATTCTGGCCCCAACGTTCCACAGAATGCTGCAGGAAACTCTAGATAAGGGCAAATTTCCAGTTAATATGAATTCTGCCACCATTAGTCTCCTGCTTAAGCCAGGCAAAGATCCTATGTTTCCGACCAGCTATCGTCCCATATCATTAATTAATGTGGATATTAAAATAATCTGTAAAGCTTTAGCAAAACGATTAGATAAAGTCACTCCTCTCATAATCCACCCAGATCAAACTGGTTTCATTAAAGGGAGGCAGTCAGCTGCTAACACACGCAGACTGCTGAATTTAATAGATTATTCCTACAGCAAAAATCTTAAATCCTATTTATTGTCCTTAGATGCAGAAAAAGCATTCGATAGAGTAAACTGGAAATTTTTATTTGCTACTCTACATAAATTTGGCTTTGGCAATTCCTTTATAAATTGGTTAAAAATATTATATAGCTTCCCAACAGCCTGTGTCAGGACAAATAATCAAACATTTTCCAGCTTTTGTCTCCAGAGGGGCACCAGACAGGGATGCCCACTCTCCCCCTCACTTTTTGCTATTTTTATTGAGCCTTTGGCTGCTACAATCAGACAAACAAATATGATTAAAGGTATAAAAGGCATGAAAATGGAGCATAAAATTAGTCTTTACGCAGATGATGTATTACTTTATCTCCAGCACTCAAACACTTGCCTCTCTCAAGTGATTAGTTTACTAGAATCTTTCTCAAAAGTCTCAGAATACTCTATAAATTGGTCTAAATCTGTAATACTACCAATTAATTGCTCTCTACAGAATCCCTCGGGTCTACAATTGCAATCAGGAAATATCAAATATTTGGGAATTACTGTGTCATCTAAACTAGCTGAGTTACCAAAACTCAACCACATCCCTCTTTTAAAGAAAATAGAAGAGGACCTAGAAAGATGGAAATCGCTTCCGATCTCCCTTATGGGTCGGGTAGCCTCAATTAAAATGATGGTCTTACCCAGAATTAACTACCTATTTTCAATGATCCCAAATAAACCATCAACCGAATGGTTTAAATCTCTAGATTCTTCCATCTCTAAATTTCTTTGGAAGGACAAACCCCCTCGTATCAGCTTAAAAACACTACAGAAAACTAAAGACAGAGACAGATTTACCTAACTTCCAACACTACTATTTAGCAAATAGATTACAATACATCTCTAAATGGATAAAACATAATCCCTTAGATGAGCCCTGGATAGACACAGAACAGGATATATGCAGTAATATAGTAATCTCAGATTTGCCGTTTATTAGCTCTAAGATCAAACGGCACCCATGTTTCAAAAATATTAACATCATCTCTTCCCTGACAGCATGGTGGGAATTTCTAAAATTAACGAAGTCATCACTTATCCCGTGCAGTCGTACACCCATCTGGAATAACCCTGACATTCTACAAAACAATAATGTGATAAACTTTCCGTACTGGAAGAATAAAGGCATTACATATCTGGATCATTTGTTTGAAGGTACGGAGTTTATCACATTTGCTAGATTAAACTTGCAATATGGCATTAACAAAAATAAATTCTTAGAATATGAGCAAATCAAAGCTATAATTAGAAATAAATTTAAGCATATTGATGGAGGTTTAATAATTCCAACTAAAATATCAGAGTTTCTAGAGTTAACCCCCCCCAAACTACTGTCTAAGTTATACAGGACACTGACTAAACTGGATGATACAATATCTCTTCCTATTACTAAATGGGAGGAGGATTTATCAGTCAGCTTTGAACAAAACATCTGGGCTCAGATATGTCTAAGAACTTTTAACATGACTAGAAACCCCAATTTACAATTAATACAATACAAAATCCTCCACAGAGTGCACTATACAGGTCAAAGATTATTCAGGATGGGTTTTGCGCAATCTAACATCTGTCCACAGTGCACAGGCAATCAATTTCATAATTATTTTCACGCGTTATGGTTATGCACGCCGGTTTAGAGATTCTGGGTACAGGTATGTAAGGATCTATCACTGTGCCTGGGTTGTAAAATCCCAATTTCCCCTTCAGTTTGCTTGCTGGGTGACTTTGAGGGAAGCTCTATGGGAAATAAATCGGTTTGCTTGGCATTCACTGCATTATGTATCGCAAAGAAAACTATCCTCATGAATTGGAAAAGTAAGGATAAACTCAACGTCAATCAGTACAGAGATCTGTTGTTGGATCATATTAATCTTGAGACAGCATCTGCATCCCCATCAGACCGATCTCTCTGGGCTCCCTTGATCGGCTCCATCACTTAGTGTAGTGGGGGGCTATGTGGTTTGTCTTGTGGGGCGCGGGGGCTAGTTCGGGGGTCCTTGGGTCCTGGGGGCTCGGGGGGGTGCTCGGAGCGGGGTGCCTGGCGGGTCTGGCCCGGGGACTGTTGCCCCCGTCGGGGCGGAGTCTGGGGCGCCTCGGGGGGGTCCTGCGGCGGCCGCATGCGGTGCTCTTGGGGGGTTCCGTGGTGGCGGACGTGGGCTACTGGCCTGGTAGCTGTGCTGCTAATGGGTGGGGCTGGGCGCCGGGCATCGATTCTTTTGTGGTGCTGGCCGGGGTGCTTCTGCTCTGCGGGGCGTCGGGGCGTGCCTCGTCTTCCGGTGCCGGGTTTCGGTGGTTGGCCATGGCGCTTGCCGTGGTTGCGTCATCCGGGGGGGTGCGTGGGTGGTCGCGCCTGTGGCCGGGGTTCATGTGTGTCTGTTGTGGGCTGGTTGCGGGCGTCGGGGGTCCCTTTGGAGTGCCCCCGGGTCGGGGTGTGGCTTCGCTCTGTGGGGGCGGGTGCCGGTGGCGCGTGGTGCGGTGCATCGTGTGCGGTTTGGGAGTGGAGGATTGCTCGGTTTTTGGCGGCGGGGGGGGGACGGGCCGTTGCCGGCGTGGCCGTCCTCCTCTCGGCGGCCTGTGGGCGGTGCGGGGCCGGAGCGGGGTGGGTCGTGCTGCTTTCTTTTTGCTGCTTGTGCCGGCTTCTGGCGGCTGGGGCGGCCCTGCTGCTCTGGCTCTCTGGCGTACACCGGGTGGGGCTGCTCTGTCCTTTGCTTTGCCTTGCGGCTGTGTTTGCTGTGGTCGGTGGGGGCGGGGTGGTTTCATTGTGTTTTTGGGTGGGGGAATCCGCCTGGGGGCTTGGTTGGTGCCGTCGGTTCGTCCATGTCGGCCTTCCGGTGTTGTTTCTGTCGGGGCTGCTCGGGCCCCCGCATGCCGGCGGTGCGCTGCCGTGGGGGTTCCTGTTCGGCGGGCTTGCTTGTCTCCTGGGAGGGCAGGCATGTTGACTTTTCTGGGGAGGAGCATCTGGGTGGAGGGGTCCTCGTGGTGTGGCGGTGGGTGTTGGGCACTGGCTTGTTTGCGGCCGTTCTTCTTCAGTGAGGGGGAGATTTTTATTTTATTTTTTTGTGTGTGGGCGGGGGGGTCGGGGCTTGGAGTGGGGCTCGGGATTTGCGCTTTGCTGTGTTGTGTGGCTTTCTTCTTCTTCGGATTGGTGCTGTGGGACCGGTGTCGGGGGGGAGTCGTTCGGGGGCCGGGGTCGGGGTGCGGGTGCTGGCGCCGGCGCCGGGGGTTTTTGGGCATTGCCCGACCCTACTGTGGGGTGGGTCTGGGGTGGGTCCTGGGGTCTGGGATCCCTGGGGCGCATTGCCCTTGGGCGGGGGCCCCGGTGGGGTTTCGGGGGTTCGGGTTCTGTGGGGAGTGCTGCTTGGGTTCTGGGCCGGTGTACGCCCGGCTGTCTGCCCCTGCTGCCACGGCCTCTGGTGTGCCGGGGTGCCTCGGGGCCTGCTGGGCTGGGGGGGGCATGGACATTAACACCTATGGCAAGAACTTACCCCCTCACGGGTTTGCACTCTGTAAGTGGGGGAAGGGGAGGGAGGGGGAGTAGGTGTGATCTCGGCCTGGATGTCTTCTGTCGCTTGTGTGGTGAGTAGCTTGATTGTTATTGTAGGGGAGGGATTACATCTCCGGAGGGCGGGTGGGGGGTGGTGATAGTGGGAAGAAGATTTTTAAAGGGCTTCGGGTCTGGCTCCCTGTCTTGGTCCTGGTCCGTGCTGCCCCCTGGTGGGGCTTCGTCCGGGGTGGGGGCTCTGCGTGTTGCGCGTGGGCTGGCCGGCTGGGGTTGTCCCCCCCTTATTCATTTACTTATTTATTTATTTATTATTTTTTTTTTTTCTTTCTCTCTTTTTTTTTCTTTCTCTCTTTTTTTATTTTTTGGATGGACAGGACGGGGGGAGGGTGGTGGTGTCGGCTCCGTGCCCGGCTGGCTGGTGGGTCCTGCTGCCGGTCCCGTGCCCCCGGGCTATGGTGGTGAAACTGGTGGGGCCCCCTTCTCTGGAGGGGCTCTCGGGGAACGGGGGTGCCTATTGGAGTCAGCGGGGGAGCTGGCTCCCTGGGAGTGCAGTAAGCACCCCAGTCCTTTGCTCCCCATCCCCGAAATCCTCCCTCTGCCTGCTCCATCACTCTGCCACACATGTATGTTTTTGGGGAAGGGGTCGTTACTGGAGGGCCACACCTTCTGATGACGTCCCCCACACCAATTTTATTTTGCATTTTAGACACTTCCATCTACATCATTTTCACAACCTATGTAGGGCATTTTCGGGGGGTGGGGGTCAGGGCCACCGGGGGGGGGCTTATTTTATGGGCCTCACCACGGTCGGCCTCCTCCATCCCCTCTCGCATCTAGACATTGAGGGTTCAGGGTTGTCGAAGGGGGGGGTGTGCTGGCACCGTCTATCTCCTGGAGGGGGGGTGGACTGTGCCGGTCACCCCCTCTTGGTACTCCCAGTTTTAATTGCATCTGAGAGCAACACGCAACAACACGCAACATTCGAGCGGGCGCAGTGAGGATCGGGGTCTTCTAACACCCCTGTTCTCCGGCTACCGCCTGGAGTCTGGGGCCTGGAGGAAGAGCAAGCCACCTGGTCCGTGGTTTTGGCTGGGGCTGGCTGCGGGGCCTAGGTGGCCTGCCGGTGGCGGGGCTGTCACCTATGCTCTCCCCAAAGAAGGTTGGATGGAGGGGCATGAAGTGCCTGGTTGAAGCGTTTTTTTTTTTGTTTTTTTGTTGTTGTTTTTTTCCGGGGGGGGGGGGGGGGGGGGGGGGTTCTGGTTGGGTGGCCGGCGCGGGATGGGTGGGCCCCGGTCCCGGGGGGGCTCTTGCTGGGGGTGGTCCGGTCCGTGTGCGGGGTGGGGGGCCGGGCTTGAAGCAGGAAAGAGATGGGTTGGTGTGGCGGTGTCGCCGCCTCCCTCCCCTCACATCCGGATTTTAGGTTCACTTATGGGGTCATCCGATAGTCCCGGGACAAACCACCGGTGTCGCCGGGTTTTTGGTCCTGGTATTATTGGATGTGAGTGTTATGTGTGAATGTGTGTCCGCGTTGTTATTGTCTTTATTTATTATTATTATTATTATTTTATTCAATTTTTTTTTTCTGTGGTACGAGTGGGGGCACTAGGGAGGGAAGGCATGATTGAGATGGTGTGTTCTTTTTGTTTTTTTGTTTTTTTTCTCCAAGGTTGGGGCTGGCCGGGGCCAGCCCCGCTGGCCCCGGCCGGCTGGGGCTTTGCTGGGGCTCCTGTCTGGGGATCGGGTGCCCTTGGGGCCTCGGATCCCTGGGGACTGAGACTGGATCCGCTTCGGGGTGGGGCTGGCTGTTGTTCGGGGATTTTCGGTGTCGGTGCCGGTGCCTTCGCTACGATGCCGGTTCCTGGCCGGTTCTCTTCTTCGGTGGAGGGGAGCGGTTGCGGGCAGGTCGGTGTCTGGTGTCCGCTGTCGCAGCGGGCCTGCTGGGTGGGGGTCCTGCTGGCGGCGCGCCGCTGGTGTGTGGGGCTCCGGCGGGGGTGGTGTTGGGGGGCCGGTGTGGGCGGGCTGGCTGCGCTGGCTGGGTATTCAGGTGGGTTTTCCCTCTTGGAGGCATGGCGGAGCTGCTCTGTTCCCGCTGATCGCGGCGGGTGGGGCTGCGGGGCGGGTGGGGGCTTGGAGTGGCTCTCTTGGAGTGGCTCTGGCCGGCGCGTGTTGGGGGGCCTGGGTGGCGGAGCTGCTCTGGCCGCGTGTCAGGGCCTGGTGCGGGCGGTGTGGGGGGGTTTGGGGGGGGGGGGGGTGCGGACATGGCTGTGCTGCTTTGGCTTCTTCCGGTGGGGGGGCGGCGTGGTTCGCTCCGCTCTGGCTTTGTGCTGCCCCTCGGGCTGCTGGGGGGGGGTGGTTGCACCGGCTGCGGTCTGCTCTTCTTGCGGTTTTGCGCCGGGCGGCTTTTCTGCTCTCGGGCTGATTCTGTGCGCGGTGTGTTTCTTTGCGCGCTGTTGGCATCGGTCTTGGTGGGGTGGGGCTGCGCTTTTGGCCGGGGGGGCGTTTTGGGGGGGTCCCGCGGCGCTCGCGGCCGGTTCGCGGTGGATGCGCGTGGGCCCCGGCCGGGGGCGGGGCCGCCTGAGTGTTTTTCCTGGGTGGTGCGGTCGCGGTGGGTGTTGCGGCCGGTCGCCGGGGCTTGGTGCCGGGGGGCGGGGCGTGTTTCGGTGCTCTGTAGGGCTGGGGCATTTCGGTCGGTGCCGTGGGGGGGCTGGTGTTTGGTGCCCGGCCCTACTTCGGGGTGGCCGGCTGCCGGCGGGGCCCGCGGACTCGTCCCCGCGGCTCCCCGGGGCGCCGGCATGGCGGTGGCTGGGGGGCTTCTTCGTGGCTGTCTCTCCTCCTCCCTTGGTGGGGGTCTGATTTCCGGGGCTTGCCCCGCCTTGGTGCCTTCGCTTCTGGGGTCCCTTTGGGCGCCTGGGGCTTTGGGACTCCCAGGGCTGGACTCAGTGCTCTGGGGGGTGTGCCTCTCCGGCTCTCCACAACCAGTATTGAGCATTTTTTTTTTCTATGGTTAAAACTTTACATGCACAAGTTCACCCTCACAAACAACTACGGGTGCTAGGCTTCAGGTACTTAGAGATTCACTTCCAAACAGAAACCCCACATTCATATCTTCAGGTAACACAGAGTACATGTCAGACTTAATATTACTTAAGCGATAGTTTCAAGGTGTTTGTTTTATTGTATATCTCGTACCATGTCTTTTGGTTGTGCTGTTCTTTGTTTCCATCTCATTGCAGGTGATGAAGCAGACTGAAAATGTTTTGTCATTGTCTCCTTCCTATCTCCTCTTTCTTTCATCTTTTGTCCTTTTTTTTCTTTTTCTTTTTCCTTCTTCTTCTTCTGTTTTTCTGCTCTACTTAAATAAAAAAAAAAAAAGAAATGCTTTTTCATTTTAAGAATGTGGCTTTTTGACTCATAAATGAAATTAGTAATAAATAATTTTCTTCTTTAACACTGCTCATCATTTTACTTAATTAAAATTAAAAAGACAACAGACATTTGAGGTTTATTTTTCAAAATTTACCCCGGCAAATAGTACATACCAAAATTACATTTGAAATGTAAGAATGTGGCTGCATTACTTGACTCATAAATAAAATTAGTAATCAATCATCCTAATTGCATTTGCCTTTTCTTCTTTAGGACTGCACAATTTATGCCATAATCAAAGAGAAAACACAGCAGACATTGCTTTTTCGTTTTCGTGGTCTGCCAGCAAAGTACTGTCCAGCAGCAGAGTAACGTCAGCAGCCGCTCTTCCTCAGGTCCTTGCTGACCGGGCTACCCATCTTGTTTGGTAGGGGGCGCTGTGCACGTCTGCATTGCATTACATTGTAAGCGTACCGGCACGAAACTAGACAGAACAAAGACTGGGGTAATCAGCTGATATGGATATTGGGCTCTGTCTCGGGGACTGGCATGCTAATAGGCTCAGGCTCAGGGACTGGCCCGCTAAGGGGCTCTGGCTTGGGATAGGCTGGCTGGCAGGGAGCTGATGGAGGTGGAAGGAATTGAAAAAAGTCCTAATTCTCCCAATAGAAATATTCAAAAAGTTCTGATATTTTAAGTTGTGGGTGATCTGATTTTAATATATGAGATTGTGTGAGGCTGATAGAATGTTTAATGGTCCTTAGAGGTGGGGACAGCTGGGAGTCATGAAGGTGGCATCTGGGACTACAGAGGAAACTGACCTGGCTTGGTTACAGTGTAAGGCTAGCAGCAGGCTTACCCTTCGGAGGGGGAGTGGTGGCTTCAGTCTGACCCATCGGGGAGGATGTTGCAGCATCATGCTGACCCACTGGAGAGGAGGTGCTGGCGTCAGGCTCACCTGCTAGAGAGGCTGTAACAGTCTTCCTCTGGCTGCATTGCCTGCATTTGGTGGGGGTGGTCAGTTCAGGAGGCAGTGCACAGTATTAGGGAGAAGTGGAATCCAGAGATATGGGTAAAACTGTTCAAAGGGGTTCTGAACATGCAGCAGCTGGAGGTGATGTGATTAGTTGTGGTCGAGGTTGAGGAGGCTTATTGAAAAGCTGAGCAATAGCAGGCCATTCGTTACATTCCACCTCATCAAAAAATTTCCTACAATATATATATATATATATATATATACACTATATTGCCAAAAGTATTTGCTCACCCATCCAAATTATTGGAATCAGGTGTTCCAATCACTTCCATGGCCACAGGTGTATAAATTCAAGCACCTAGGCATGCAGACTGTTTTTACAAACATTTGTGAAAGAATGGGTCGCTCTCAGGAGCTCAGTGAATTCCAGCGTGGAACTGTGATAGGATGCCACCTGTGCAACAAATCCAGTCGTGAAATTTCCTCGCTCCTAAATATTCCACAGTCAACTGTCAGCTGTATTATAAGAAAATGGAAGTGTTTGGGAACGACAGCAACTCAGCCACGAAGTGGTAGGCCACGTAAACTGACGGAGCGGGGTCAGCGGATGCTGACGCGCATAGTGCGAAGAGGTCGCCAACTTTCTGCAGAGTCAATCACTACAGACCTCCAAACTTCATGTGGCCTTCAGACTAGCTCAAGAACAGTGCGCAGAGAGCTTCATGGAATGGGTTTCCATGGTCGAGCAGCTGCATCCAAGCCATACATCACCAAGTGCAATGCAAGGCGTCGGATGCGGTGGTGTAAAGCACGCCGCCACTGGACTCTAGAGCAGTGGAGACGCGTTCTCTGGAGTGACGAATCGCGCTTCTCCATCTGGCAATCTGATGGACGGGTCTGGGTTTGGCGGTTGCCAGGAGAACGGTACTTGTCTGACTGCATTGTGCCAAGTGTAAAGTTTGGTGGAGGGGGGATTATGGTGTGAGGTTGTTTTTCAGGAGCTGGGCTTGGCCCCTTAGTTCCAGTGAAAGGAACTCTGAATGCTTCAGCATACCAAGACATTTTGGACAATTCCATGCTCCCAACTTTGTGGGAACAGTTTGGAGCTGGCCCCTTCCTCTTCCAACATGACTGTGCACCAGTGCACAAAGCAAGGTCCATAAAGACATGGATGACAGAGTCTGGTGTGGATGAACTTGACTGGCCTGCACAGAGTCCTGACCTCAACCCGATAGAACACCTTTGGGATGAATTAGAGCGGAGACTGAGAGCCAGGCCTTCTCGTCCAACATCAGTGTGCGACCTCACAAATGCGCTTCTGGAAGAATGGTCAAAAATTCCCATAAACACACTCCTAAACCTTGTGGACAGCCTTCCCAGAAGAGTTGAAGCTGTTCTAGCTGCAAAGGGTGGACCGACGTCATATTGAACCCTATGGATTAGGAACGGGATGTCACTTAAGCTCATATGTGAGTCAAGGCAGGTGAGCAAATACTTTTGGCAATATAGTGTATATATATATATATATCAGTCATATTGACATGTGATAATAGCTTTCATCTGCTAGATATTTCATAGCTCTTAATGGCTTTTCATCTCACTTTATATTTAAAACAATGAATTGGTTTTGGTTTTAATCCCCATGAAAAGCACCAGAAGCACCAGTAACTAAGACAGAGAGAGCTGTAGAGGCCTGCAGTTGTTAAACACTATAGGTTAAATGAATATGTTCCTGCCTAGAGCTTTCTGGTTCATCCAGCGACCTGTTTGCCACCAGCTTTTCTAATAAGCACTCGTGTTCTGCAGATATCCCGTAGGATGTTCCCCTGAAGGTTCCGTTTGGTTCCCACTGCATCCTCCTCCTCATTACCTTCATCTGAGCTGTGCCATCAATCATCCAGAAATGTATTTCCATCACATTCAGCTAGAAACCAGCTTCTATAAAAATTAAACAGCTACTGTTTGAGTTTGATATAAAATGCAGATTATTTTAGCAAACATTTTTTGATAAAGGTGAGCTGGATGCCCTGCACTTCTGCACCTAAGCATGTTAATTACCTGCAGAACAAAGGCAGAACAGATATAATGGTTGCATATTTATGTTGGCTGTCATTGTAAAATCAGTCTGCTCACTAGTCTGCAGTAGTCTCACTAGTCTTACTTAGAGTCTGCAGGTCACGATAGAAACAGCAGAAAAACAAGAATCTAAGTGAAATAGAGAGATATCCATGGAGAGTTTATTGCATCAAAATGACAGACAGAATGTAAAACTTGCTTTAAGAAAACACTGGATGAAATGTTCCATCCCATCATGAAGCTCAACTTTTCCCTAAAATCAAACGTTTACTGAGGCTCCGTATCTTTGACATGTTCAGCCCATAAAGCAGAGGGTTAAACAGTGGCTGACAAGTGAGGAAATATAAAGATAAAAGAACTCGCAGCACGAGGGGGACTCGGCTCATATCAAACCTGCTTTGAATGACGTCAAAAAAACAGCCAAAGGAGAAGTTTATCAGAGAAGCCAGGTGTGGCGTGCAGGTGGTGACGGCCTTCTGCCGAGTCTGTTTGGATCCAGAAAAACATACTTTCAGGATCTTAGCATATGTGTAGAGAATTAAAAGGATTATACCCAGGATTACAGTGAATACATAAACTATTCCCAGTAAATTATTTGCTGTCGTATCAGAGCAGGCCAGCTTAACGATGGAGTAATTGTCACAGTACACCTTGTCAATGATGTTTCCACAAAGCTGGAGAGAGACTGTTAGAAACATCGCCCCAACAGATTCAATTAGAGGAAACAACCAGGTCAGAGCTACCAGCTTGGTGATCTTAGAAGGTGTCATGAGTGAGTGATACTCCAGAGGACGACAGATGGCCAGGTATCTGTCATAGGACATAATTGCCAGATTACAGAACTCAATGTGAGCGTAGGTATAGACACAATAGATCTGCAGGAAACAGAGCGGAGCAGCAACTGTGTGAACATCAGAGAGAATCTGAACCAGGAGGAAGGGAAACAAGCTGGAGCTGCCGTACAGCTCATTCACTAACAGGCTGCAAAGAAACAGGTACATGGGTTCATGTAAGCTTCTGTTCACACAGATCACCACGATCAGCAGGACATTGGAACCAACAATCAGAACATACAGAGTCAAAACAACCGCAAAATATAAATAATTCAGAACATCAGTGTGAAAGTAGGCAGTTAGAGTGAAAAACAAAACTTCTGTGGAGTTTATCATCATCCTGCTTCATAGCTCATCAGTTTAAACACAACCAAAGAAAATTTCACATTTCAACCGTACAGCTTTAGGAAACCTCACGTTATTTGAGCAAACAAGGGAGAGCAAGCTCTAGCCTTCCAACCATCGTTTAGTGTGGAGAATGATGCGATGCTGAGTCACAGAACAGAGACAGATTGGAAATTCTGTCCGATCCAACTGTTCACCGTCTGTCTCCTCAGCGTCACTCAGACTGAAGCTAAGATTGAAACTCAGCTCCACTTATACCTGCAGCTTGAAGAAACCACAGAAGATCTAGAGAGAGAGAGAGAGAGAGAGAGAGAGAGAGAGAGAGAGAGAGAGAGACACCTTAACAGCAGGGAACTGCAACCTGACTTGATATCAGATGTTTTTTTTTCTTTCAAACAAGAAACCACTTGAGTCCACAATTGACCCTCGACCAATCCAGCCAATACCTTCTTTCCAGGCAAGGTTAACCTGAACATGGGGTTGATGACTGCTTTATAACAAACAGAGATATAGAATTGAAAACTTAAAGCTCAGACAAAAACTTTATAAACTTTTCTTTTCCATTTAGTTTATAATAGACATTTTGAAATGTGATCATTAGTAATTTTTAGAAACATTTGTCATCTCAAGGTACTTTACAGAAACAATTCAATCAGATCATACAGACAGATTTGATGAAGTTTTCTATCAAAAGCCTGACTTATGCTTTATGTATCTGCGAGATCCATGTTCAATTGCAGTTCAGATTCAGCATGAATCCAAATCATTCAAATCAATGTGAACACTCACATCAGCCAAGGTGCAACAAAGTATTTCAGCATAAACGGAGTCTTGCCAAATGCTGCAGTGGACACACCACACACCAAACAGGTAATGTAGGCGGCACCTAAAAGAAAAGTTCCAGAGAATTTCTGAATAAAATCAACCCTCCAACATATGGTAGCAAGAAGAGCGAGCTCCTCGGTTGATGTGCGTGTCTGAGAAGGTGAGAGGAGTGAGAGGATGCTTGTTTCTAGGTCACTTGTGGAGAAATGTCCTGGGTTAGGAGTAGCGAGGAAACAGGAAGCAGGGAGAGGGAAATAATGAAAACGAAGAAGATTAAAATACAGTGAAATCAAAAAATTAGAAAAAGCGGAAACAGCAGCATCCAATTAAAGGGGAGTCGAGTAAAGAACAATCAAGTGATAAACGATTTAGAAATTCCACAGAAAAACCAAATGATTAGAAAAGTAATATTAAAACTAGTTAATCAGCTAGACTTTTTTGCAGATTGGAATCCGGTGCAGTTAACAAAATTGATAAGCAAACTCACAGGATAAGTCTGAAGTGCCATAATACTGTATAGTGGAGACTTGTTAATCATCACTGCAGAGACAGTGCTGAACAAGGTAAAGCTATACGCATTAACAAGATTGAGGGGAAAAGACTTCAGTGCAGCTTGGTGGATAAGAACGTGATTAGCAGGGAGGGGAGTGCTTCGAGGAGTACATCTTAAGATTATTGACAAAGAAATGCTTGAAAATATTAGTGCTGCAAAAGTAAAACAGCTGAAACGGTTAAAAACAACAAGAAATGGAAAAAGGCGTGATAGCTTATCAGTGTTGATCAAATTCCAAGAAGAGCCGAGTAAGGTTTTCATTGGATATATGAGCTACAATGTGAAAATATACAATCCTCCACCTCTGAGATGTTTCAAATGCAAAAAAATTCAGTCATATAGCAGCTATATGTAAAGGCAAACAGCGATGTGGAAGGTGTGCTGGACAGCATGAATATGTAAAATGTGGGAAAGAAGTCAAAATTAAATGCTGTAACTGCTGCATATCATCTCTAGCGTTCTGCTCTCTCTGCTTTTCCTCAGAGTAGCTTTGCCTCGTCTGTTCCTGTTTGGCTGTGACGTCATTCTGGAAAGAAATATCAGCTGTGCTGCTGCCATCAACACCTTTGTTTATAGATGTTGGAGATCGGCCTGTTTTCCAGTGTGGTCCTGTTTCTCTGACCGTGACTGGGTGGATGTGCTCTCTTCGTCCTCTGGCATTGGAGCTGGCTCGGAGCTTGTCTGCTTGGCTGTGTGTTTCCTGGACGGGGCCGACTTTTACAGCTGCTTTTTGTATCTCTGCTTCTGTCTCCTTGAACCCCAGTCAGCCTCAGCAAATGGCCGCTCACACTGAGCCTGGTTCTGCTGGAGGTTTCTTCCTGTTCAAAGGGAGTTTTTCCTCTCCACTGTCGCTACAAGCATGCTTAGTGTGAGGGATTGCATTTGAGTCAATGAGTCAATGCAATCAACTGGTTTTCCTTAGATAGAAAACTTTGTATCAATTTGACTGTATGATCTGGTTTACCTGTAAAGTGCCTTGAGATGACATGTGTTGTGAATTTGGCGCTATATAAATAAACTGAATTGAATTGAATATCGTGGATGTGAACTGAGCAAATGATCTGAAGAGATCAGAAAAGCGAAATAAGAGCTCGGAATAACTTATGCTGAAGCTGCAAAAAGAGTCCCATCCCAGTCACAAAGACTCATATCAACAGTGGTACAAATAACAAATACAAAACCTGTGTCCCAAAATTTCTTAATTGTAAAAAACAATGATTTTGTACTTTTCATAGTAGAAGTTATCAATTGTAGTGCTCAGACTACAAAGAAAACTGAAAGAATCAAAATAATAGTGAAAGCTGCAAAAAGGTACCTTGAAGTTAGAGATTTAAACTGGGAAACGATTGAAAGCATGATGGAAAAACGAGTAGGACCATCAGAAACTGGCAGAGTGACGGTAACATAAACAAAATTAGATATTATGAGGATGAATTTGATTAAGTATTTAATATTTATTATGTTGAGTTAAATGAAACAGTTTGGAAAAATTAAAACTTATTTACTTATTTTTGTTTATTTATTTTTTATCTTGGGGTGAGTCTTGTTTCCTGTTTCCTTGTTTGACCCCTTATCAGTTGTTGGTGGTAAAGCACTTTAACTAGTTTGCCAACTGCCATAAAGCACTACAAGAAGAAGAATGGTAGCAAGAATAGAAAGACCAAAAGAGAAACAGAGAGGCTATCGAACAATGAAAAGTGATATATATGTGCACTGATGACGAGTTCTGCCTGACAGCGCATGAAAAGTGTGAACCTCAAATTAACTCTTATTACTCTGGAGCTGGAACTCACCTCAGGGTTGCCCCATTAAGTGTGAGTGATTTTCTGCAGCTTGTCTGCAGCAAAACTACACAGCACTTCCCTGTGTTTATTGTGAGCCTAGCATTTCGCAGGATTTGCTCCTCTTTGAAGAGCATGTCGACAGACAACAAAATTCTGCCTGCATTGTATCATTGACTTTGCATCAATCCTTCACACTGAACATGCATGCAGTGAGTGTAGAGCAAAAAAATCTCCTTTTAACTTGAGAAAATCTTCAGCAGAACCAGGCTCACTGTGAGTGACCTTTTGTCAAGGCCAACAGAGTTCAAGGAGATAAAAACTGACACAAATGGAACATATACTGTAAGCCGTCATCTGCAAATACTTCCTGTCTTAGAGAAGGTTACTGTAAATTAGCTCCACAGGGGGGTCTGTCTAGGAAAGAAACATATAGTCAGATAAGCTATAAGCTTATTTCAATGGGATCAAATGGATAAAAGAGTGCACTTACACAATAAAAGCTGAGCCCTTGGAGAGAAACTGGACTAAAGACAAAAATATAGGCCCGACTCTATCATCTGAAAAGGCAGTTGTTGTCGGCAACATCCAAACTAGTGCCTCCCTCCAGGATGGTGTCAATTCAATTCAGTTTTTTTATATAGCGCCAATTCACAATACATGTCAACTCATGGCACTTTACAGAGAAAATTCAACCAGATCAGATCAGAAACAAAAGAGGGACTAATCATGACCAGTGGCAGTTCAAGAACATTTTAATGGGGTGACCAAGCAGCGACAAAGTGTACTTAGGTAAAAAACAACTTAGGGTACATCTATACTGATAAACCAAGAGGAAAATAACCTATTGAATAATCTAGATTTTCCAAATAAAAGACATTAATTTAATTTTTTATGGGGAACTTCCTAATAAAGCTATGCAAATATTTGCACATTAGTGCTTTTTTGAGCAGTGGTTATTTATCTTTAATTAGATGGAAGATTCCTTAATGACTGCAGAGACAAAGAGACTCTCCTCCATGAAGCATAGAAACTTATTCTTAAAAGATCATGAAATCTCTTTTTGTAAAATACAAAAGTATAATGATGCTGTTTTATGTACCGGTAGGTTGTACTGGTCTGTATCCCCAAAAAAGCTAATATTTTAAGATGCACGGAGAGTGTAAGAAAACTATATGAGCCAATATTTTTCTTTTATAGTACCATCATGAATTAAAAACTAAATTCACGCTTGGTTAACGCTTCGTAGATAACAGAAAACCTGTGATAAATAAATATAACGTTTGCTTATCTCTCCTGATCCATATTAACTTTTTTGCCTTTACAATCTGCCCTAACCTTCTGCCCTCTGTAACTAATTCCCAGTATAGCAACCTTTGTATTTCTATTGAACTTGCGGATTTCAGAAACTGTCTAGGTCTGTTCTGTCTACAGCCTGTTCAGTGTTACACAGAGTAAACTGTCATGATGAAAACTAATTATCTGTTCATAAACAATGGTACCAAGACCAGGGGGGCAAAAGAAGAAGAAAATATGTCCCACACTCCCACTAGATATTTCAAATATAAAAAGAAAATCCCGCAGTAAAATTAATTATCATCGTATTCTCCCTGATCTTTCAGTATTAAACAGCAAAACAAAACTCGAAAATAATGACCAACTCAACACCTCCTTGTCAAATTGCATGAAATGATTTGGTCCTCAGGCCCTGCACGGTGCATCAGATCCCCCCGTATGCACCCTGACAGCAGCAGTTTGTTCATACTGGGGATTTAGTACCACATGCACATAATTTGACACAGAGACAACAATTAAAACAAATGAACAAGAAAATGTGTAAATAAGCAGCAGTGTGTAAAAACAGTCTACGGTTGAAGAATGCAGTGCCTCAAAAAATTAAAGTCTGGTTTTCCAAAAGCAACAGAAAGAAAGGAGAAAGACAGAGACGGAGAAATTGGTCCAATACAATTACCTACTTTCTCAAGAAATGTTGTTACTTGATTTGTTCAAATTAAATTATTAATTCAGTTTTCAGTTTATTTATATAGCGCCAAATTCACAACACATGTCATCTTTTTTATTATTACCCTGTTGAGAAAAATTAGCTAGCTATCTGCTGGCTACGGCTTCTTAGTTAATCCTCCCAAGGTTTGAGCAGAATGACGTTGATGATGCCGGCTGGCCTGGTACTGCTTTTGACTTAAACAAAAAATATTGCAAGGTCTTTCTTATTTTGTTTTATTTTTATTTTTCAAGAAAAAATTTTTACAAAATGAGCCTATTATGTGTCTGTAACTAAGGCAGAAGCTAAGTAGAAAGCTCACAGAGCTAAAAACTAACATTTACAATCCAGCAAAGGCAGCAGGAATAAGCCTTAGTTTTCAGAGGGTTAACAATCCCTAAGCGCTAGTAAACGTTAAGAAGGATATTTACATTAAATAATTATCATTGTCCCTTCATCATGTAAACAGATGATCCAGCAGCAGCAGCCCCATGACTTCAACACCCCCGCCCCCTTCCAGCATCAGTGAGCCACATTGTGTCCTGGGACAGGTTAGTTAGCATCATTACAGAGTCTGTGGGAGTTTCTCTCTTTTTACCAGCTCAAAAACTTAAAATGAAACTTTTTTATATGTAAAAATTCAAACAAATTTTTTTCTACATAATGATCACTATAAAATTAAAAGTCCCGCAGTTGTTGGTACTGCATCCTGGACAGCTGAAGGAACGTATTGGGTAGCCTCTAGCAGCCTGTATTAAAATCACTATTAATACAATTAGATTTTTATATTCCGATTGAATTATAGCCATTAAAAGGTATCTACAAATCTTGATCATTGTCATGAGCAGCCTGAAACAGCTACACCATAAATGCATATATTCTATTGTCATTATATGTATATATGAATTAGAAATCAATTTTCAGGGCCAGCAAAACATAATCTGTACTTTGTTTAAAGTTATACAGAAACCAAATATGAATCTATTTTCAAAATCCAAAACCTGTTTTCTTAGATAATACATAGATCGATCTATTTTTGTTCTAAATAAGCTGTTATTATTTTGAGAGTTAATATATGTTTAACTTTCGTGTAAGGATAATTCTTCGTTAAAATTGCATTGCAAATTGATACTCTTCAGTGCATCTTTCTAGCAGTTGTAACGCTTGCATCATTATCAATGTCTTTCATGGGGCCCCAAATTCCTGGCAGCTCCCCTGTGGGAATCAGCACTATATAAATGAACTGAACTAATTGAACAAGAAATTTCTGTATTGTTATTAGGAGCAGCACTTGGTTCCAGGGGGATGTAACAATTTGTTGAACGCGAGCAGGTAGTTAATGAAGAAGGAGGGATGTGCCGGGCCTTGCACTAGTAGAAATAGGACAGGGAGAAAAAGAGACAGATGGACAGACAGACAATTCCTAAAATCAAACTTTATCTATAAAGCTCTCAATATAAATTTTATATAAATAAATAAAAGAAAGAAAGAAAGAAAGAAAGAAAGAAAGAAAGAAAGAAAGAAAGAAAGAAAGAAAGAAAGAAAGAAAGAAAGAAAGAAAGAAAGAAAGAAAGAAAGAAAGAAAGAAAGAAAGAAAGAAAGAAAGAAAGAAAGAAACGCTAAGTTAAAATGAATAAATAATGAAAACACTTTGATGGTGACCTTTCTATATTGGTAGACGGGTGAGGAATAAATAGTTTAAAAAATGAAAGAGATCCTTGTAATATTTTATGTTTGAATTAACCTTTAAATTCTCTCCTCTTACATGCTGAGATCTGAGAAGCTACACAGACTTTCTGACTCTCATACACCATATGATATTATTTTAATGAGGCAAAGAATTAATACAGAACATAAACACATCTTGTCTTCCTTTGTTTTATTTTTTGTCAAACCTGAATATCTTACAATTCAATAGTTGTTTCTATACATTTATACAGAACTTGTATATCAATCATTACAATAAAAACACTCCTTATCCTTTTTTTTGTCCCATAAAGAGGACATTCAGGTTTACAGGCAGCAAAGGGAAAAGCAAAGGAAGCAGAAGGGTAAAATTATTAAACAAAGAAACTGTACAGAGAAGGCAAATTTACAGCAGAAGAAAAAATACTTTACAGTTGTTAAAAGTAGCAATCTCTGATTTTAGAAAATGTTCAACTGAGAGGAATAATTTTGTAGAATTTTAAAGTTTCCTTTTAAATTTCTGTTTAGTGAGCCAGCTGTTGACCACACCGCTGGTTCACCGGAAGGAAGCATATCACTGCAATATATTAATTTTACAAAGAAAATAGTAAAATAGTTGTACTGGTAAATAGACTATAATATATAATAATAATATAATTGAACTTTATTGATCTCACATTGGAGAAATTTACTTCTGCCTTTAACCCATCCCATTGGGGAGCAGTGGGCTGCCATCGTGGGGTGCCTGGAGAGCATCAGGGGTTAAGGGTCTTGCTCAGGGAACCAGAGTGGCAGTCTGTGGGAGTGGGGCTTGAACTCAGAAATATATAGTCTTTATTTCTGTCGTCCAACAAAAAATTTTGACAGCATCTCTCTGACGGCTGCTTTGTTGGTTTTTATTGTTGTTTTATTGTTTGTTTTACACAAACTGTCCCTCCTTCAGTTCATTCATCTCCATCTGAGATTGGAAATAAAAGATGTTCCTTTCCCCAACTTTTCCCTTCTCTAAATGACCAAACAGCATCATTTTCAACATTTCAAAATATCAGCAGTTTTTTTTAATGAAGGAAATCTTTAAAGATGTTACGTATTTTTGACATCCGTATCCCAAAGATGATGGGATTTAAGAGAGGCTGCAGGATCCCAAAGTAAAGAGACAGAAAGAACCGCAGCGCATCCGGAACACTGGTCATGTCGAATCTGGTCTGAAGGATTTCAAACAGGCAGCCGAAGGCAAAGTTTAAGAGGGAAGCAAGGTGAGGCATGCACGTGCTGGCAGCTTTCTGTCTCATCTTGGAGGAAGCAGAGAAACAGATACTTAAGATTTTAGCATAGGAGTAAATAATGGGCAGCAGGGGGACCAGCACACTAAGAGCTGTGGAAAAAAGTCCAAAAATGTTGTTCAGTTCTGTGTCCACACATGCCAGCTTCACTATCAGGTAGTTATGACAAAAAAGACTGCTGAGGACATTCCCACAAAGTGTTAGACGGAGGCTCAGACAAATGTTGATGATACACCTGACTGATGAGTACAACCAAATCAAGACAACAAACAGACCCGCTCTGCTAAAGGTCATCACAGAGTTGTACTTTAAAGGACAGCAGATCCCAAAATATCTATCATAGGACATGATGGCTAAATTACAGAACTCAATGTTTACATAGGAATAAAAGCAGAATATCTGCAGGAAGCAGAAAGGAGCAGCAACAGCATGGACATCAGAGAGGATCTGAACCAGCAGGAAGGGAAACAGTGACAAGCTGCCATACACTTCATTCATAAAAAGGCTGCACAGAAACATGTACATGGGTTCACGTAAGGTCCTGTTCAGACAGATCAACACGATAAGCAGGATGTTGACAACAACGATGGCAGTATATACTGTGAGAGTGATCGCAAAGTAAAAATATTGCAGCGTTCCCAGGTCAATGTACGCTTCAAGGATGAAATAAGACAGAGAAGATAGAGTAGAATTTACCGTCATTCTGTAAAAATTATTCTACCATCATTTATAGAGCAAGAGAGCTTCTCTAACACCTCAAGTTGTTGTTAAGATAAGTTCGTCCTCTACCTCACAGGAACAAACAGCTCGGCTGGCCCCCCAACCATCTGAATCTCTTTCCCAAACTTGTCTGAACTTTATAGACAAAGGAAGAAACAAGTCCTCCTCCTCCTCCTCCTCCTCCTCCTCCTCCTCCTCCTCCTCCTCCTCCTCCTCCTCCTCCTCCTCCTCCTCCTCTGTTTTCTGACAAAGAAAAGAAAAACTTTTTTGTTCTTATCCTTTGTGTGTCATCCAAAGTTTATTTAGTTTATTTTATTTAATACCAAGCCTATTGAGTCACTATTCTAAATTGCTTATTTCAAGTGTACATGGCTCCAAGCTTCCTGTGGACCTCAGATTAGCTTGTGTAGGGAGCTACATTAAACAGGTTTAAATCACCAGGTCCAAAAAGTATCTGACTCTGTGATGAAAGTATTCTTGGAAAGTCCCTGAGATACCTGCGGAAACCGCAACTCAGGTCTTTTTGGCCTGCATCAATGCCTGACCTCCTAATTATAATTCTAAAAGAATAGCCAAAGAAAACCATAAAGATTCATCCAACTTGTAGAACCTCTTTCTACAGGATAGCTCTCCAATCAATGTGTTCATGAAGGAAGACCAGACTTCTGGCATTGCAGTTCATAATGAGCCTTTTTCACTTAGTAAATTAAAGTTCTTTCTCAATAGTGGCCACAGAGGTTGGGCTATGGAGATCCTCTTCTGTAGTCACTCCAAATAGCCAGCAGTGAGGTGTTAAAGTTCTTAGCTCAAAACCAACAAACCAAGCCAAGCCATGAACGGGTCCTTTTTATTTTGCTGCTGCTCCTAGAAGTTCATTGACATATGTATAAGAAGACCTGGTGGGGATGGGGGGGTGGAGGTCCGGTGGGAGGGGGGCAGGGTGGTTGGGGGTCTTGTGGAGGAAGTAGTCATGGACCCTTCCGGGGACAAGGCCTCACGCATGGAAATGTAGATGAGCGCAACATTTATGTCGCAGCAACTGGGGGAGTGGGGACGTGCTCCCTGCACACGCAACAGCATACAGAGGCGGTTTTGCAATCCCTGCTGCACGGGCAGAGGCGACAACTCTTCTTTTTAAGGAGGGCCTCTCGGTGTACCAAACTCTGACCCCCTCGACCGTATTCCGGGAGCGGGGCATGCGAGCCCTGCGCTGCACCAGCGGGGAGACCAGGGCCCCCCGAGGCCCTCCAGGAACAGCCTTCTCTTGTGCAATGTGCAAGGCATCTACTCCGGTTGGGTCTCCCGCCAGATGATGAGGCCGTTGTGAAACAGGACCGTGGTCAAGTGGCGCATCTTCCTCCGGCAGCTGTAGACGGCCAGGAGCTTGTCGAGGTTGTTGATGCCCCCCTTGTTGGCGTTATTGTGCAGCAGCTTGCAGTCTCAACGGGAGGTATCCACACTGTTGCGGTGCAACAAGCTCAGCAGCAGCATGTTCCTGCAGCCCGGGTATGTAGGAGACGAGGACCGTGCAGCTCCTGTAGGCGCAGCGGGTGGAGAGGAGATCCAGGCAACGGGGTGCCGTCAGGTTGCGTCGCAGCTCGGGCTTGTTCCAGTGTACGGTGCCCACTAGGGTGAGGCCGTGCCTACAGGACGCTTACAGCATCCCCAGGTCCCTCTTGGGGTGCACAGTGGGAGCTTTGCGCCCCGACCCTTGTACACGCTCATCCTCTAGGCGTCGCAGGAACGGGCATTGCACGCCACCCAAAGCTTGATCCCGTATTTGCCCGGCTTGCATTAGTATTTTTGTTTTGTAGACTACTTCAAAATGTCCAGTTCTATTACATTTCTGACACCTCTTATTCTTAGCTGGGCAAGGATGCATTTTCCAGTTTTGTCTATTACAGCAAGTAAGAATAAGGGGTTCCCGTTATCAGAGGTGTCAAGTGAGGAAATACAAATACTTTGTTACTATACTTAAGTACACTTTTTAGGTCTCTACACTTTACTTATTTTTCCTCCTACTTCTGACTTCTACTCATTACATTTTCACACAAGTATCTGTACTTTCTATTCCTTACATTTTCAAAACAAACGTTACTCATTACTCTTGGCTTCGGTTTAAAGCAGAGGTGATGGATTAGCGGACCATTGTTCGGATCTGGACCCACCTGCTGGCTAAAACGGACCCAACCTGATTTAAAACATTTATAAATTACCACATGCCGATTGCACTAGCAGATCTTGACCTGCCTGGATAGGAGCGGAGCCGGAACATTTAGAGTATGTTTGACTCAATCTGCTGCTGTGAAGCAGGATTCTCCAACATGAACAGAAGCCAAAATATATAAGGATCCACGCTGAAAAAGAGCACCTTGATATGTGCTTTAGAATGGCTTTGTCTCCATTCAAACCCAGGTTTAAAGCCTTGCAGGGCAGCATAAAGCCCACTTCTCTCATTAGGCCACTTAAAAAGAAAAAAAAAACGGTCAGTTCAGGTGTTTTATAAAATATGTGAATCAGGAAATTGTCTATAAACCAAACTATTGTTGTTCTCTACTTCAAAAAAGACTTTAGAATTTAACATGGAAACATTTTCTATTTTGTTTTTAATATTTTTTATTTAAAAATTCAATGTATAAGCTGGATGCATAATAACCTCATTATATTTTAGTGTTAAATTCTGTTTAAAGTGACAGATCATTAAAAACGCCTCGGGACCTTTACTGGGTGATGATTTTCTTTATTCAGACCCCACTGATTTTTAATTGGTTAATCCTGGTTTCATGTTTATATATATTTATTTCACATGATGTGCACCATCCAATGGCTCATTGGCTCCATCCACATCTAGTGAAAACTAGTGTGATTGGATGAGTCATATTATGCAAACACTGGTTAGCTTAAGGAAATCATCAGTGTTGGGAGCTGGAGAAGTTCCACCTTTCTCCAGCAGAGTCCGCCATGGATCCTCCTGAGCTGAGCCTTCGACACACCTGAGGCGCATCTCATCATCAGAGGATCCACAGTATATAACCTGCCTTCAGACCTTGCCTCGACGCCGCAGTGTTAAATCCAGTTTGGTTAGCACCTGAGCCTAGCATTTTCTGAGAACCTTTGTTGCTCTTGAGTCCTGATAGGATTCTAATCCTTTTTGTCTCTGCTTTCAGGAATCCAGTTTTTCCCGTGTGAGCTCTGGATGAGCTTAAACTGCCGAGCCTGCCCTCTGAGCCTAACCTGAAGACTGTTCCTTGGATTCCATGCAGCTCTGGACTAAGAGCTGGAAACCCAAAGCCAAGGTCTGCCCTCACGTTAGAAGTAAGACGCTGAAGCGGTTATTGGACTCTGCTGAACTAAACAGTCTCTGGACCCAACAGTTCCTCTCTCAAAGCCAAACCCGGACTTCTCAAGGTATAAACCTGAAACTCTCAGACTCAAACTCATCTGTTTCCAAGCTAACTGAACTGTCATCTTCACAGACTCCAGTGAACCAGTCCCCAAGCCTGAACCAGTTCCAGTGTTTATTCCATGTGCTTGTGATCAATAAACTTGTTAAACTTTTCATCCGTTTCCGTGGTGTTCTGCATTCTGGGCTTTTCTGAAACCCATCATGACAATCAGAAGCAAGCAGGTGTTCTTCAAACTGCAAACGTGAATTGTATATGCCATGCTACAGTGTCGGTGTTGTGCCATATGTCATGATCATACTTTTTGGACATTGGGAACCAGTGTCCATATTTCATCTTGATAGGATGAACCCAGTGGCGGCTGGTGAAAAATATTTTTGGTGGGGCTGATATAGCCTAGTGTATGTCTCCAACTAATCCGGAATAAGAATTCAAATAAACAATTGGACAATACATACAATTTAACAGCAATGATTTAATTTACTATATAATAACAGTAACAGTGATGATTTGGGTCACTGTGACGGGGTTCTTTGGCCTCCAAGAATCCAGTCTCAGTTACCGGTGTTGGTGATTTATTGAGCTCAAAAACTCAAAACAGGGTGCAAAAGAAACTAAACATACAAGATACTCTGGGCCTCAGCCTCCCTCCAGTTACCAGCAATGTAACAAAGAAACAGAAAACAAAAATTGCCGCTTTTCTTCCCACAGCCCTCATTAAATAGTTTAAGCCCCTACCCTCAGGCTCTCTTATTTCTGATTTCTTCTCATTAATCAGTTTTGTCCATATATTACCTCCACAAACAATTGATGTACAAAAACAAATAATTTTTACAACTTAATTCTTTTACACAGATTCATTGACTTATTCAATTACACCAAACTGGGTTTGAACCCAGCAAAGACGCAGCCAGACTGAAGATGACAAGTCCCCGTAGCATAAACACGTACACACCCACACCCCCCCCCCCCCCCCCCACCCCCCCCCCCCCACACACACACACACACACACACACACACACACACACACACACACACACACACACACACACACACACACACACGGCTAACCCCACTGAAATATTAAGTGTGCACCCTCAATATGCCAGCAGGTAACCAGGAACAGCTTGTGTGTTTTAAGTTCATGGAGCTACTGGGCTCAGCGCGAGTGTATTGGTCCTCACAAACACAGTATAACAGGAATGTGTGTGTGGCGCGCAAAGTTAGAGAGGTTGTTTTAAGCGACGAGGTGGATTCGTCACAGTCACAATAACCATGACAGGAAATGTTCATATCCTACAACAGGGATGTTCTTCTGGCAAACGGGTAGATAAATAAGGATCTCACCGAATTTGGTGGAAGCTGCATCTCGGTCGTTACATTCGCCATCTTCCCTCTAATTGTCTGCACCTGCGCTTGGGTGCAGAAGCCTGTTAAAGCGCAGTATTTTCAGCGCCCCAAGACCATAAAGTTCCGAGACGCTGATTGGCCATTAAATTCACCTAGCAATAGTACATGATTGACAGATTCTCTGCAAATGTGGGTCAGTCTGATCAGCGCCCCCAGAACAGAGACGGTAGGAGTCTGTCTGTGGAAATCCACAAATGAATGACAGTAGATAGGGAAATGTAGTTTATATAATTTGTTTTGCTTATAGGTACACAGTCTAGAGAGTAAAACTGACATTTATGAGTTAATTTCTAAAAATATATTTTACGTTTCTCTCTTCTTAACAGGGAGGGCGGTGCCCCAGCGCCCCCTATGGGCCGGCCGCCACTGGATGAACCCCCCCCACCCTCTCGGGGGGAGGACAGACAAAACCACAGAGCACACAAGACTCTTTCTCTTTTGCCCCCTTTTGCTCCTGGTCTCTTCTGCTCCTGCGCTCAAAGCTGGGACCCACTGTGGCTGGATCTCCAGATTCCCAGAACCATCAAGGATAAGTCAGAACCTTTCAGAACCAAACTGCTGCAAACAGACCTTTTGCAACACATTTCTCTTGAGTTTCAAAACTTACAGAGCCAAACTGGATGAGGACCATGCCCTGGGTGTGAGACTGAGGGGACCCCTGCTGTGAGACTGAGACAAAGAACCCCTGACTGCAGAGCTGCAAAACTGGATAAAACTCAAGCTTTCCAAATGGACATGGAAAAAGGTTTGCAGGTCTGGCATGATTAGGGACAGAACAAGCAATATGTCTTTTGACGAGGTGTTTACTGCTGAGTAAAGACGACGCTAACTGATGCTAAAGAATGGACTGCATGCTACGCTATGCTACAGGAATATGTGTTGAGCTGTTGCTAAAGCTTAGACAAGCTTTATTTACTAAGGATTTAAACACTGATATAACATTAGTGTTCATGTGTTCCTCAGATGCTCGTTACATTTCCATTACCAAGTATGACCAAGAGTCATTTAGCGGAATCCTGATGTCTATTCGCTGCTAGCTATTTCAAAGAGGGTAAAGAATCATTTAACTAAAGGTTTTTGGTTCTTGATTAAGCACATCATTCAATAAAACATTATTTGTGTTGGGATCTGGAGATCTGCCACCTTCCTCCAGCAGAGGGCGCCCTGGGTCTCCTGAGCTGAAGCCACCTGCACACCTGAGGCTGATCATCCCATCAGGAGACCAGTTTTATAAGCAGCGGCTTGACTTCCCTTCAGTGCCAGAGTGTTAGACCAGTTATGGTTAGCAGAACCTGAGCCAAGCCTGCACATCTGAATCTCTCATTACTCAAAGGAGCAACCTAGAATCCTAACCAGTCTTTGTCCTCTCTGCTTCTTAGGAAGACCTGATTGAAGCCTGGAGCTCTGGAGGAGCTCATTTTTGGAAACCTGCCTGCCCTGAGAAGCCAAACCTGAAGAATCTCAGTCTGCATCTGCCTGCCAGTTCTCAGGAGAGAACTTGGAGAAACACTCAAGGTCTGAACCTCACTAGTCTAAAGCCAAGCTCTGCCGCTGCTAAGCGCTCTGCTGAACCCTCAGTCTCTGGACCCAACTGGTTCCCTCTCTCCACCGCTCAGCCTGAACATCAGGTACAACTCAATATCAGACTCTATCAAGAGTACCCAGCTTCCTGGCTAACCAAACTGTCCCTCTCTGCATAGAACCCTGTGAATCCAGTCCTGGACCTGTACCCGCATCAGTGCAAACCAATTATCTTGTGCTTTATTTCAATAAACTGTTGAAACTTTTAACCAGTCTCCGTGGTGTTCTGCATTTGGGTTTAACTCCTAAGACCCAACATGACAGAACACTCTGGCCAACAACCAAACCCAGCAGATCACCTCCGGAGGATGATAGAAGAACAAGGAGTGTTCATACAAGATCACTATTCCACCCTCCGTGAGTTTAAGTTACGTTTGGATCAGCAATGTGTGATTTTACAGGAATTAGCAGGCTATGTGAGGAGAAACGCTAACGCAGCGCCTGCTCAGCTTCCGGTTCCGGAGCCACATCCGCCTCAAAGGTCAGAACCTGTCACGTCACTTCCGGAATTCCGTCCGTCACTTCCGGAAAGATTCTCAGGTATTCCAAGCCATTGTAAAGGATTTTTGTTCCAGTGCAGATTAATTTTTGAACACTCTCCTGCCAGTTTTTCTAACGATAAAAGAAAAATAGCCTTCATCCTTTCACAACTGACATGAAGAGCTCTTGAATCGGCGGAGGCTAGGTTTTCCTCTGAATCCAGTTTTCTGTGCACCTTTGCAGAATTCATAACAGAATCTTCTCAGGTCTTTAACCAAGACTCAGATAAATCCATTGACTCTCGAGCTTTGCTCAGTTTAAGACAAGGAAATCAGACTGTGGCAGACTTTTCTATTGACTTCCGGGTCAAAGCCGCAGCTTCTGGTTGGAATGAGTGTGCACTTAAGAGCGCCTATTTTAAAGCTTTAAATGAAGATATCAAGGACGAACTTACCACAATCGACGAACCAGCTAGTTTGGAGGATTTAATCAGGTTACCCATTCGGTTGGATAATAGACTTCGAACCAGAACCAGGTCAAGGCAAAGAAGCCACAATTTTTCTGTATCTGCTCCCGCAACTAACAGCACTTCTGTTTTTTCTGAACCTCCAGAGTCCAGTACCAGACCAAGAATTAAGAATCAATCTGCATCCGCTCCTGTTCACGCTACTCACTTTGTCTCCTCGTCTACAGAAAGGTCTGAGGTTGAACCCATGCAGATTGGGCACACAAGACTTTCCAATGAAGAAAGACAACGAAGATTCAAGGGGAATCTGTGTCTGTATTGTGGTGAGTCCCGCCATTTTATTTCCACCTGCCCAGCTAAATCAAAAGCCGGGGTCCGTCAGAGGATGAGAGGAGTCTGACGGACCATCTACGATCTGAAAAAACTCCTCACCTTCTGTTACCTGCAACTCTGTTCTTTTCTGATCAGACTCTCATTCTTTCAGCCTTCATAGATTCTGGTTGTGAGAGAAATCTTATTGACTCTAATCTGGTTCAACAGCTGAAAATTGAGACTATTCCTCTGAAGAAGCCTCTCAGAGTCTCAGCCATTGATGGAAAGAGGCTACATCAAGTTACACATCAGACACGGCCATTGGAGCTCCTGATCTCTGGAAATCACAGAGAGACTCTAACCTTTTTTGTTTTTCCTTCTGCGTGTTTATCTTTAGTGCTGGGATACGAGTGGTTGGAGCTTCACAACCCTCACATCAACTGGGCTGAACGTCACATTGAGTCTTGGTCTGCTTCCTGTCATGTCTCCTGTCTCCGTTCTGCAGCTCCTGCTATTCAGTCTCCAAGGGATAGGAGGAGACCCTCCTGATCTTTCTTCCGTTCCTTCCGAATATCACGACTTGTCACCAGTCTTCAGCAAGGTCAGTGCGACGTCTCTTCCACCTCACAGACCATATGACTGCGCCATTGACCTGTTACCAGGAGCTCCCCTTCCCAGCAGTAGACTTTTCAATATCTCCAAACCTGAGAGAGAGACGATGGAGAAATACATCAACGAGTCACTTGCTGCTGGAATCATCCGACCGTCTTTGTCCCCTCTCGGTGCTGGCTTTTTCTTCGTTGGAAAAAAGGTTGGTTCTCTCCGACCCTGTATAGACTATAGAGGGCTGAATCAAATAACCATCAAAAATAAGTATCCCTTACCATTGCTTGCATCAGCTTTTGAACCTGTTCAAGGGGCTACAGTGTTCACCAAACTCGACTTAAGAAACGTCTATCATCTTCTTAGAATAAGAGAGGGAGATGAATGGAAGACGGCATTTAAGACTCCCATTGGCCAATTCGAATATTTGGTTATGCCTTTTGGTTTGACAAACGCTCCTGCCTCTTTCCAAGCTCTTGTAAATGACGTTCTCAGAGATTTCCTCACGTTTTGTGTACATCGATGACATCCTGATCTACTCAAAGAATCTGTCTGATCACAAGAAGCATGTCCGTCTGGTCCTCCAAAGACTGCTTGAAAATAAACTTTTTGTAAAAGCTGAGAAATGTGAGTTTCACCAACCTTCTGTCACTTTTCTAGGGTTTGTGCTCGAGAGCGGGCAGGTGAAGCCATCTGAAGACAAAATAAGAGCAGTTTTGGACTGGCCTACTCCCGAGAACCGTAAGCAGCTTCAAAGATTCCAGATTTTGCTAATTTCTATAGACGATTTATCAGGAACTACAGTCAAACAGCCCAACCTCTCACAGCTCTGACTTCTGTTAAGAAAACGTTCCTCTGGTCTGCAGAAGCCGATGCAGCATTCAACAAACTAAAGGCTCTCTTTTTCAGCACACCCATACTGATTCAACCTGACCCCTCTAAGCAATTCATATTAGAGGTGGATGCATCTGATTCTGGAGTGGGAGCTGTGTTGTCTCAACAATCTGATTCATACCAAAAAACTCACCCTTGTGCCTTTTTCTCACGCAGGCTTTCTCCAGCAGAGCAGAATTATGATGTTGGTGACAGAGAGTTACTAGCTATCAAGCTAGCTCTGGATGAGTGGAGACATTGGCTTGAGGGCGCTGAACACCCTGTCTTGGTTTGGACGGATCATAAAAACCTGTCATACATCCAGTCGGTAAAGAGATCTAACCCACGTCATTCCCGTTGGTCTCTGTTTTTCTCGAGATTTAATCTGATCATATCTTACAGACCAGGTTCCAAGAACATTAAGCCCGACTCTCTTTCTGGCCTGTATTCATCCGATAAGCCTTAAACACCTGAGCCTGTTCTTCCTGCCACTTGCACGGTTGGAGCCGTTTCCTGGGAAATCACTGATCTAATCAATCTTGCCTTGGCTTCTGAACCTGACCCAGGAAATGGACCTCCAAATAAAACTTATGTACCCACTTCTGTCAGATCCCGACTCATCCAGTGGATGCATGCAGCTAAATTCTCAGCCCATCCAGGAATCAGTAGAACCATCGCTCTCATCACACGGCATTTTTGGTGGCCGTCCCTTCACAAGGACGTGAAGGAGTACGTGCTGGCCTGTCCCATCTGTGCCAGGAATAAGCCGACCCACCAACCACCTTCTGGACTGCTACATCCTCTGCCTGTTCCGTCTCGTCCATGGTCCCACATTGCAGTGGATTTCGTCACCGGTCTCAGTTAGTAGGACTGTGTGTAATAAACACTGTATAACAGCTGAAATAATATCTGGTTAAATAAGATATTTTACCCCCCCTACAGGGGGAGGGCAATAAACCTCTTAAAGTATCAGAAACATAAATTCCCAGCGGGCTGGGAATAGAAAAGAACATAAAATCACAACATCGGATTCAGAAAAAGATGTTGAAATGTCTCAAAGGTCGGACACAGGCGAGAGCGTATCAGGAGATGGAGACGGAGGCGAACAACACTGTCATGATGGGTTTCAGAAAAGCCCAGTATGCAGAACACCACGGAAACAGAAAAGTTTAACAAGTTTTATTGAGCACAAGCACATGGAATAAACACAGGAACTGGTTCAGGCCTGGGGGCAGGTTCACTGGAGTCTGTGAGAATGACGGTTCAGTTAGCTTGGAAGCAGATGAGTTTGAGTTTGAGAGTTTCAGGTTTATACCTTGAGGAGTCCGGGTTTGGCTTTGAGAGAGGAACTGTTGGGTCCAGAGACGGTTAGTTCAGCAGAGTCCAATAACCGCTTCAGCGTCTTATTTCTAGCGTGAGGGCAGACCTTGGCTTTGGGTTTCCAGCTCTTAATCCAGAGCTGCATGGGAATCCAGAGAAGAGTCTTCAGGTTAGGCTCAGAGGGCAGGCTCGGCAGGTTAAGCTCATCCAGAGCTCACAAGGGAAAACTGGATTCCTGAAAGCAGACACAAAAAGGGATTAGAATCCAATCAGGAATCAGGAGCAACAAAGGTTCTCAGAAGAAGCTAGGCTCAGGTGCTAACCAAACTGGATAAACACTGCGGCGTTGAGGCAAGGTCTGAAGGCGGGTTTGGTGGATCCTCTGATGATGAGATGCGCCTCAGGTGTGTCGAAGGCTCAGCTCAGGAGGATCCACGGCGGACTCTGCTGGAGAAAGGTGGAACTTCTCCAGATTCCAACAAACACCTTCCTCATCCATGGCCTTATCTCAAAGCAAAATCGTATAGTTGAGCTTTCAATTCATATAGTGGCATCTGGCAGTTTTTTTTAAAGGTTGCTTTATACTTTTATACTTGAGGTAGTTTTTCGAGCACATACTTTTTCACTTTTACTTGAATAAAGAGGTCAAGTTGATACTTCAACTTTTAAACTGTGAGTGTTTTTAAACTGCAGTATCTATACTTGTACTTAAGTAAAAAATGTGTGTATTTTTGACACCACTGCCTGTTATCCTCACAACCTCCACCCACATACAGGGGACCAGAACATCTTGCCTGTTCAGCCAAGCCAACATTTCGGCCACTTTCAGAGACATGAACCAGTATCAGGCATTGCAGGCTAACAAAGAACCCAAACAACTGCCCATTCCATTCATGGATTTATTTCAAGATCTATTCATTTTTTTGTTTTTTTAAATTTTATTGTGTAAGTTTAATTAGATTTAAATCTTTTTGTATTGCACTAATTCAGAATACACACTTCACTTTCTGACACGTTTACCTCCAGAATCGCCTGTTTTTACTCCCTCTGACCATCTTCCCTGTGCCTTTTAGCATTCCCAAAGCATGATGCTGCCACCATCCTGTTTTACACTGGGAATGGTTTATTCAGGGGGTTGTGTACTGTTAATTCTAGCTTTGCTATTAAAAGCTGTCTGGCTTTTAAACATAGATGTTATAACATTTTATCTCTTCACACTGAAACTATCAAGGGATAAAATGCCTCAGTGGAAACGGTAACACCTCACACACACCTGTTTTGCACTATCCCCCCCCCACAATCTGTGCCAGTACTGTTTACATTTCCTTTTCACTGTTTACATTTCCTTTTCACTGTTTACATTTCCTTTTAATATATTTATATATATTTTTTTGTAACTGTTTACATTTCCTTTTCCTTTTAATATATTTATATTTTTTTATTTTATTTTTATTTTTATTTCACGGTAGCTGTTATGGAAGTCCCAAATCTCATTGTATCTGTCGCAGAATATAATGACAATAAAGGCTTTTTGACTTTTGACTTTGACTTGTAAGGATGTTTGTGAGGAAGAACTCTAGGATCTTCCTCACTCTATTGTGTACCAGCTCTTCCTCTGGCTCACTGAGTCTGGTAGTGGTGCCACTGGTCAGTACTTTGCTGACCACTCTTGATGTTGGTGCTGCTGGCTGTCTCTTCTGGTGTCCTTCTGCTGCTCTTTTTCTCAGGGTTCTCTCTGGACAGAGACTGAGCTTCTCCAGCAGTGAGGCTGCTGACGTTGCTGCAATTTTCTTTGCAAACCTTTTTGTTGTCCAACTTGGTGACATCTGCTTTTCTTTTCCTGCACCATGATTCATCCAGGCGGCTGCTGGGCCCAACAAAGACCTTCCGGTCATCTGAAAGAGTTCCTTGGTCAAATGTTTACAATCTATTGCTGATTTATTCAGGAAGCAATACAAGAGGATAATAACTGAATTAAATCCAAAACTCCTCTTTTAATTAGTCATCAAATCAAAAGAGGAAATTATCTTATTGTGTTTCTCAAACCTGTCTGATGTTAGTATATTAATATAAGACCAGGGGGGATTAAGCCCCAACTATTCCTTATTTTTGCACATTAATGATGTTTTTGGTAAAAACTTTTTTGCTAAAGTGCCATCAGAACCCCACCCCCCCACAGTGTCCACAAAATTGGATCAGTTCATTTGCTGCACATGTTCAGAAAGGTCCAAACAGACAGCGGTGTTTCAAAACAGACAGGAAACAGGAAAACAACAAGAAATGGGACAAAACATAGAACAAATAATGTATGTCTGTTCCATAAATTTTTTTAAAATCTTTATGATGGGTTTGTTTTATGTCTTGTCTTCTCAATTCAGAGGGCCCCTGGCCGGTCTTTGCCTAGGGCCCCAAATTCCCTAAATCCGTCCCTATATAAGACAAAACTGCTACGTTTCTTTCCCTAAAATTTAACTCAGAATTTACATTCTTGTTTCTTCTTCCATATAACCTGAACATCACCTTCTTTTCCAGAAACAAGAGCAGGTGTCTCCATGTTGCTGACAAAGTTCCAATGAAAATCTGTTCAAAGATTCAAAGGCATCAATTTTGACAATTGATGCCTTTGAATCTTTGAACAGATTTTCATTTCTTTCTCTATGTCTCCACCACATGTAAAATCACTAATGCTAGTTGATCTGACTGAGCAGCTACACCTTGTTCCATTTTTCTCATATGGGGTCCCTGCTAGTTTACAACCTCTCTGTCCTGCATAACGTTAACTTTAGACCAAATTATACTCCAATCTGGTCAATGCACTCCAAACCAGTAGAGAGAAACAGCTGATTTGATTATTTATTCTTTTTGTGACTTTTCCAAAGTTATCTTCAAATTGTACGGGAGCATTGAATGTATGGATGAGCAGGTGTTTTCTTTCATATGCCGCTGTCCCATTTGTACCAGTAAAACCAAATCACACTAGACTGAAAGCTTCTCTGCTTTCCAGTTACACTGATTCAAAAATTCATTTTGTAAAGTAATTGCATTTTTATTTTCAACTACATACACATCAAAACATGAAGGCTTCTAGGAAATGTTTAGATTACAGCTGCTGCTCCGCATGATAACGTGTGAGTTTAGATGGTTGGTGCTTCTTCTCAGAGTCCAGTGGAGATCAAAAGATTGCTTTAAATATTTTAAAAGTTGAAAAAGAGGCTAAACTTTTCTGAGAACAAACTTCTTACATAGGAAGCGTATTTTAGACAGATTCAGGCCATACAGAAACGGATTAAGGAGTGGCTGGCTGGTGAGATAATACAGTGGAAATATTGTTCTTAGTATTCCAGAAATTTGATTCCTGTTAAATCTGCTCTGTATAATTTCAAAGCAAACACCAAAAGAGAAGTTGATAATCGAACTGAGGTGAGGAGTGCAGGTACTGACAGCTTTCTGCCGGGTCTGTTTGGACCCTGAAAAACACACCTTAAAGATCTTCATGTAGGTGTAGAGAATCACAGATAAAGGAACAAAGACTGCCAGAATAAGCATAACAAATTCATAGATGTTATTAACCGTGGCGTCATTACAGGATAGTTTTATGATGGAGTGATTGTCACAATAAATCTTATTTATAACATATCCACAGAGCTGCAGAGAGGAGCTCAGTAGTATGGTGACACCAACAAAGAAAAAAGACTGCAACCATGTGATTGATAAGAGAAAGATTATCCTCTGAGGAGTCATCAGTGAGTTATACTGCAGAGGACGGCAGATAGCAACATATCTGTCATAAGACATGACAGCTAAGTTACTGAACTCTACACTTCCATAAGTAAAAATACAGAATATCTGCAGGAAACAATGTGGAGCCGAAATAATGTGAACATCAGAGAGGATCTGAAGCAGCATGAAAGGAAACAAGCCTGAGCTGCCGTACAGTTCATTGACAAACAGGCTGCACAGAAAGATGTACATCGGTTCATGTAAGCTCCTGTTCACACAGATAACAACAATCAATAGAATATTAGAACCAACGATCAGAACATACAGAAACAGGACGATGATGAAAGAGAAGTATTTCAAAGAACCAGTCTCCACATATGCACTAAGAGTAAAATATAAAACCTGGGAGGAATTCCTTGTCATTCTTAATTTTGTTTGTAACATATAGATGACTGGTTCAAGAAACTGAATACAGGCAAAAGTTACATGCTGACAATTTTAGAAAAAGGCCAATTTTGCGTTAGATTAGAAAAACTAAACCAAATATGGTGTTAACTTAAAGAAAGTACAATGAGAAAGTGAAGCAGGGAAAAACCTAACGGCAACGGGAACTCAGGACTCGAGTTACTAATCAAGCTTAGATCGGCTTCCCTTTAAAAGTCCAAACACAGAGACGCCCACTGCAACACACCTCGTGATCCGTCTTCTCACCAACTATTATCAGAGTTTTATAACTAAAACAACGTACTTCCTCTTTGATAACCTGCAGTCCACCAACATGGCAGCTGCTTCTGTACTTTAATCAGAGGAGGGTATCCATAGTTAAGTTTGCTTTGATAATTTTTTTTTTAATAAAAGAAACAAAAAAATACTTTTAAAAGTATTTTCACTAGACTGTACTTAAGTAATATATTATGAAATATAGCTTCCTCTTCTTTTTTACGGGTTATATTTCTTGCTACTTTACCTGACTTTGGTTTCTTTATTTAACTAAGAAAGAGAACGTTTTAATAAAAACTACACTAGAGATGCACACATCAAAACCAGCTTTATTCTTAAGTATGCATCATAGTTTTTTTATACAACCAATTAGTGTTGCAGCGATCCCAGTATCGGACAGTGCCCCTATACTGCACTAAATTGGTGGTTTCGGCGAGTACCAACAAATAAGGCACCGATACCATTTTGAGAGTCAAAAGTCTATTCAACTATTGTCTCCCATTCCAGGTTGGCAATAAAAAGTTCTTCTGGATTCATTTTGTGTCTTTTTCCTGCTTCACAAAGGTAGGCAGCAGCTTGACAAAACCATGAAGGTAATTATTTAACATGCAAGTAGTATGCAGTTCTTCATATATATACACACACACACATCAATTCAAAACAGATGGTACCTGTAAGGTATCGGTATCGGCCAAAACTGCACAACCAGGTATCGGTATCAGGGCCAAAAAATGGCATTGGCGCAACACTACAAAGTAGCCCTGCTTTATTTTACTTTGCCTTGCGTTTGGAGGTGAGCAGCAGCCTAGTGGTTAGGGCAGTGTTTTTCGATCCTGGTCCTCAAGGCACCCTGCCCTGCATGTCTTAGATGTTTCCCAGCTTTCACACACCTGTTATCAATTGAGAGCAGATTATCAGGCTTTGCTGAACTGCAATCATCTGAATCAGGTTTGCTGAACCTCAGAAACATCCAAAACATGCAGAGCAGGGTGCCTTGAGGACCAGGATTGACAAACACTGGGTTAGGGCATAGAGCTTGGAATCCTGAGCTTTTGAGCTTGAACCCCACTCTCACACCAGTGCCACTTTGGGTGCAACGCCCTTAACCCCTCACTGCTCCCCAGGCTCCCCATGACGGCAGCCCACTGCTCCCCAACGGGATGGGTTAAAATGCAGAGGTAAATTTCTCCAATGTGAGATTAATAAAGTTCAAATATTGAGATTTATTATGCTTTCAGTGAAGACATTTCAATATAAAAGTATAGTTTTTTTTTTTTATAAATATGATTTAAAAGTGTCAGCTAAGTGGATTGGTGCAAATGGCATACTGCTAAAGGTGCTCTACCTGTAGTTCTGAGAGAGAGCCCAGAACCAGGGTGTTTGATTCATGTCATCAAGCAGTGTTGTGCCTGAACGCGTTCATTGAATGAAAGTTCATGAACTCATTCATATTTTGGGCGAACGTGAACTGAACATACTGTATTACTGCCTGATGAACGTTATTGTGAACTCGTTCATTCTGGTGTCTGTGAACGGCACGCTCTCTCAGTTCAACTTCGTTCAATAGGTTGCCAGATTTCTATAGAGCCCTCCAGGCGAAACCCCGGCTAAATCACACCGTAAACAGGCCACTGTCATCGAGGTTCAGTGTTCTTGAAATTTTAGATGTGTTTTTAACACACTTCAAATTACACCATACTGAGGAGGTAAGCCATTCATTAGATTTAGACGTGTGCGAGCAGAGACTAATCTAAAGGAGCAGGACATCAGACCTCGAAGGCTGGAATTGAAGACCACAGGCTTACAAAATAAACATCTCTTGAGCTGCTAGATTTTGCACAATTGCAAATTGTTACAGTTTCACATTCACAACTGTTTTTTTTTCTGCTCTTCCTAATTGTGATGTTTGTTAGTTTCTCCGTTTATTATCATGGTGATTAGAAACAGAAACATCTATTTGAGGATGACATCAGCCTGTTGTCAAGGATGGGGTCATTAAAACCTTTAAAAGCATTGGTCGAAGGTTTAAAGCTCAGTTCAAAGGAGCTCATTGTGTTGATAAACTAACGTTATAACATTTTTACTTCACGTTGTTCATTTTTTTACTTAACAGTGATGTATATTGACATTCACATTCGAAAGGTAATGTTTTTTTTAAAAGAAAAGCAAATCTAGATCTTTGATCTAAGCTTTTCTAAACACATATTACATTTCTATGAAGCATGAGGAGCACCATGACGAACTTTACACATTTTTCATTTTTTACGCTTGATGCATATTTTGATATCAAACAGCTGAGATACATTTTATTTATGTTTGTGCTGTTTCTGTATGTTCTGATCATTGGTTCTAATGTGCTTCTGATTGTGCTGATCTGTGTGAACAGGAGCTTACATGAACCTATGTACATGTTTGTCTGTAGCCTTTTTTTGAATCAACTGTATGGCAGTTCATCATTGTTTCCTTTCCTGCTGGGTCACATGCTGTCTGACACTCACACTGTTGCTGTTCCACTCTGTTTTATGCAGATCTTTTGTCTTTACACATATGTAGGCGTGGAGTTTTGTAATCTAGCCGTCATGTCTTATGACAGGTACCTAGCTATCTGTCATCCTCTGCAGTATCAATCCCTGATGACCATGAAGAAAGTTGCGGTTCTTATTGCCGTAGCCTGGATTACTGCCTTTCTGATCGTTGTTATTACAACATCTTTGAGTTTCTCTCTGCAGCTCTGTGGAAATGTCATTAATAAAATATACTGTGATAACTACTCTATAGTTAAACTGGCTTGCTCTGATACTACAGTTAATAACATTTATGGACTCATTTCCACTGCTCTTATTGTTTTTGTTCCATTTGGTATAGTTCTCTACACGTATCTGAGAATCCTCAAGGTTTGTTTTTCTGGATCTAAACAGACCCGACAGAAAGCCATCAGCACATGCACTCCTCACCTGGCCTCTCTGATTAACTTCTCGTTTGGCGTTTGCTTTGAGGTATTGCAGAGCAGGTTCAACATGAGCAGCGTGCCTCATGCTGTCAAGATATTTTTGTCACTGTATTACATAACATGTCAGCCACTGTTCAACCCTGTGATGTATGGCCTAAAGCTATCAAAAATACGTAGCTCGTGGCAACGACTGTTTCGATAAAACTGGATCAAAAATGTTTACTGCTGTTCATTAGTTTTTTGTGATGGACATCACCTGTTAAATACCTACAATCTGTTGAGATGTGAATAGAGCATATTGTGAAAATAACACTTTTTTCACAATTTTAGCAGCACTTTTTTGAGAGATTTAAGCTGTTTCTGAATGTATGCCCTAACCGGCTAACCAATCAATCAATACATAAGGCGGGGACTATGCAGTGGACTTTATAGTTGACTTAGTGAAGTGACTGTTCAGCCTGTGGTCATGTGACTCTGGCTCCTTGCATGCTGCCTGTACTATCTTTGTTGTCTCCCGCCCCTAAAACATATTAAAAAAAATTTTGCAAGGAGAGCTCTACAAAGCATTCTGGGATATATTGGCTTGTCCAGTGACCATCAATGTACATTACTTTTCAATGAGCGTTGTGAAAAATTTTGAGTGCAATATTTTTTCATCCATTCGACATTCAGACACTCATATAAAATGGTGTAACCCCTACATACTGTAGTGCTCTATATAGGGGTTAGGGTGCAGGTTTGTACACAGCCTCAGTCTTTTAGACCATAAAATGTGGGGTTCTAAATATTTAGCAAAATGTTTAAGTATTTAGTGCAGGGGAAGATCATTCAGGACCTGGTTAAAAAAAAAAAAAAAAAGGTCAAACAATCAAAAACAAACTTGACCACATTTTTTGTGTTTAAAACATTAAGTTTTATTAATTGGGGAAGAAATTCCAAGATTTAAACTGTTTGTTAAGGAATTGCTGTGCAAATCTGAATTTGCATGCAGAAGGGACAATCCAGCTGCCTTTTTTAGTGCCGTTATTGTCCTGGGACACTGGGAGATGTTTAATCACATGCACTGGGATTTAGATTTAATGCGGAACTGTTTGTTTTGTAAAAGTTTAAATGAGACACATTCTCCTTTTCTTTCCTATTCTTAGTAATAAAATGTTTAGGTGAATTTCTAAAAAGGTTACACGATGTTTAAACATTCACCTAAATGCTATATTTCGTGACTTTTCAGAACCCTCTATTTTAGACCTATTTATTTTAAAAAAAAGAGCACCTAGGGACAATTCTGGTGACCATTTTCCATGTCGTTGCAGACCAGTGTCGATTTTGGCGACAGTGTGTATGCAATGATAGCACTGAATTTCACTGTCTTCAGCGAGCATTGAGTGCTGCTTTTAGCTCCTCCAAATCACTGACAGGCAGTCAGGGTCAGCAGCAAAGAGATGGCAGAGTATATATATAAAGTCAGCTGAAATTCTATATATATTTCTCAATTTTTAAGCTTTTTGAGCTTAAAAATTGTGAAACGAATTTTGTATATCCTCCTTTTCTTTCCTCTTCTCAGTATTAAAATATTTAGTTGACCTAAACTGGAGTTTTGGGGTTTTTTTTGTTCTCAAGATGGCAAGAACATAAAAAATGTATTTCATCTTATACAATTCTAATCATGTTACCTATTCACTATGAAGACCCCTCCAATGTTCCTACCAGTCCTCTACCCTACAGATCAAATAAACAATGTAGTGAAATGTTTAGTAAAACCAATATAGGTATATTGTGCCTACCCATATATTTGATTAATCACTGATTCTTGGGAATTTGGATAAAACAGGTTTTAATTTTGAAAATAAAAAGTTAGTTGGATTACAAAATCTGAAGGTATATTGTTATAGACCAAGGTCTTGGCTGTTCAGCAGTGTACAGGTGCAACCTCCTCATTTTGTATTTCTTTCATAAAATAGGCATTTTTCCAGTTATTACTTTGTTTTTTCAACACCATCAGACACAATAAAAAGCTAATTATTTTTTATTTATTTGGTCTAATAAGTATTTAGAGTTTTTAAATCTTTATCTGGCATTGTTAGCACACATTTATGCTGTTAAATGTTGAATAATCATTTTTGTTAATTTTTTTTAACTGTATCATGTGTAGTCCTTTAAAATATCTAACATCAGATAACGTTTACTTTAAGCCTAAATAGAAAAAGTCATGTTTTTTTATTTAACAAACATATTTTTGTATTAAAAGAGACCATTACTTTAATGAGAGAACAGCACTGAAGAAACATATTGCAAGCATATTAATTTAAAACGAATAAAAAGCCCTCTGACGGTGGTGACTTTAGAACTGAAGGTGGTGACAGTGGCCTCATTTCAACATACAATTCCAAACTGTATACAATTCAAGTCAATGGTTTCTTGCTTATTAACTTTATTTAACTATTTGGTCCAAAAAATAACAATCATGAGCACTGTGACAAATATTTTTCAAGGAATATAAGGTACAATTAAGAAATATCATTATCAGTCAGAATCATTCTCTGATGCTTTATTTTCTTGCGTGTGATTGTGTCCTGTTTGTCAGTTGTCATTCGTGCTGCATTATGGTAGAAATTTTGAACCTTCTGAGTAATTGCTTGAATATATGTAGGTTTTTTGTCAGTAGGCCTTCACACTTCTTTTGATATTCCCTGTTTCTTTTCCTTCTTTCCTTCACAGATAGCTGCTTCCTAGCCATAACTTCCTAAAATACATAAAGTCAAAGTTGAGTGTAATGACTATGAAATTGGGGGGAATTACAGTAAATGTTAGATTTGGTTAAATGTTGCCCTGCCATAGCTTACAAGGAATATTGTATACTATGTGCTATGTAGGTAGGTAGTAGGTGCACTATGTGCATCCCAAATGATGTAAACCAAATGAACATGGCATAATAGTGAATTGAGAGACAGGGAAGGCACACCCCATCCCCTAGGGTTATACAATATGTAAGAAATCTAGGCGGAATTACATAAATAAAAATATAAAAGAGGTTAATGAAACATTACAGATCAACAATTATTTTCTAGCCTCCATTGAGAACCATTTGTAGTTTTTTGTCACCACCGTCAGACTGTGCGTCACCACCGTCAGACAGAAAATCTGACGGTGGTGACGTCTGACGGTGGTGACAAAATCCTACTCTTTCACATGATATGCATGAGTTGTTCACATTAGCCATCTTGTTTCCCCTCTGTTGCTAGCTACTTTAGACCTCTTCTTAAAAAGTAAACATTTATGTCATAATCTAATCTAATATTTTTTATACAAAAGAGACGGTGTTGACATGTTATGGTTGTGACATTAGCAGTGTCCAAAAATATGAACAAGTTTAAGAGAAAATAACAAACCTACAGGAGCTTGAGTGACCTTAAGGCATCCAGTAGAGCTGAAGATTTGAAAATGGGTACCTCAGGCATGTAGTTGACCTTTTAGTTGCCTGATTTTATTGCTTTTTATAAATATCTGACGGTGGTGACAAATATGTGGGACACATTTTGAGCAATCACAAAATAATGGTTATTATTGTTCAAAACTCACTGTTTGTAGTTTTAAATACATATTAAAATGTACCCTTTCATTTGGTAAAGATATTATTCAATTCAATTATTACTTTTTGTTTTTTTAATCAAGTTGAAATGATTATCTCCTATCCAAGGACAACTGATTTTATAGGCAATGGGCCAGCATATAATCATTAAATTAACAATAAAATAAAAAAACTTTAAAAGAACCTTGCATTTGTACAAAGGACCCCCTGATTATAACCTTGATTGTTTTTATTCATGAAAATTTTATTTCTTTCCAACAGAATTAGCACTTTTCTTAGTGGGACATGTTTTTGCCAAAGTTTCAAGAATCAGTGTAATAATAAAATGAGCACTCAATAATGTAAGTAAACCATTTAAGTGGTCAGATTTCTGCAGGGTTGGATTGTTTGAACCACTATGATCCCAAACTTGAAATAAGTTTGCCTGAATTTAAAAAAAATGCATAGCCCCCTTTCCAAGTGGCCAAAAAACCTGTTTAAAGCTACAGTGTGTAACTTTTAGCGACATCTAGTGGTCAGACTGCAGACCGCAGCAACATGAACATCTCCCCCCCACCGCTTCTCCCCCCCAACAGTACGGCGAGTGTTACGGGACAAAATGTCTTCCACGAATTCCGCATCACCTACCTTCTCAAGTGATGAGGTTTGTTTACATAGATAATTTTACAGATAGTATTTCATTAGTCTGTGTAGGGTATAGATTTCATGTAGACTTAAGATAATAAATATACCCGTTATTTTTTCTACATCGTTGTGATATTTTGGCGATCTAGCAATCACTAGTTTGTTGGCTCTGCGCTGCCGTAGGGCATAGATGTCTGCCTCCATGGCTGCGAGACCCGCTCCTATGTAATTATAAATAACGAATTCTAAGGCAATGCAAATATTAAGGTTAAGAGGCTGAGCTCGTAGATGATGATAAAATAACATAGTATAATATATTACATTTCTGACTGTATATCCCTGTAATGATTACACACTGTAGCTTTAAGCCTGTGAGCAAACTACTTTTTGTCATGATGGGTAAAGGTTTCTAGCCCATATGCAGAACACACTCTGAGAATTGGAAAAAGTTCAAAGGTTTATTTATTGTTTAGAACAGAGCAGGTCAGGATGTCATCAGGTCCAGGGCTGGTCACGGCTGGGTTGCTGACCTGGAGCTGAGCAGAGCAGCAGAGGGGAATAATCCAAGGAGGGTTCAGAGGCTGGCGGCAGACTGAGGGCTTGGAGGAGGCTTGGCTTGGCTGAGGCTTGTAGATCTCCAGTTTTGGGTTCAGAGGCAGACGGCAGGCTGAGGGCTGAGGTTTGAGCTGAGCAGGCCGAAGGAGGGAACCAGGAGGGTTCAGAGGCAGACGGCAGGCTGAGGGCTGAGGCTTGGTTCTCCTGGGTTCTGCTGAGATCAGGCAGACCAATCTTCGGCAGAGAAAACTCTTCCGGGGGCTTTGGTTGCAGGCAGGTTCAACCTGAGAAGCAGAGAAGACAAAGGATCAGGTTCAGGCTCAGATCTCGTAGTCAGGAGACAGGACTGACTGGTTGGCTCAGGGTTTGATGTACCATGATTGACTAACACTCTGGCACCGGAGTGTGGTCCTCAGCCTAGTTAAGTACTGGTCTCCTGATGAGCAGATGAAGAACAGCTGGTGAAGTCAGCTCCAGCCTCAGGAGATCCAGTACGCCCTCTGGTGGAGAAAGGTAGACAGGAAAACCCCAGATCCCAACAGTAACAGAAAAAATCCCCAGGAAGGGATCCTCGGCGCCCTCTAGTGGGCAAGCCTCAGGATCCCAACAGAGCCCCCCCCCCCCCCCCCCCCCTCAAGGGCGGCTTCCTGACGCCCTTAGAACAGTTCAAAACAAAAGCCAAAAAAAAACACAAAACAACGCACCCAGGGTGGGCGGAGGGGGAAACAGGCAAGGAGGGCAAGAAAAAAAAAACAGAGTACATAACAAAAAAACAACCCACCCAGGGTGGGCGGAGAGGGAAACAGGCAAGGAGGGCAAAAAACTTAGTCCAGAACAAAAAACGATCCACTTAAGGTGGACGAAAGCAACGAAAGTCTCAGAAGATTTACAAGGCAGAGTCTCAGGTGGCCGGCCGTGGGACCGGCAGCGAGCAGAGTTTCCGGTGGCCGGAGGTGAGGCCGATTCACAGGAGGCCGGCTGTAGGGCCGAGGACGTGGCAGAAGTTCTGGAGGCCGGCCGTTGGGCCGGAGGCAAAACAGAGTCTTAGGGGACTGGGCGCTGGGCCGGAGGCATGGCAGACGTTCTGGAGGCAAGCCGTGGGTCAGGTGATGAAGGGGGGCCACTGGAGGACGACGTCTCCGTTGCTTCAGGAACCTCGGAGGAGGACGACGTCTCCGTTGCTGCAGGAACTTTGGAGGAGGACGACGTCTCCGTCTCTGCAGGAACCTCAGATGAGGACGCCGCCTCTGTTTCAGCAGTTCAGCAACGGTCTCAGAAGGGGCCGCGGACTGCGGCTCTGGAACAGGGTCCGAGGAGCCCGCCGACTGCGGCTCCTGGACAGGAACAGAGGAGCCTGCCGGCTGCGGCTCCTGGACAGGAACAGAGGAGCCCGCCGATTGCGGCTCCGAATCAGGAACAGAGGAGCCCGCCGATTGCGGCTCCGGATCAGGGACAGAGGAGCCCGCCGATTGCGGCTCCGGGTCAGGAACAGAGGAGCCCGCCGATTGCGGCTCCGGGTCAGGAACAGAGGAGCCCGCCGATTGCGGCTCCGGGTCAGGAACAGAGGAGCCCACAGACTGCGGCTCCGGATCAGGAACAGAGGAGACCACCGACTGTGGCCACGAATCAGGAACGGAGGAGACCACCGACTGTGGCTCCAAATCCAGCATGGAGGAAACCGCCCACGGCGGCACAGGTTCAGTCTCTGAGGTGGCTTGAAGTGCCCGCAGAGGGCTCTTGGAAGTTAGGAGCGCCTGCAGAGAGGCCCTAGGAGGCGTAATACCACATACCCCGAATTCTGACACCTCTTTAAAAATCTGATGCGAATACTGAAACTGGAGAAACTGGGTGACTGACGGATTCGAAAACTAAAGTAAACGGTTTGCTAACTGGTTCTGAGGCTAATGAAACCGGATCACTTCCGGGTCCTTAAGCTAGGGAAACTGGATGGCTAACGAGTGCTGGAGCTGGGGAAAACGGAATGCTGGCTGACTCAGAGGCTAGAAAAACAGGTTTGCTAACAGGTTCTGAACCGGGAACTGACTGGCGGGGAGCTTTGACTGTTTGGTGTTCTATTAGTGGACCTAATTTGAGTTTTCTAACTGAGGATGCTAACTGTTTATCAGAAAGGTGACTGCTGAGACGGACGGAACTGACCTATCGAGGATGTGGACTGCTTACTGCTGCTGGATGACTACAGGGAGGATGGAGGTGTCAGGCTGAGCCGCCGGAGAGCAGGTGGCCCTCTTCCCCCGGCTGCGATTTCTACGCCCGGAGGAGGCAGAAGGCAGGGACGGAACAGCAGCTGCAGGAGGTTTGGATTCTGAGGTAGGGTGAGACTGTTTAAATGATAGTTTTGAAAAAGCGTCCTGAATATACCAATTGATGAGATCTAGGTATCCGGCTAGTTGAAGGTCATTGTTAAGATCTGGATATTTCTTGAGTTCAGAGATTATTGTATCGGCTGCAGATATCCGTTCACGGGGTGGAGTAATGGTGGGAAGATCTTCAATGGATTGTTTGAAAAATCGGAGAACTCGACTGAAGGAGTCTGAGGGTGCTTCCACGGGGCTAGTTTGTTGGCCAGAGTGTTCTGTCATGATGGGTAAAGGTTTCTAGCCCATATGCAGAACACACTCTGAGACTTGGAAAAAGTTCAAAGGTTTATTTATTATTTAGAACAGAGCAGGCCAGGATGTCATCAGGTCCAGGGCTGGTCACGGCTGGATTGCTGACCTGGAGCTGAGCAGAGCAGCAGAGGGGAATAATCCAAGGAGGGTTCAGAGGCTGGCGGCAGACTGAGGGCTTGGAGGAGGCTTGGCTTGGCTGAGGCTTGTAGATCTCCAGGTTTGGGTTCAGAGGCAGACGGCAGGCTGAGGGCTGAGGTTTGAGCTGAGCAGGCCGAATGAGGGAACCAGGAGGGTTCAGAGCCAGACGGCAGGCTGAGGGCTGAGGCTTGGTTCTCCTGGGTTCTGCTGAGATCAGGCAGACCAATCTTCGGCAGAGAAAACTCTTCCGGGGGTTTTGGTTGCAGGCAGGTTCAACCTGAGAAGCAGAGAAGACAAAGGATCAGGTTCAGGCTCAGATCTCGTAGTCAGGAGACAGGACTGACTGGTTGGCTCAGGGTTTGATGTACCATGATTGACTAACACTCTGGCACCGGAGTGTGGTCCTCAGCCTAGTTAAGTACTGGTCTCCTGATGAGCAGATGAAGAACAGCTGGTGAAGTCAGCTCCAGCCTCAGGAGATCCAGTACGCCCTCTGGTGGAGAAAGGTAGACAGAAAACCCCAGATCCCAACAGTAACAGAAAAAATCCCCAGGAAGGGATCCTCGGCGCCCTCTAGTGGGCAAGCCTCAGGATCCCAACAGAGCCCCCCCCCCCCCTCAAGGGCGGCTTCCTGACGCCCCAGAAAAGTCCAAAACAAAAGAAAAAAAAAACACAAAACAACGCACCCAGGGTGGGTGGAGGGGGAAACAGGCAAGGAGGGCAAGAAAAAAAAAACTGAGTACATAACAAAAAAACAACCCACCCAGGGTGGGCGGAGGGGGAAACAGGCAAGGAGGGCAAAAAACTGAGTCCAGAACAAAAAACGATCCACTTAAGGTGGACGAAAGCAACGAAAGTCTCAGAAGATTTACAAGGCAGAGTCTCAGGTGGCCGGCCGTGGGACCGGCAGCGAGGCAGAGTTTCCGGTGGCCGGAGGTGAGGCGTGGCAGAAGTTCTGGAGGCCGGCCGTTGGGCCGGAGGCAAAACAGAGTCTTAGGGGTCCGGGCGCTGGGCCGGAGGCATGGCAGACGTTCTGGAGGCAAGCCGTGGGTCAGGTGATGAAGGGGGGCCACTGGAGGACGACGTCTCCGTTGCTTCAGGAACCTCGGAGGAGGACGACGTCTCCGTTGCTGCAGGAACTTTGGAGGAGGACGACGTCTCCGTCTCTGCAGGAACCTCAGATGAGGACGCCGCCTCTGTTTCAGCAGTTCAGCAACGGTCTCAGAGGGGGCCGCGGACTGCGGCTCTGGAAAGAAGGTCCGAGGAGCCCGCCGACTGCGGCTCCTGGACAGGAACAGAGGAGCCTGCCGGCTGCGGCTCCTGGACAGGAACAGAGGAGCCCGCCGATTGCGGCTCCGAATCAGGAACAGAGGAGCCCGCCGATTGCGGCTCCGGATCAGGGACAGAGGAGCCCGCCGATTGCGGCTCCGGGTCAGGAACAGAGGAGCCCGCCGATTGCGGCTCCGGGTCAGGAACAGAGGAGCCCGCCGATTGCGGCTCCGGGTCAGGAACAGAGGAGCCCACAGACTGCGGCTCCAGATCAGGAACAGAGGAGACCACCGACTGTGGCCACGAATCAGGAACGGAGGAGACCACCGACTGTGGCTCCAAATCTAGCATGGAGGAAACCGCCCACGGCGGCACAGGTTCAGTCTCTGAGGTGGCTTGAAGTGCCCGCAGAGGGCTCTTGGAAGTTAGGAGCGCCTGCAGAGAGGCCCTAGGAGGCGTAATACCACATACCCCGAATTCTGACACCTCTTTAAAAATCTGATGCGAATACTGAAACTGGAGAAACTGGGTGACTGACGGATTCGAAAACTAAAGTAAACGGTTTGCTAACTGGTTCTGAGGCTAATGAAACCGGATCACTTCCGGGTCCTTAAGCTAGGGAAACTGGATGGCTAACGAGTGCTGGAGCTGGGGAAAACGGAATGCTGGCTGACTCAGAGGCTAGAAAAACAGGTTTGCTAACAGGTTCTGAACCGGGAACTGACTGGCGGGGAGCTTTGACTGTTTGGTGTTCTATTAGTGGACCTAATTTGAGTTTTCTAACTGAGGATGCTAACTGTTTATCAGAAAGGTGACTGCTGAGACGGACGGAACTGACCTATCGAGGATGTGGACTGCTTACTGCTGCTGGATGACTACAGGGAGGATGGAGGTGTCAGGCTGAGCCGCCGGAGAGCAGGTGGCCCTCTTCCCCCGGCTGCGATTTCTACGCCCGGAGGAGGCAGAAGGCAGGGACGGAACAGCAGCTGCAGGAGGTTTGGATTCTGAGGTAGGGTGAGACTGTTTAAATGATAGTTTTAAAAAAGCGTCCTGAATATACCAATTGATGAGATCTAGGTATCCGGCTAGTTGAAGGTCATTGTTAAGATCTGGATATTTCTTGAGTTCAGATATTATTGTATCGGCTGCAGATATCCGTTCACGGGGTGGAGTAATGGTGGGAAGATCTTCAATGGATTGTTTGAAAAATCGGAGAACTCGACTGAAGGAGTCTGAGGGTGCTTCCGCGGGGCTAGTTTGTTGGCCAGAGTGTTCTGTCATGATGGGTAAAGGTTTCTAGCCCATATGCAGAACACACTCTGAGACTTGGAAAAAGTTCAAAGGTTTATTTATTATTTAGAACAGAGCAGGCCAGGATGTCATCAGGTCCAGGGCTGGTCACGGCTGGGTTGCTGACCTGGAGCTGAGCAGAGCAGCAGAGGGGAATAATCCAAGGAGGGTTCAGAGGCTGGCGGCAGACTGAGGGCTTGGAGGAGGCTTGGCTTGGCTGAGGCTTGTAGATCTCCAGGTTTGGGTTCAGAGGCAGACGGCAGGCTGAGGGCTGAGGTTTGAGCTGAGCAGGCAGAAGGAGGGAACCAGAAGGGTTCAAAGGCAGACGGCAGGCTGAGGGCTGAGGTTTGAGCTGAGCAGGCCGAAGGAGGGAACCAGGAGGGTTCAGAGGCAGACGGCAGGCTGAGGGCTGAGGCTTGGTTCTCCTGGGTTCTGCTGTGATCAGGCAGACCAATTTTCGGCAGAGAAAACTCTTCCGGGGGTTTTGGTTGCAGGCAGGTTCAACCTGAGAAGCAGAGAAGACAAAGGATCAGGTTCAGGCTCAGATCTCGCAGACAGGAGACAGGACTTACTGGTTGGCTCAGGGTTTGATGTACCATGATTGACTAACACTCTGGCACCGGAGTGTGGTCCTCAGCCTACTTAAGTACTGGTCTCCTGATGAGCAGATGAAGAACAGCTGGTGAAGTCAGCTCTAGCCTCAGGAGATCCAGTACGCCCTCTGGTGGAGAAAGGTAGACAGGAAACCCCAGATCCCAACAGTAACAGAAAAAATCCCCAGGAAGGGATCCTCGGCGCCCTCTAGTGGGCAAGCCTCAGGATCCCAACATTTTTAGTGGCAGTAGAAACAGCAGACTGACCCATGTTGACCCAGGTTAAATGACTCTGTGAGCGAATCAGGTTAAAATCCCTTTCAAACGGCTCAACTCCAATCAGCATATAGTGGGAACAACAGACCTGTGTGAACATGCTATTTCACATGTAGCCCTGGATTGCGTATGTAAATCACAACATCGGACCAGCTGAGTCTGATTTAGGAAAGCCAAAACAAATCTGCTTGCATTGGATAAACATGCTGCAGCACTGGAAAGAGAGATTGGACGGACAAAAAAGCAAAACAATAAAGCACACTGACTACGCACCGGCTACCTCTCCATTGTTTTCTTTTCTGATTTCTGTTCATCTGATGACATCATCAACGTTAACCCAGAGTGATGTCATTACAGACACACAGCAGTGGGGGACCGAGATGACACAGCTTGCCAGCTGGGGGTTAGAACCGGCTTTTTTGCCATATGTCAATTGTTAGTGGGTCGACTTCAGGTTTGAAAAACCCACGTTAACGTGCTAATTTCAGACGGAAAGAAGCTATAGAGTTTACAGATGTTATGGGCTCAACAAAAACAGAAAATATTTGGCCTATTTGGGGCTGCTTCTTCAAAAATTATTGCTGCCTTTAGGCAAATTTCAAAAATATTAAAAAGCAGATTTGTGTGCATTTGAGGTGAAAACATTAAACTCTGTTGATTTTGGGATGGGTTGCGGGGCAGCGCTGACACCTAGACTTCCCTCTTCCAAGAAAAATCTTCTCATTCCACATTATAAAAGAGACCTAAACAAGTAAGATTACAAAAAACCTATCATACTCTGTAAGATTTCTGATTTTTTTATGCTAAAATAAAAAAGCATGTGCGTCAATACCTGTGTCACACGTAGTTAAACTTCCCTAATCTGATTGTTTCTCGAATTTATTTATTTTATTTTTTTTTACATTTTACAGTATTCAGCATTCAATCCTACCCTGGAGAAAATAGAAATCTCGATAAGTAATTTTTTTCTTAGAATAAGTGCATTTGTTCTTGGATTGAAAAGAGACATTTTGTCAATGGAACAAGACAATAAAAAAAAAACACTTTTCTAAGGCTCAGACCCACATGCAGTGAAGCCAAACAGAGAGACACAGAGTAACAGTTCAACGGGTTTTATTGAAGAGTATTTTGAGTTTGTTGCAGAGTTCCTCCGAACTCTGCTCGGCCGGGAACTGGAAGACGAGGGGAAGACAGACTGTTAGATTCAGGCTCAGTGGGAAATTGGAGTTATTAATCTTGAAGGAGGGGATTTGTTGCCACTCACGTTTCCAGAGAAGAAGAGACATGTAGACTTCAGTCTGTGTGTTGGTCTTCCAGAGTTTGTTTGATTTGGTGGAGGGCGGAACAGGGTTTACCCAGAACTCGGACGGAGTGGAAAGATGCAGCCGCTGGTTGCAACTCAGTTTTCCTGTGGTACTTGAATGGGTCGTGGTGAAGATGATTTCCTTACTCGGAGAGAGATCTCAGTGTGTTCAAAGATGGCTGGATCCAAACCTCCTGTTTGGAATCCGTCGCTCAGTGTAAGACTCAGTTGATCCCACTTGGGAGAAAGCGGTCCGAAAAGGTCCAGTTTGCAGGAAAGCTTCCAGCCGAAATGCAAAGAACAAACAAAGTTTAGTCTCAGAGAAAAACGAGCGCTCAGTAAAACTCAATGTGATCTCAGCTTGTCTAGAGAACGAAAGCTCAGGATACAAAAACTCAAATTAGACTTAGAATAACAAAGTTGGCTAGAGTACCCCAAACTGGCAAAAGCGTCAAAGTAGAGGCAACCAGCAGCTTAAAGCTACAGCGTGTAATTTTCAGCGACATCTAGCGTTCAGACTGCAGACCGCAGCAACATGAACATCTCCCCCCCACCGCTTCTCCCCCCCAACAGTACGGCGAGCGTGACGGGACAAAATGTCTTCCACGACGTCCGCATCACCTACCTTCTCAAGTGATGAGGTTTGTTTACATAGATAATTTTACAGATATTATTTCTTTAGTCTGTGTGTTCAGTACCGTCTCAGTTCATCTCTCTCAACTTGCCGTAGTTACTTTCGAGCGTAATGGGCGATCTCGCAATCGCTAGTTTGTTGGCTCTGCGCTGCCGTAGCGCAAACATGTCTGCCTCCATGGCTGCGAGACCCGCTCCTATGTAATTATAAATAACCAATTCTAAGGCAACGCAAATATTGAGGTTAAGAGGCTGAGCTCGTAGATGATGATAAATAACATAGTTATGTATAATATATTACATTTCTGACTGTATATCCCTGTAATTATTACACACTGTAGCTTTAAGAGTAGTCTGGTGATGAGGTAACCGTTTGCAGGTGTTTGAGGAGGCGAGCCAGAGCCAGGCGCCTCCTGGTGGTGGAAGGGAGAACACAAAAGACAAGACAAACAGACGAACACAAAACTGGGATCCTGAAAATTTCAAGTGATTTTTTTTTTTATCTTAATATCTTATTTTAAGAGTAAAAATACTAATTCCATTGGCAAACTATCCCATTTACCTACTCAAATTAAGGGAAATACACTTAATTTAAGACATGTTTACTTACTTCTAGATCGTTTTTCCAGTGTATGTACACATACTACTCTTGGGTGTTTATAAATTAAAGTGGTTTAAAGATGCTTATATGATCAAGATACCATGTGGAACAGTTTTGGTGGTTCTGTTTTTGTTGTAACAGTAGCCATATGCAAACTGAAAAATAAAAGAAAAAAACGCTGTTACTTTCTAGATTACGAAACTCCGACTTCCCATTTCTAAGTGTTAGTTAGATGTAACACAGCTAGATGTTTGCATAAGGGCAGAGAAGCAGTCCTTTGACAATTGTGCCAGCATGGGGGAGAAGGACAGAGCTCAAGACAAATAAAAGCAGCAGAATAACCGGAATTAAAGCTCACTTCAGATGAACTCACAGGGTCATCCTCTCAGTGTCCTGAAATGTCTTCTTGATTTCTCTGAATAAGATATTTGAGTGTGGTGAGTGGTGTCTGTTTCTTATTTAGCTGAATAATGTTTTGCTTTGTGTTTTTATTATATTTACCACAACCTATGATGAGAATGTCTGACAGTTTCTCCTGAACCCTGTGTGACATTTTCTTTTCAGACAAACAAAAGCAGATGATGGTGAACTCAACACTGGCTCCATATTTGATTCTGGGGGCTTACCTTGACATCAAGCAGTTCAAGTATTTACTGTTCCTGATTATCCTTTGTTTGTATATGTTCATAGTTGCCTCTAATGTTCTGCTCAGTGTGGTTATTGCTGTTAACAGGAGCTTACATGAACCTATGTACATCCTCCTCTTCGTCATGTTTGTTAATCAGCTCTTTGGCAGTACAAGCTTGTTTCCATTCCTATTGGTTCAGATCCTGTCTGATGTTCACACTATTTCTGTGCCACTCTGTTTCCTGCAGGTTTACTGTCTTCACATTTATGGAAGCGTAGAGTACTTTACTCTCACTATCATGTCCTATGACAGATATCTGGCCATCTGTTATCCTCTGCAGTACCACTCCCGGATGACAAATAGGAAAGTTGCAGCTTTAATTGTTTTAGAATGGGTATCCTCCTGTGTCATAGTCAGTATTTACACGTCCATGAGCTACTCTCTAGACCACTGTAAAAATGTCCTTAATAGAGTCTACTGTAACAACTACTCCCTTGTTCAGCTGACTTGTTCAGACACGACGATCAATAACATTTATGGACTGATCAGCACTGTTTTTTCAGTGTGTCTTCCAGTTATTTTAATTATCTACACCTACATGAGGATCCTTAAGGTGTGTTACAGTGGATCCAAAGCGACCCGACAGAAGGCAGTCAGTACCTGCACTCCTCACCTGGCCTCTCTGCTCAACTTCACACTTGGAGTTTGGCTAGAAATTTTGCAGAGCAGGTTACAATGGAGCCATGCTCCAAAGATTTTAGAAATATTTTTATCTATTTATTTTCTAATATGTCAGCCACTGTTTAACCCTCTGGTGTATGGACTAAAGCTGTCAAAAATACGCAACTTGTGGAAACAATTGCTTTCTTTTAAATGAACATCAGGTGATCATTTTCATTGTTTGGAGTCTGATACTTTAGGTGAATTAAAAATTAAAATATGGACATTTTGTTTCAGAAAGTGAGCTTATACTAGTTTGAGTTGAGAACAAATATCCAAAGTAAACCTATCTGGTTCTGTTATACAGGGCCAGCCCAAACCTCCACAGGGCCCTGAGCAAATTTTTATTTTGGGGTCCTCTGTTTCTGCAAATAGTATTATGGTTTCAATCAACAGTCGGATGATCAAATCATTCATACACCTACAATAAACTTTTTGTATCTCTGGAAAAAATGTTTACTATCTCCTATTTGTATGCATCATCTAGTGTTACCAAACGTAATAATATAAACTAGTCAGCAGTTTATTTACAGTTAAAGTGTAACGTGAATTTTATGCTTTTTGCTTCCAACTGCAAAAGCAATGTGAAAAATAACCAACACTGCAAGAAAAATAAAACATTTAAATGGCTTTGGTGAATATAATTAAGAAATTGTTCGGTTTTTCTGCATTTGGGTCTGAACTTTGTAACAACATGACAATTACTCTGTAAAAAAACATGAACAAAACTATAGAAATTCAAGAATCTTCCTAAATAAAGGAAATAAAGGAAAAAGTTACCTGAAACCAGGTAGCACAATAAATAGTTCTTAAAATTCTGTAAATGTATGTAACTATATGCAAAACCATAACTTTACCTAGATATAACCAGTGGCGGATCTAGGGGGTGGCTACTTGGGCTACAGCCCCGGATGTTTAAAAGAGCCCCAGATCTTGCTTCTGAGCTTATCTGAGTAAAATGTGCAGTACTGGAATACACTAGATAGTAGCAGCAAGCGAAGGAAAACAGCCTGTAGCATTCCCGTGCAGAAGAAGTTGTCACCACTAGTTGTTGCTACAGTAACAGACTGATATCCTAGGGATGTGAAGCTCCGACTTCAAGACGTTCTTTGTGCCGGTGTTATATGAAATTCTGTTCCCCTTGTGTCGGGAGCGGGCTTTGAAGCCAGAGGGGCGGACATGGCGGATGGGACAATTTTCACTGCGCTTCTGATCGATTTCTCGATAAAAACAGCTCATATTATCATGTCAAGATTGTAACATCCAGTTTCATCAGCAGCTGCTATTTACTAAATTTTAAAATAAATAAAAAATAAATAGACAAGGTCCTTTTTATGCTTTTCTGTGTTGTTCTTTTTTAAATTCCAAGAGAATCTGTCTTTTTCCAACCTTTGTCTCTGAAGCCTGACAGAAATAAAGGTCAGTCACCAAACACAGTTTTCCAACATGTAGTGAGTATTTATAAGTTTTCATCGGTGATATAAGAGGATGGACACTGGCTGATAGCAGGGCACAAAAATGAAGAATTCCTGAAAATATGAGAGTGTAGACTTTCTGGTAAATCCTGTTTTAATGTAAAATATGAGAGATTACTGGATTAATGAAACTACCTGCCATCACACATAACAATTTTTGAGAATGTGGAAACAGTTGCTCTTTATTTCCCAAAGATATGGGAGGAGGAGAGGAGAGAATTGATATTTCAGCTAAAATAATCCATTACCCCTCCATAACATGGGAATAAATTAATTCACCTGCAAGTCTTAACTGTGTTAAATCAACAACAAACCCTGTGGATATGGTGACATTTGATCATTATTTGCCAGAGGTTTTAGAGGAAAATCATATATTTTAGCCACCTGATATTATCCATTCCACTTTGATGATCTATATTAAATGCATTTTCTGTTTAAATGTTTATCTAACAATTTACAAACATTCGGGGAAAAAAGTTCAAACCAAAACCACTGGTCTTTGTTTTCCAAGTTTGAAGATGTTTCTCTTTCCACCCAGAAAGATTTCACAATTCAAAATGTCTGGAGCAATGCTACTCCAGACATTTTGAATTGAGAATTGTTAACACATTTCATGAAGATCAACAAACCAATAGTCGTATAAGCTTTTGGATTTCAAAATATAAAATAATAAATGTCTCAAACATAATACAGATAAATGATAACAGTTTCAAAATTCACACGATTATATCAGGTGGCTAAAATATTGTATTTCCCCCTCATAACTGTGGAAAATCAAATGTCCCCAAATCCACAGTTTGTCTTTGATAAGGAGGAATAAACACAGTTAAAAACTTGCAGATACCTTTATTTAATACCATGTTATGGAGGGGGAACTGATTATTTCAGTCAGCTAAAATATATGGTTCCCGCTCATAACTCTGGAAAATAAGGAACAAAAATATTGTCCTAGAATCCTAGATCCTGCCCTGCATATAACCTTTATATGTTACACTGTTTTCCTCAATGGTCCATTCACTGATCAAACCCGTGGTTCCAGCTTCTCTGTTTGCAAAGTCACTGAGGTAATCACTGTTAAAGATCTGAAAAAGAACTTTGTTGTGCTGTCTGCCTTGTCTAAATGACAGTGGGTTTGTTGAACCACTCCACAACAATAAGTAATCTGCAGTGGGTCCTGAAAGCTGCATGTTTGCTGAGGAAGACCTTCATAACGTGGGATGTCAATTCAACAGGTCTATAGTCACTGAGGAGTTTTGTCCGAGTCTTCCATTTCACTGGAACTGTCTCCTGGGTCAGACTAAGATTCAAGAGGAGCTGTAAAAAAGCCACAGAGCTGCTCTGCACAACTAGTCCTGTAGAACCAAGCTTCTCACCTTATCTCTAAGGGAATGCCCAGCCACCTGGTGGAGAAAGCTCATTTCAGACACTTGTATCTGCAATATAGTTTTTTTTGGTCATGATCTAGATTTTTGGATCACAGGTAAGGGTAGGAACGTGGATTGACCAGTAAATCGAGAGCTTTGCCTTTTCATTCTCATTCTTCACCACAAAATCTTGTGCAGCTTCTGCATTATAGCCACACTGAATGTCTATCACTCAGGCTCCACTCTCACCTCTCTTGCAAACAGAACCACAAAATACTTGAACGATGATCCTCTCTGCAGTTCTCACTACCCTTCTCACCTTCTTCCAGTCTGAGGCGCTGCAGCCTCCATACCACCAAATGAGACTCGTCAGAATGCTCTATATGACACTTCTATAAAAGGTTTTGGGAATGGGTAGGGGCAGGTGGGCTCTCCTCATCCTCCTCAGGAAGTACAAGTGCCTTTGTGCCCTTTTGATAATATATCAATACAAAAAAAGACCTGACTAAAAACTGAACCATTTTTGACTGACTCATTTTTTTAAACTGGCTTTTAATACTTGGGACACATTGTTTTATCTTTATGATTTTATGTATTTATTTTATTTATTTTTTATTTTTTGCAATGTTTTTATCTTTTTGTGAAGCACTTTGGTCTTCCTGGTGTTGTAAAGTGCTATATAAATAAACTTTGATTTGATTTAATATGTCAGAGGTATCTTGGTCCCAATGAAAACAGCAGCAAAATAAGTGCCATATCTTTTTTATAATGTCAAATAAACAAATAAATGCTTTCTAAACATGAGCAAACTGTGGCAGCAAGTCATCAGTTATAAATTCAACTAGTCTTAGCCCACCACAGCAATATGCACTTAGGTCTCTTAATCTGACACAATATACAGCTGCAACTTCTCTTGGAAAGCTTTTCATGAGATTTTGTTTGTTTATGGGAATTTTTGACCATTATTCAAGAAGTGCATTACTGAGGTTACACACTGATGTTGGACAAGTTGCCCTGGGTCTCAGTCTCTGGGGACATTAAACCCAAAGGTATTCTATCAGGTTGAGGACAGGACATTTTTACTTGTACTTTATTATCTGAAATCAGTGTAATCCCGTCCAGATGAAGTGACTGACGAATCCCCTTTTTTCCAAGCAGCTCTGGTCCAAAGACTATAACTTCTGTTTTGTCTGCATTCAGAAGGAGAAAGTTAAGAGTCATCCAGGTTTTTATGTCCTCGAGACATGCCTGTAATCTATGTAATGGGTTAGCTTCATCTGGATTTATAGACAGATATAGCTAATTTATCATCAGTGTAACAGAGTCCGACATTGTTTTGGTAACTTTACACACCGAAGCAACACTAATTTTAGTGACCTCCAAACAGCATAAACAGGTGTCATTAGCGCCAGCGTGAATAACAATCTTACTGTATTTAACCTTATCCTTAACCAGCAGTTTCAGGTAGGATATGATGTCGCCCGTTCTTGCCCCTGGCAAACAATTAACTATGGTCCCTGGTGAGAGCAGGAGAGAGGAGAGGAAGAAGGAAGAGTTGGGAAAGAGTCAAGGGAGGGAGGGAGAGAGAAGTCATATCAATGCTAAGATAGCGCTAGCCTAGGCTACCTACTCCTTACTACCAGAAATAAAACCGTGTGAAACTGACACAAGTGCTCATTTGAAAAGTGCAGCAGAAGGCGCTATGGTTTAAAGGGGTTCGGGTAAGTTAGAGTTACTTAGATACAGAGATATCGCAGAAAAGAAAAAACAAAACAAAACTTAATTCAGGCGGAGATAGTCTGGACAACAACATCCTCCTTCAATTCAAACAGGAAATGAATGCAATACATCTCACGAACAGCAGCAGTCTCTCACAAACAGCAGCAGATTTCTTATCTTGGTTTTAAATACAGTATATATCTAAATAACTACAATAATGACTTCCTGTGACAGTTACACTCTATGGCAGTTTATTCATATAGGGCCAATTCACAACACATGTCATCTCAAGGCACTTTACAGTTCACCAGATCATACAGTCAAATTGATTCAAAGTTTTCTATCTAAGGAAAACCAGTTGGTTCCATTGCCTCATTGACTCTATCAGGTTGAGGACAGGACTCTGTGTAGGCAGCACACCATCTATGCAATCTGCCATCCATGTCTTTTTGGACCTTGCTTTGGTCTCTTTTTCTTGTTGGAAAAAGATGGGGCGAGCTCTAAACTGTTTCCACACAGCAAGGAGTCTGGTCTTGTCTTGTCTGTCTTGGTGTGCTCAAGCATTCAGAGCTCCTTTCACTGGAACTAAGAGGCCAAGCCCACCTATTGAAAAATTACCCCACACCACAATACCTCTTCTACCGAACTTTAGACTTAGAACAATGCAGTCAAAGTACTGTTTTCTTGGCAACGTCCAAACCTAGACTAATTCATCATACTTTCAGCTGGAGAAGCATGATTTGTCACTCCAGTTTTGGATTGGTTTACTTCCTACTTAGCTGGTAGGAGCTTCAGTGTGGCAGTCAATGACATGATGTCTGAGCGGGGAGATCTCCAGTATGGTGTTCCACAGGGCTCAGTCCTGGGACCACTTCTCTTCTTACTTTATCTCCTCCCTCTTGGCCAGATTATCCAGCAGCACAGTGATGTGGCATATTATCTTTTTGCTGACGACATACAGCTGTACTGCTCCTTTAAAACCTCAGAGGTCCACAAATTACACTCTCTGATGAACTGTCTGTCCCGGATTCAGCAGTGGTTAAACGACAACTATCTCGCAGTGAATACTAATAAGACTGAGACACTCATTATTGCTCCTGACAGTGCCATCCCTGACATTAAACAACACCTGGGTGATCTATGTTCCTCAGCCAAATCCAGTCTACGTAATCTTGGAGTGATTTTCGATGAGGGGATGTCCCTTGCGCTACACTCAAAACAACTGATCAGGAACTGTTACTTCCATCTGCGCAATATCTCCAAGGTAAGGAAAATCCTCTCTCACGATGATTTGGAGAGAATCATCCATGCCTTCGTCTCTTCAAGACTGGATTACTGTAACAGCCTGTTTACCTGTCTGAGCAAGAGGGAGCTGGGTCGCCTACAAATTGTCCAGAACTCTGCTGCAAGACTCCTGACCCGTACAAATAGGACAGCCCATGTAACTCCTCTCTTGAAGTCCCTACATTGGCTTCCTGTTGCTTTCAGGATAAAGTTTAAAATCCTGGTCCATACCTTCAGGGCCCTTCATGGACAGGCACCTGGCTACATGACAGGTCTGATCCAGCCGTATACGTCGGTCCGTAGCCTAAGGTCTTCAGGTCAAAACCTGCTTATGGTTCCTCGGACCCGTTTTAAAACCCGAGGAGACCGGTCCTTTAAAGCGGTGGCACCCCGTCTTTGGAATGAACTCCCCCTGTCCCTGCGCTCTCTGGACTCGGTGGATATCTTCTAAACACACCTGTTTTCACAAGCCTTCCAAAGCACATAGCGTGTTGTTTTATTCCCTTATTTATTATAGCTTTTATTGCATTTTATCTGTTTTTACTTGTGTTGTTTTTATGTTATCATGTGAAGCACTTTGTGACTTTGTCTGTGAAAAGTGCTATACAAATAAAGTTTACTTACTTTACTTACTTACTTACTTCATGTAAAAGGAGTAAAAGGAGTTGCAGCTTCATGGCTGAGTTACTGTCAATTCCAAACACTTCCATTTTGTTAATATACAGCTGAAATAAACAAAAACATTTTGGAGCTATCACAATTACAGCTTGAAACTTTTTCGCAACAACAGCCTTTTTGCCTAGGTGCTTAATTTTATACACATGCCCATTAAAGCTATTGGAAAAACCAATTTCCTTTATTTGGATGGTTGGCAAATACTTTTGGCCAAAAAAAAAAAAATTATAATAATAATATTCTGATTCTGATTCTGATATATATATATATATATATATATATATATATATATATATATATATATATATATATATATATATATATATATATATATATATATATATATATATATATATATATATATATATTTTTTTTTTTTTTTATATTCTAGAACCAGCTGTAAACATGAATAGTTGCAACAGGGAAATAATGAAGTACATGGGGGGCAGGGGGTGGGGGACATGATGACACTGATTGGAAAGAGAACACAGCCATCGTGACAACAGGTGATGTGGGAGAAACAGAAAGGTTTAAAAACAGCAGTAAGATTTAATCAGCCCAAATGAACTCGCTGTCATGATCTGTATTTTATTCAGGTTATACTTATTCTGAATTTGAGGGTGGTGAGTGTAATTGCTGATTCCATAAATGACCTTTGATTTTTTTTTTTCTTTGTTTGCTTTTCACATGAATATTTATGATTATTAGAGTTTAAGTTTGTTTAAAAAACTTTCCATCATAAGGATTTCCCATTATGTCTCTTAACACTCTAGCATCACGATGAACTCAACACAGATGTCCCATTTTATACTAGGAGCATATTTTGGCACCAAACTGTTAAAGTACCTTTTCTTTTCGATCATACTGTGTCTGTATGTTCTGATCATTGGTTTTAACATCCTGCTGATCTCGGTGATCTGTGTAAATAGGAGCTTACATGAACCCATGTATATGTTTCTGTGCAGCCTGTTTTTTAATGAAATGTTTGGCAGCACAGCACTGCTTCCCTTTCTGCTGGTTCAGCTCCTTTCTGATGTTCATACAGTGTCTATCCCGCTGTGCTTCACTCAGATTTTCTTGATTCATTCCTATTTAGGTGTAGAGTTTTTCACCCTGACTGCCATGTCTTATGACAGATATCTGGCTATCTGCAAACCTCTGCAGTATCAGCAGCTAATGACTGCCAAGGTAATTGCTTATCTAGTTTTAGCAACCTTCATTATTTCTTTTCTTGGTATTGCTATCTCTACATCTTTGAGTTTCTCTTTGCAGCTTTGCAGAAACTTCATTAACAAAGTGTACTGCACTAACTACTCCATAGTTAAACTTGCTTGCTCTGATACAACTGTAAATAATATCTACGGGATTATTTCAACTGTTGTCAGCACCTTTATTCCAGTCACTCTTATTATCTACACCTACAATAGAATCCTTAAAGTGTGTTACTCTGGATCCAGACAGACACGGAAGAAAGCGCTCTCAACCTGCATACCTCACCTGGTCTCTCTGATCAACTATACATTCGGAGTTTCATTGGAAATTTATCAGAGCAGGTTTAACACAGACCATTTTCCACGTTTAACAAAAATATTTTTATCCCTTTACTTTATAGTTTGTCAGCCAATCTTTAACCCTGTGATGTATGGACTGAATCTGTCTGAAGTACGTAAAATCTGGAAAAGACTGCTTTGTGTCAAAATAAAATGATCTGATCTGTTTGTTTGGGTTGGCTGGAAAAAATGTAACTGAAATGAAATAAATGTTTTGTAATTCAAAACCTTTGTCCTCTTTTTTTTCCTTGTTTATTTGCTCACTGAAGTAAAATATATCTGTCATTTACATTATTGAATTATTTTATATCAGTCGTATAATTTTACAGTTTTACGAAAATTCATTGAAATCACGTTTTGCCATCAGATTAAATGTTACATTAAAGAAGGTGAAACAATAACTGCTTCTATTCATTAGCAGATTGTTATTATTTTAATGTTCCTTAGAATGATTGTTATTCACTTGTCTAATGAATTATTTGAGTTGTTTAATCATAAAAGTCCTATAACTTGCTTTGCGCAAAATTCGAAATACATGCAGATTACTGTACTTACTAAATATTTACATACATTATGTAAACTGAACTTATTTGTTTCATGGACATTATTTGTGACTTAACCTTGTTCTGTTTTAGGTTATCCCCAATTAATCATCTATTACCTCACCCTATTTATCAACTTTTAGGTGAGCTTTAAGTCATCATGTAGAAAAGCTACATTCTGTCTTCCTTTTAGACACAATATTTAGTGGAAGCTAGATTTTCGATATGTTCACTTTAAGAAAAATGTGCTCTTAAAGCAATGTGTTTACATTTTTTGCTAATATGCATACAGTGTCTGCATGTAGAAACAATTTAATTAATCTGCTCCTGCTGCAGAAAGAGCACTGTGTGTGCTAAACAGGACTATATTTAGTTAAGATTATAGATTTATTAAATAAAGGAGGTTACAACATATCGAGCTCCAAATCAGCGACAATATCTGCTGTACATTTCTACACAACCAATTATGCTGCCGGGTCTTGCTGGAGGTTTCCTCCTCTTAAAAGGGAGTTTTTCCTCACCCGTGGCCACAAGCCTGCTTAGTGTGAGGGATTGCCTTCGAGTCAATGAGTCGATGCAATCCGCTGGTTTTCCTTAGATAGAAAACTTTGAATCAATTTGACTGGATGATCTGGTGAACTGTTAAGGGCCTTCAGATGATATGTGTTGTGAATTGGCCCTATATACATAAACTGAATTCAATTATTTTAACAGAAACTTCTTCACTGTTTCATTCAAAGCAGTGCTGTGCTGTTTTGTTAGCACTGAAACAATATTAATCTGACTATTTTTTGAAATATATTTAAGATAACAGATAAAAGAGAAATAATTAAAATGTTCATTCTATAGTGTTTAATTCCAAATTTCACTAATGTAAAAGGAGGAAATATTTAAGATAAAAGACAGAATAAATAACCACAACATTTTGTTCACACCTTATTCTCCAAATAAGATACAGTTGAGAATAATACTTATTTTAGCACAATAAGACAAAGCAAAATATGACTACATAATGGGTGTAAAATATAAAATAAAAAGGTGTTCAAGATATTGGTGTAATGTATGAATGTTTGACCAGACACAGGATGAAATACCATCAAACAACAATTTTTCCAGTAATCTCATATAAATGTGTTTTGATATCACATCAAAGCTTAAGGTGGAAACACAACTTTAAAGCTGGCCTGATCCGCGGGCACTTAAACTGGCTCTGGGCATGTGGAATGTCACAGCACTGGCGGGGAAGGAGCCTGAGCTTGTGCGTGAGGTGGAGCAATACCAGCTAGAAAAAGTTGGGCTTGCCTCTACACACAGCCAGGGCTCTGGAACCCAGCTCCTTGAGAGAGGCTGGACTCTCTTCTACTCTGGAGTGACCCACAGGGAGAGGCGAAGGGCGGGGGTGGGGCTGCTTCTCTCCCCCCAGCTCAGCCGTCTCGTGTTGGAGTTCACCCCGGTAGACGAGAGGGTCGCATCCTTTTGCCTTCAGGTTGAAGGGAGGACTCTGACAGTTGTTTTGGCCTATGGGCAGAACGGCAGTACGGAGTACCAGGCCTTCTTAGCATCCCTGGGGAGAGTGTTAGAAAGTGCCCCTCCTGGGGATTCCTTAATTCTGCTGGGAGACTTCAATGCCCACGTGGGAAACGACAGTGACACCTGGAGGGGTGTGATCGGGAGGAATGGGCCCCCAGCTCTGAACCCGAGTGGTGTTTCATTATTGGACTTCTGTGCAAGTCACGGATTGTCCACAATGAACACCATGTTCAGGCATAAGGATGTCCATCGGTGCACTTGGCACCAGGACACCCTAGGCCAAAGGTCGATGATCGACTTTTTAGTTGTATCTTCTGATCTTCGGCCGCATGTCTTGGACACTCGGGTGAAGAGAGGGGCGGAGCTGTCCACCGACCACCACCTGGTGGTGAGCTGGATACGCTGGAAGAGGAGGAAGCCTGAAAGACTCGGCAGGCCCAAACGTGTAGTGAGGGTCTGCTGGGAACGTCTGGTGGAGCCCTCGGTCAGGGACGTGTTCAACTCCCACCTCCGGGAGAGCTTCTCTCAGGTTCCGAGGGAGGTTGGAGACATGGAGTCCGAATGGGCTGTGTTCTCTGCCTCTATTGTCGATGCAGCTGCCCGTAGCTGTGGCCGTAAGGTTTGCTGTGCCTGTCGTTGTGGCAATCCTCGAACCCGGTGGTGGACACAGATAGTAAGGGATGCAGTCAAGCTGAAAAACGAGTCCTATCGAGCTTAGCTGGCTTGTGGGACTCCTGAAGCAGCAAGCAGGTACTGTGAGGCCAAGTGTTTCGCGGCCCGGGCAGTTGCAGAGGCAAAATCTGCGGCATGGGAGGAGTTCGGAAAGATCATGTAAAAAGACTATCAGTTGGCCTCAAAGCAATTCTGGCAAACCGTCCGGTGTCTCCGGAAGGGAAAGCAGTGCTTCACTAACACTGTTTTCAGTGGGAGTGGGGAGCTGCTGACCTTGAAGGAGGATATTGTCGGGCGGTGGAAGGAATACTTTGAGGATCTCCTCAACCCGACAGACATGCCTTCTGTGGGAGAAGAAGAGACGAGGTGCTTGGGGCTGAATTCGTTCATCACCCAGGCTGAAGTCACCAAGGTGGTCAAAAAACTCCACGGTGGCAAGGCTTTGAGGGTGGACGAGATCCGTCCTGAGTATCTTAGAGCTCTGGATGTTGTCGGGCTGTCATGGTTGACACGTCTCTTCAACATCGCGTGGAGGTTGGGAACAGTCCCCCTGGATTGGCAGACTGGGGTGGTGGTTCCCCTCCTCAAGAAGGGGGACCGGAGGGTGTGTTCCAACTATCGGGGAATCACACTTCTCAGCCTCCCGGGAAAGGCCTATGCCAGGGTGCTGGAGAGGAGAGTCCGGCTGATTGTCGAACCTCGGCTGCAGGAGGAACAGTGTGGTTTTCGTCCTGGCCGTTGAACAGTGGACCAGCTCTACACCCTCTACAGGGTGCTTGAGGGTTCTTGGGAGTTTGCCCAACCAGTCCACATGAGTTTTGTGGACTTGGAGAAGGCATTCGACCGTGTTCCTCGTGCTGCCCTGTGGGGGTGCTCCAGGAGTATGGAGTTGGGGCCCTTTACACGTGGCCATCCTTTCTCTGTACAAACGGAGCAGGAGTCTGGTTCGCATTGCTGGCATTAAGTCGGACCTGTTCCCAGTGCATGTTGGACTCCGACAGGGCTGCCCTCTGTCACCGGTCCTGTTCATAACTTTTATGGGCAGGATTTCTAGGCGCAGCCAAGGACCGGAGGGGGTCTAGTTTGGGGAACAGTGGATCTCGTCCCTCCTTTTTGTGGATGACGTAGTTCTGCTGGCTCCCTCCTGCCAAGACCTACAGCGTGCGCTGGGGCGGTTCGCAGCCGAGTGTGAAGCGGCCGGGATGAGAATCAGCTCCTCCAAATCTGAGGCCATGGTTCTCGACCAGAAAAAGGTGGTTTATCCCCTTCAGGTTGAAGGAGAGTCCCTGCCTCAAGTGGAGGAATTCAAGTATCTTGGGGTCCTGTTCACGAGTGAGGGAATAAAGGAGCGGGAGATCAATAGATGGATCCGTGTGGCTGCTGCAATAATGCAGACGCTGCACCGGTCTGTCGTGGTGAAGAGAGGGCTGAGCGAAAAGGTAAAGCTCTCAATTTACCGGTCGGTCTACGTTCCTACCCTCACCTGTGGTCATGAAATCTGGATCATGACCGAAAGAACGAGATCCCGGATACAAGCGGCTGAAATGAGCTTTCTCCGCAGGGTGGCTGGGCTCTCCCTTAGAGATAGGGTGAGTAGCTTGGTCATTCGAGAGAGGCTCAGTGTAGAGCCTGTTCTCCTCCACATCAAGAGGAGTCAGTTGAGGTGGCTCGGACATCTTCTTCGGATGCCCCCTGGACGCCTCCTTCGGGAGGTGTTCCAGGCCAGTCCCAGCGGGAGGAGGCCCAGGGGACGACCCAGGACACGCTGGAGAGACTATGTCTCTCGACTGGCCTGGGAGCTCCTAGGGCTTCCCCCAACAGAGCTGGAGGAGGTGTCAGCGGAGAGGGAAGTCTGGGAGTCTATGTGTAGCCCGGGAATATTTAGCCTCACAGGACACAATAACTGGGGTTCTTAATGTGCAGTATATTTTATTTCCAATTGAAACAGATTAAACAAAGCTGTCTTATTTTCTTACTTTTGTTCAGAAATCAGAACATATGTGTACCAAACATTAGGTAACTACTGCTGAAACGTGGCAACCTCTCAAATAACAGAGGAAAAGCACAAAAAGAAAATACAATGCATAAAAGGCGAACAAAGAAATACGGCAGTGGCCTCTGGCTGCACAAACAAAATACAGAGAGCTGCATTACACCACACTGATTTAGAGCAGATGAAATTGTGATATAACTTATTTTATCAACACTTACATTCCACAGTAACGTCTCAGTTCACTCTTAATACCGGAGCACATCGATGATCAGACATCTTATTATCACGTGCAGGAAATGGCCGCCCCGCACCGCACATACAGGTTCCCTGAACCATCCGTTTCACAAACACACCATCTCATTAAAATACTGACTGCTTATAGCATAAATGAGAATGTACCGACATATTTCAACAAGTGATGTATATATTTACCGTTTTTTCTGCCCAATCTATCTCCCGCAGATAAAACACGTACCAGTCACATCCACGTTCAACACGCAGCATAGCAACACAGGAAGACGACAAGATGCACTTCCTCTCCCGTCTTGGGAAACAGCAATCACCTTGAAACACTGCCCTCTGGTGGTCAAAATGTCCAGCACCTGAGACCAACTACCGGCACATATTTATATATAAAGAACAAATAAAATTACATAACTGAACCAAAATAATTCAATAGCATTGTTACTGTAACATAAAAGAAAACTAACACTTTAAAACAATACAGTCATTCAACCAAACTTTACCACCCGGCTACATATGCTTAGTCTGCTGTCCCCACGACCCGGTTCCGGATAAAGCGGGAGACGACGAGTACGAGTACGAGTGTCACATCCGTAGTTATCTGATCGGTCTAACCTAATGACACTGACCCTCTTAGTCTCGCCTTCGAAATCAACCTCTCCCAGAGCTTTACTAGACTGATACACAGTGTATGTCATATCACTCTGGCCAACTAGATTAATCTGATGTTGACATTAGTACTGTATCCTTACCCTCTAAAAATACAGTGGGCAGTAAACTACATAACCAAAAAAAATGTTTTAAAAGAAAAAAGAGACGCTTCAGACACACCAAGAATGTTGTTTGCTCCATTAAACATTATGTCTTACATCTTGTTTAGGGGGAAAGTTTAGAATTATTAGACTTAATCAATGAGGAAATCACATTTTGACCTATACGTAAGAATATAAAACTGTCACTAAAGATCTGATTTCTGCCTAGGTTCTGGACCAACCAGCATTTAGCCTGCAGACTTGTGGGCTTTCATGTGCTGTTTGGAATAGAAGGGTGTTGGGGTGATATCTATGTCCTCGATTTCAGATAAATTTTGAAGTTCTGTCAAAACTCATTTATTTTTATCATATATAGGTTCCAACCAACATATTGGTTATTTGGTATCTTGGTTTTAAATACAGTAGGTATCTAAATAACTACAATAAAGACTTCCTGACAGTTACACTCTTTGGCAGTTTATTTTTATAGTCATAACAGTCACAACACGTCATCTCAAGGCATCTTACAGTTCACCAGATCATACAGTCAAATTGATTCAAAGTTTTCTATCTAAGAAAAAAACATTTAACTGCATCGACTCATTGACAAAAAAAAAAAAATCCCTCACACTAAGCATGCTTGTAGCGACAGTGGAGAGGAAAAATTCCCTTTTAACAGGAGGAAACCTCCAGCAGAACCAGGCTCAGTGTGAGCGGCCATCTGCTGAGGTCGACTGGGGTTCAAGGAGACAGAAGCAGAGATACAAAAGGCAACTGTAAAAGGCGGCCCCATCCAGGAAACACACAGCCAGGCAGACGAGTTCCAAGACAGCTCCCATGTCAGAGGATGAAGAGAGCACATCCACCCTGTCACAGTCAGAGAAGCAGGACTACACTGAAAAACAGGCAGATCTCCAACATCTATAAACAAAGGTGTTGATGGCAGCAGCACAGCTGATATTTCTCTCCAGGATGGTGTCACAGCCAAACAGGAACAGACGAGGCGAAGCTACTATGAGAAAAAGCAGAGAGAGCAAATGTTAGAGATTGAACTAACAGATTCTGCAGAGTTGGAAAATAGAGATAGAATGAGGCAGAATGATGAAATAGGGGTCCCTATATCCTCCAGCAATCTAAGCCTATAGCAGCATAACTATAGAGATAGTTCAGGATAACCTGAGCCTCTCTAACTACAAGCTTAATCAAAAAGGAAAGTTTTAATCCTACCCTTAAAAGTAGACAGGGTGTCTGCCTCATGGACTAAAACTAGTAGTTGGTTGGTTAATTACATTCTCTATTTGATTCATACCTCAATTGAGCTGTTTGAGATATAATTTCTAAGTCACAAAGATGCAGGATGCCAGATACCACTGACACAGGCCTACCTACAAGGTGTATTGGGGTAACCAGGGGATGGATCTAAAAGAGGATTTTTTTTTCACCAATTTAGATCCTCCCCTACAATAAAACTATGTAACAAGATCAAGAAGCAGAGAACAGGTGTTTAAAAAATCTGAATCATTCACATAATTTTATGATTTTATAATTTATTTTGAGGGCTCCTTTCTAAACCTGAGGTGATCCTACTGAGAAGAACAAATACATAATCTAACAGTAAAAGCATTTATTGAAATGAAAATTGAGTAAAAAAAAGCAGGATGAAAGTTAAACTTTGTGTTCGAAGTTAATAAACCAGTTTAAGGAAGTTATGAGCAGAGTTGCTGAGCTCTGCAGGAGTCAATGTTTAAGGAGGGACAGTTTGGGAAGACTAGAAAGAATATCAATTATCCATTCAGGAGGTAAAAATGTATGGATATGGATATCAGCTTCAGAGGGAGAAAGAAGAGGAGAAGTAGGTAAATGTAATCTTTCATACTTTTGTACAAATTAAAATTAAATAGGAAATGCATTTATTTATTTACACTGAACTGAACCTCCCTTCCTTATCAATGCCTTTCACGTATGACTTTGAACAGTTTCTTTCCTTTTTCTCCTACACAGCTTTACTTTCTGATCACTGCTGCACTTTGTAAATGGTAAAGTTCATTTCACTGTTGTAGGCTGCTCATTCAATGTTGAAAAGCTGTATGCACCAAACATTCATTCTGTATACACTGTGTGTACAGATTATACTAAACTTTGTCCGTCTAAGGTAGGTGCTTATAAATTTAGGTTAAAAGGTCAAAGGTGTATTTCCATAATTTTTAGTATATATTTGCAGAGGAATTTAAACCCCTTACCAAATTTCTTTTTGCAATTAAATATTACAATAACATGTAAAATCAAAAATCAATTTTGCAATTCTTATTTTTTATATGAAAACAAACTAGCTTTATGATGCCCATCTCAGAACCAGCTTCTTACACAGGCTGCGTATTTTGGACATATTCAGGCCGTATAGAACGGGGTTAAAGAGAGGCTGTCCAGTAAGAAAATAAAGTGCTAAAAATATTCTCAGCATTCCAGGAACATGAGTCATGTTAAATCGGCTCTGTACGATTTCAAAGGAAACACCAAAAGAGAAATTGATAACCGAAGCGAGGTGAGGAGTGCAGGTACTGACAGCTTTCTGTCGGGTCTGTTTAGATCCAGAAAAACACACCTTAAGGATCCTCATGTAGGTGTAGAGAATCACAGACAGAGGAACACACACCGTGAGAAAAGTCATAAGAAGTTCATAGATGTTATTGACCCTGGGCTCTTTGCAAGCCAGTTTAATGATGGAGTTATTACCACAGTAAATTGTATCCATGGTATTTCCACATAGCTGCAGAGACGAGCTTAAAATGATTGTTCCCCCAACAGCTAAAAATGGTGGAAGCCAAGTAATGGACACCAGGAAGGCAATTTTCTGTGAAGTCATCAGTGAATTATACTGCAGAGGATGACAGATAGCAACATATCTGTCATAAGACATAACTGCTAAGCTGGTAAACTCTACACTTGCATAACTATAAACACAGAAAACCTGTAGGAAACAAAGAGGAACAGAAATATTGTGAACATCAGAGAGGATGTGAAGCAGCATGAAGGGAAACAAGCTTGTGCTGCCGTACAGTTCATTGACAAACAGGCTGCACAGAAACATGTACATAGGCTCATGTAAGCTCCTGTTCACACAGATAACAACGATCAATAGAACATTAGAACCAACGATTAAAACATACAGAAACAGGACGATGAAGAAAGAGAAGTACTTCAATGAACCTGTGTCAATGTAGGCAGTTAGAGTGAAATATAAAACCTGAGTGGAATTCATTTTCATCCTTGTATTAGTTTGTAATTCAATCATAATTATGACTCAGTGGGTGAACTATTGAACAAAAATATCCATCTGTATATATATCTGTAACTAAAATAGTTAATAAAATTAACACATTAACACAATATCAAATATATAAATGGTGTGTGTTTTTAACAAAGCAAGAAGAGATCAATCAATAAACTGTGGAAAAGCCACACAGCTGCAGGCAGCAACAATTTAGGACCTGTGATGCATGCTAAGGCTAATAACTGAGCTTAGATCTGCTTCTGCTTCTCTTAAAGAGCCCATCCAGAGAGACACTCCCATCAGCAAACTTTGATGGTAATGGAAACAGCAGTTGATTTTAGTTTACTGAATTACTAGAACCAGTTCATCACAAGGAATCATTAAAAGGATTCGATCAAAGAATTACAGTTTAAACAAACCTACACACATATTTGGGGCTTTTAGATTTTAAAAAGAAACTAGCATGGCTTTGGTCACATTAAATGCACTATTGAGAGTTTCAACTTTCAGGCTTACAACAAAAGGACCCAGTATTCATGGCAGAAAGGCAGATTTAACAAAGCAGAAATGCAGAGAATAGCTTCAGAGTCTAAGGCAGGAACCCCTGCAGGTTAGACAGGTTAGTGACCACGTCTATCTGGCGGAGGATGATTACAAACGTGTGAGTCCCTAATCTGGTCTTACAGTTCAGTCTGAGCTCAGAGGACGAGGAAGGTTTTAGCCAGTACGCTGCCAACGAGCCGTGGTGCGTGCCGCTCCGAGAGTCCAAGGCGCTGGTTTCTAGGAGGTCGGGGGACAGGCAAGAGATCAGATCCAAGCGGAAGAAGGAGACAGGATAATCCAGAGGGCAGGGCCAAAGTCGGTTTTGAAGAAATCCTCGGTAGTCAGTGCCAGGAGATCAGAGGTCTGAAGAGGTGCCGAAGGAAAATCCAAAACAGAGTCGGGAATCAGTTCCAGGTTTGGTAAATTGGCTGTTCAAAGACAGGTCACACAAACAGATCAGAACAGGGACAGACAGGCTTAGAGGTCCATAGGCAGAATTAGTCAGGATCAGGCAATCTGTTACACTAAGGTACGCTAGAGAACTCTCACCACAGGCTTGAATAATCTGGCACTGCTGACTGGTCGGAAGACTGGTAAAATAGAGGCTGAAGCAGTTGGAACAGATGAATGGTAATGACAAATGGGCGGAGATAGGCAGGTGAATGAAATGAGTAGTCCGGCTAATCACCAGCACCCAGATCATGACACGCAACTGCATTTTCTGATCCTTTACCTTAAAAATAGGTAATTCAAATCAGTTCTAGAATACCTTATTGATTCGAAAGAGAAATTAAATGTGTTAATTTATAGGGTTTTGTTATGAGTTCTAGAAGGTGATAGCTGTAGGCTGGAATGATCACCTTTAGTGGCGAGAAGCTGGAGAAGCTTTGACTAAATGGAGATTTCTGAAAAGCATGCTGGGATTGTCCATATTGATCTTTATTTTATCAAAGATAATTTTTTGTGAAATAATCTCCAGATGTTCAGGAAGGGTTCCCTGACCAATGCAGGTTTTCTCCTTAGCTTTTTATCTTTTTGCAGTTATTTGCTGTGATGCTGTTACCCCAACATACGTTAGCAGAAGAGATCACATTCTCTATAACAGAAACATAGATGATATGTGGCACTTTGATGTAAAAATGACAGATGTAAGCTTCCTCTAGACGAAGAGTGCCCTTTCTTGTGAACCAGTTCCTTACCTGGTCGAGTCTGTTGTCCACGAAAAAAAAATTTGATATTAATAGATCCTTTACCTAAAAAAAAAGTCTGATCAGCAAGGAATAACCAATGGGTCTTTATTCCTACCTAAAACTAAGACGTTTGCTGTGATTTAAAGAATTTAGCATGAATTAGTAAAAAATATGTAATTTTTGTTGCAATCACTGAGTCCAGAAACAGCCATTTTTGCCCACATATAGTAACACCTCACTACTGACATCTTCCAGCAGTGATGTCACGGTGCGGTAAGCCTAGTGCCATTCTCCCTGCTTTACAAGAGAAAAATCATTGGGAACTACTAAGACACATCTGCAATCAACAACAACCATTTAAGATTAAGAGCACTTCACCATTGAAATTCACCAGAGCTATAGCTAAATTGATAATGCCCGTGTGTGGCAGTAGGATGTTGTAATACATCAGGTAAGAGTGAATAAAAAAATAGTTGTCATCGAATTCTGGCCAGAAAAAAAAACATATTATTAATCCACTACTCTGTCCTTTGCATAGTGCACTGGTCGTTGCCATTATCGATAATAGCGCGTTGTGACAGACACCAGATACAGAACTGGGACTTGCTGAACAGCCAATACTGCATCGTGACATCACAAACCGGCAGGGGGCAGTAGTGTTCTTTGACAAACATGGATGTCTCCAGTTAAGCACATTCAAATGAAAATACTCTTAATTAAAAACACTTATTGAAAAATATGTAATAATATCATACTTAAACTACTTTCTGAAGTTTGTATTCTGAATGTGACCGGACTTTTCCTTTTAAGGATCCTTTACCTGTTGTATAATCAAATCAAATGCCTCACATAATCAAGCTCTTCAGAATTTCAACCCAGGGAATAATAACATGGTTTATTAACATGTGGATTCTAGATATGGAGCAAACCCGGATCCCAACCTTTACAATGAATGTGTAAAACTTCAAAAAATAATTTTAATTTGACTACATCTACGAATGCTCTAATTCAACTAACCAAGACAAGGCGGCGCTTTTTTGAATCTGGCGACAAAGCGGGTAAACTTTTAGCTTCCCAAGCACAAGCTCAGGCAACCTCCAAATTAATCCCATTCATCAGATCAGCCACAGGAGAGATTCTTTCTGATCCCAAGAAGATAAATGACAGATTTGTGTCATTCTATTCAGATCTTTATACTTCCCTGGCCCCTATCACTATAATGGAAGTGTAAGAATCTATCAAGTCTTTAAGCTTGGGCAAGTCTCCTGGCCCTGACGGTTTCACTTCAGAATACTATAAGGTCAATGGGGATCTTTTGGCTCCAGTATTGACTGACATATATAATGACCTGCCTAGCACCTTATCAGAAGCAACAATATCGCTGATTCTTAAGAACGACAAAGACCCTTCACTATGCAGTAACTATAGACCTATTTCCCTCCTAAATGTAAATTTGAAGATTTTATCTCATATTCTAGCAACCCGTCTCCAACGAGTACTTCCCCTTATTGTTTCATCAGATCAAACAGGCCTTATGACTGAGTGACTGTCATTCCATAACACCAGTTGTCTTCTAAATATTATCCATACGCCAGGCACTGTTGTGGTTCCAGTTTGTGGTGTTAGTTTGTGTTCATTTTCAGTTCCACGGTTCATCCACCAGATGGTGCCATTGGCTCACTTCTGTCTTGGATGGCTTGCCTACGCGTCTCTATTACCCAAACCTGCAGTGAATCTCTCATCACCTCAGAGGAGTATTTGAGCAGCTGACTGTCATCACCTCTTCGCCAGAGTGTTTGCCTGTTTTGTGTACTAGCCCCTCTGAGCTTTTGCTGAGTGAATCTTTGAACTTTTCAAGTGAATTCATGCTCTTCTCTTTGTTTTGTAAATCATCGGCAGGAAACCTACAGATCCTCAGGGATTTTTCAAGTCCTTCCAGCCCTGGAAGAAAACCTCTTGAGACGCTAAGAGTTCCACTGCTCACCTCTTCTGAACTCCAACCACTTCAAGATTTCCAGTTGACAGTCTGCTACGCTGCTCCTCTGCACTAGGTAGGGATGCCCTTAGTCTCCTTTGCCATTTGCTATCGTAATAGAGCCTCTGGCCATCTGGTTGCGTGCTGAGGAGGGCTTTAAGGATATTCTGAGATCTGGTGTAACCCATAAGGTGTCCCTTTATGCGGATGACTTACTCTTATACATTTCTGATCCTCATACATCTCTCCCAGTGCTCTTTAAAATTCTAGAACAATATAGCAAGCTTTCTGGATACAAGTTTAACTACCAGAAAAGCCAATTATTTCCCTTGAACTCTCCAGCAAGGAAACTTCCATGCTCAATCTCACCCTTTAAATGGGTGGAAGCAGGGTTTTGTTATTTGGGGATATTTATTTGTTCTTGTATGTCTAACATGAATAAGAATTTTCACCTTTATTAGAGAATATGCAGAAAGATTTCGACCGGTGGTTCCTATTACCATTATCTTTGGGTTGACCGTGACTGGCTAGATGTGCTCTATTCATCCTCTGGCATTGGAGCTGGCTCGGTGCTCGTCGGCCTGGCTGTGTGTTTCCTGAACGGGGCCGCCTTTTGCAGCTGCTTTTTGTGTCTCTGCTTCTGTTTCCTTTAACCCCAGTCAGCCTCGGCAGATGGCCGCTCACACTGAGCCTGGTTCTGCTGGAGGTTTCTTCGTGTTAAAAGGGAGTTTTTCCTCTCCACTGTTGCTACAAGCATGCTAAGTGTGAGGGATTGTAACTGAGTCAATGAGTCAATGCAATCAACTGGTTTTCCTCAGATAGAAAACTTTGAATCAATTTGACTGTATGATCTAGTGAACTGTTAAGGGCCTTGAGATGATATGTGTTGTGAATTTGCCCTATATACATAAACTGAATTGAATTATTTTAACAGAAACTTCTTCACTGTTTCAATTAAAGCAGCGTTGTGCTGTTTCGTTAGCACTAAAACGATAATAATCCGACTATTTTTTGAAATATATGTAAGATCACAGATAAAAGAGAGATAATTAAAATGTTTATTCTATAGTGTTTAATTCCAAATTTCACTAATGTAAAAGGAGGAAATATCAAAGATAAAAGACAGAATAAATAACCACAACATTTTGTTCACACCTTATTCTCCGAATAAGGTTGAGAATAATACTTATTTTAGCACAATAGGACAAAGCAAAAATATATCTAAATAATGGGTGTAAAATATAAAAGAAAAAGGTGTTCAAGATATTGGTGTAATGTATAAATGTTTGACCAGACACAGGATGAAATACCATCAAACAACCATTTTTCCAGTAAACTCATATAAATGTGTTTTGATATCACATCAAAGCTTTAGGTGGAGAAACAACTTTAAAGCTGGCCTCTGACAGGTAGTTTCTGTTAGACAGTGAAATTGTATTTTGTTGGCTCAAAGCCCGTCTGCTTGGCTGTGTGTTTCCTGGACGGGGTCGCTTCTGTCTCCTTGAACCCCAGTTGGCTTCGGCAGATGGCCGCTCACACTAAACCTGGTTCTGCTGGAAGTTTCTTCCTGTTAAAAGGGAGTTTTTCCTCTCCTGTCGCCGTAAGCCTGCTTAGTGTGAGGGATTGCCTTCAAGTCAATAAGTCGATGCAATCAACTGGTTTTCCTTAGATAGAAAACTTTGAATCAATTCGACTGTATGACCTGGTGAACTGTAAAGTGCCTTGCGATGACTTGTGTTGTAAATTGGCGCTATATAAATAAAATTAATTGAATTGAAAATTGAATTGAATTGTTAGTCACAGAAAAAAAGGCTGTGAGGGACAACAGGAGCTAGGATCAGTATAGGAAAAATTTAAATCCAGGTCAGATTTCCCTAAGATAAACAAATTTTCCTTTGATCTGCACACATAGGTAAGCAACATGCCTTTGGAATAAGATGAAAGACATTAAAACTAATTTTTTAAAAAGGATTTACTACTGTATCTATTTTTGACTGGATATGTTTCACAGACCTATTTAGAGTTTTTGTGTCACATCCGTAGTTATCTGATCGTTCTAACCTAATGACACTGACCCTCTTAGTCTCGCCTTCGAAATCAACCTCTCCCAGAGCTTTACTAGACTGATACACACAGTATGTCATATCAGTCTGGCCAACTAGATCAATCTGATGTTGATATTACTACTGTGTCCTTACCCTCTAAAAATACAGTGGGCAGTGAACTACATAACCAATAAAAATTTTGTAAAAGAAAAAACAGATGCTTCAGACACATGAAGAATGGTGTTTGCTCTATTAAAAGCATTATGTCTTACATCATGTTTGGGGGGAACATTTAGAATTATTAAACTTAATCAATGAGGAAATCACATTTTGACCTGTATGTAAGAATATAAAACTGACTCTAATTTGATTTCTGCCTAGGTTCTGGACCAACCAGCGTTTAGTCTGCAGACCAGTGTTGTAGTACTCAAGATCGGTCTTGGTCTCAAGACCGGTCTTGGGACCATTTTTTGATGGTCTCGGTCTCATCTCGGACATGACCGCATTTGGTCTCGGTCTTGTCTCGGTCTCAGGCGCTGAGGACTCTGCATTTTATTTCAAGACCACAACTGTGGAAATAATGCTAATCATCAGAATATTATCAGTTTCTTTAAGATCCTTCTTTTTATTAGATGCTTGGATTCAAATCCAAGCAATAACCTGTCTCATTGGTAAATGCAGTGAAGGAGATCAATCTATTTTTTCAACAAATTATTTGTCTCATAACATATTTCTCAACTTGGTGACAGATATAGATTTATTTAAGAAAAGTTATATAATATAGCTTTAATCTGTATATGAGAGAGAAACAAGAGAAATGGTTGGCTTTTTTTTTCAGTTTTACACATTCTACAGAATTTTGCACATTGTTTTGAAATAGCACATTTAAAAACAACATAAATGTATGTACTGCTCATGAACGGCAGAGAAAATACAATTTTGATCGACTTTGATTAATTGTTTGAAATTCTGTGATTACTACACAGAAGTACTAAATAAAGATGTTTATGTTTAGTCCAGTTCTGTGTGTTAAATATCTAGGTGTTTTTATGTGAATGTGGGTCTTTTAAATCAATTTTTGTGATTTTGATCATGTTTCACATTTTATTGTCACATACTGGCACTGGTCTTGGTCTTGTCTTGGTCTCGGGTTAGGTGGTCTTGACCACAACACTGCTGCAGACTTGTGCGCTTTCATGTGCTGTTTGGAATAGAAGGGTGTTTGGGTGATATCTATGTCCTCGATTTCAGGTAAATGTTGAAGTTCTGTCAAAACTCATTTATTTTTATCATATATAGGTTCCATCCAACATATTGGTGTCATGGTCTTGGTTCTGTTCTTTACTTTGCTCCTTGTTGTCTAGTTTTATTGGTTTAATTTCAGTTTTGTTGTAATTTCTAGATTTATGTTAGTTCTCTCCAGAGACTCTGCCTCGCCTCCGGCCCCACGGCCGCCCTCCAGAGACTCTGTTTGCCCTCGCCCACCTTTGGTGGGTTGTTTTGGTTTTTATTTGAACTCTGCATTTGGTTTGGTTTTGTGCCCTCCTTCCTGGTTCCCCCTCCGCTCTCCCTGGGTTGGTTATTTTGTGTTTCTGGACATTTTAGGGCGTCTGGGATCCGCCCTTAAGTGGGGGGGCACTGCCATGGTCTTGGTTCTGTTGTTCTTTACTTTGCTCCTTGTTTTCTAGTTTTATTGGTTTAATTCCAGTTTTGCTGTAATTTCTAGATTTATGTTAGTTCTCATGTTTTTCTGTTGTCCTCTATTGCCCTCTTGTGTGTGTGTGTTCCTTTCTCCTTGGCTCCCTCGTTGTCTCCTCTCACACCTGCTCCTTGTCTGCTCGTTAGCCCTCCCTTTGTCTCTCTCTGCTATATATGCTCTCCCTCTGCTCTCACTCTTTGTTGGTTCCTTGTCTTTGCTGTCTTCCCATGATGTGGTCTACGTTCCTCGTATCTCCCTGGCTCCTCGTGTTTTGTTTCCCCAGATGTCTCCATAGTTCTGGTTTGCTTTATATTTTTCATGTTGGATTTTGGATATTTGGATTCCCGTCTCTGTTACCTGTGTTTGTTTCATTAAAACTGCAAGAGATCTCTTCAGCCTCTCGGCCTCTGCGTTTGGGTCCTCAAACCACAACTAAACCCTGACAATTGGTTATTTCGTATCTTGGTTTTAAATACAGTAGGTATCTAAATAACTGACAGTTACACTCTTGGGCAGTTTATTTTTATATAATCATAACAGTCACAACACGTCATCTCAAGGCACCTTACAGTTCACCAGATCATACAGTCAGATTGATTCAAAGTTTTCTGACTAAGAAAATAACAGTTGATTGCATCATCTCATCGACTTGAATGCAATCCCTCACACTAAGCATGCTTGTAGCGACAGTGGAGAGGAAAAATTCCCTTTTAACAGGACGAAACCTCCAGCAGAACCAGGCTCAGTGTGAGCGGCCATCTGCTGAGGTCGACTGGGGTTCAAGGAGACAGAAGCAGAGATACAAAAGGCAACTGTAAAAGGCGGCCCCGTCCAGGAAACACACAGCCAGGCAGACGAGCTCCAAGCCAGCTCCCATGTCATAGGATGAAGAGAGCACATCCAGCCAGTCACAGTCAGAGACACAGGACTACACTGAAAAACAGGCAGATCTCCAACATCTATAATGAAAGGTGTTGATGGCAGCAGCACAGCTGATATTTCTCTCCAGGATGGTGTCACAGCCAAACAGGAACAGACGAGGCGAAGCTACTATGAGAAAAAGCAGAGAGAGCAAATGTTAGAGATTGAACTAACAGAATCTGCAGAGTTGGAAAATAGAGATAGATTGAGGCAGAATGATGAAATAGGGGTCCCTATATCCTCCAGCAATCTAAGCCTATAGCAGCATAACTATAGAGATAGTTCAGGATAACCTGAGCCTCTCTAACTATAAGCTTAATCAAAAAGGAAAGTTTTAATCCTACCCTTAAAAGTAGACAGGGTGTCTGCCTCACGGACTAAAACTAGTAGTTGGTTGGTTAATTACATTCTCTATTTGATTCATACCTCAATTGAGCTGTTTGAGATATAATTTCTAAGTCACAAAGATGCAGGATGCCAGATACCACTGACACGGGCCTACCTACTAGGTGTATTGGGGTAACCAGGGGATTTTAAAAAAGGATTTTTTTTTCACCAATTTAGATCCTCCCCTACAATAAAACTATGTAACAAGACCAGGAAACAGAGAACAGGTGTTTAAAAAAATCTTAATCATTCACATAATTTTATGATTATATAATTTATTTTGAGAGCTCCTTTCTAAACCTGAGGTGATCCTACTGAGAAGAACAAATACATAATATAACAGTAAAAGCATTTATTGAAATGAAAATTGAGTAAAAAAAGCTGGACGAAAGTAAAAATTTGTGTTCGAAGTTAATAAACCAGTTTAAGGAAGTTATGAGCAGAGTTGCAGAGCTCTGCAGGAGTCAATGTTTATGGAGGGACAGTTTGGGAAAACTAGAAAGAATATCAATTATCCATTCAAGGTAAAAGTGTATGGATATGGATGTCAGCTTCAGAGGGAGAAGGAAGGGGAGAAGTAGGTAACTCTAATCTTTGTTCATTTCAATGTTTATATCTCCTCTTCAACTGTTTGTTGAATTCCAAATTCAGCAAACAGTTATAGGAACACATATCTATTTTTTGCTGGTGTTTTTCTGGTGGTGTTAAGAATGTCCTATGAAAATAATTATTTTCTTTTCTCTATATGTGTTATATTTCTGTCAAAATTTCATCATGACACTTGTCATCACAATTGTTGCTGTTAATAATCACAATGAAGATTCTTGATTTTGTAAGCCCTTTCAAACTAAAACTTTCTGAGCTGCTCTTTGCGTTTTTCTCTACTGATAACTGAAAAGTCAACATTGTACTTTCAATTTTAAAATCATACTTTTTTTACAAATTAAATGTAAATAGGAGATCCATTTATTTATTTGCATTGCACTGAACCATTCCTTATCAATGCCTTTTGCATATGACTTTAAACAGTTTTTTCCTTTTCTCCTTCACAGCTTTACTTTCTGATCACTGCTGCACTTTATAAATGGTAATGTTAATTTCACTGTTGTAGGCTGCTATTCAATGTTGAAAAGCTGTATGCATCAAACATTCATTCTGTATACACTCTGTGTGTACATATTAAACTAAACTTTGTCTGTTTAAGGTACGTGCTTATAAATTTAGGTTAAAAGGTCAAAGGTTTGTTTCCATAATTTTCCGTAAATATTTGCAGTGGAATTTAAACCCCTTACCAAATTTTGTTTTGCAATTAAATATTACAATCACATGTAAAATAAAAAATCAATTTTGCAATTCTTATTTTTTATATGAAAACAAACTAGCTTTATGATGCCCATCTCAGAACCAGCTTCTTACACAGGCTGCGTATTTTGGACATATTCAGGCCGTATAGAACGGGGTTAAAGAGAGGCTGACCAGTAAGAAAATAAAGTGCTAAAAATATTCTCAGCATACCAGGAACATGAGTCATGTTAAATCGGCTCTGTATGATTTCAAAGGAAACACCAAAAGAGAAATTGATAACTAAAGCGAGGTGAGGAGTGCAGGTACTGACAGCTTTCTGTCGGGTCTGTTTGGATCCAGAAAAACACACCTTAAGGATCCTCATGTAGGTGTAGAGAATCACAGGCAGAGGAACACACAACGTGAGAAAAGTCATGAGGAGTTCATAGATGTTATTGACCCTGGGCTCTTTACAAGCCAGTTTAATGATGGAGTAATTACCACAGTAAATTGTATCCATGATATTTCCACAAAGCTGCAGAGAGGAGCCTAAAATGATTCCGCCCCCAGCAGCTAAAAATGGTGGAAGCCAAGTAATGGACACCAGGAAGGCAATTTTCTTGGAAGTCATCAGTGAATTATACTGCAGAGGATGACAGATAGCAACATATCTGTCATAGGACATAACTGCTAAGCTGGTAAACTCTACACTTGCATAACTATAAACACAGAAAACCTGTAGGAAACAAAGAGGAACAGAAATATTGTGAACATCAGAGAGGATGTGAAGCAGCATGAAGGGAAACAAGCTTGTGCTGCCGTACAGTTCATTGACTAACAGGCTGCACAGAAACATGTACATAGGCTCATGTAAGCTCCTGTTCACACAGATAACAACGATCAATAGAACATTAGAACCAACGATTAAAACATACAGAAACAGGACTATAAAGAAAGAGAAGTACTTCAATGAACCTGTGTCAATGTAGGCAGTTAGAGTGAAATATAAAACCTGAGTGGAATTTATTTTCATCCTTGCATTAGTTTGTAATTCAATCATAATTATGACTCAGTAGGTGAACTATTGACCAAATAAATCCATTTGTATATATATCTGTAACTAAAAGAGTTAATAATATAAACACATTAACACAATAACAAATACATCAATGGTGTGTGTTTTTAACAAAGCATGAAGAGATCAATCAATTAACTGTGGAAAAAGCCACACAGCTGCAGGTAGCAACAATTTAGGACCTGTGATGCATGCTAAGGCTAATAACTGAGCTGATATCTGCTTCTGCTTCTCTTAAAGAGCCCATCCAGAGAGACACTCCCATCAGCAAACTTTGATGGTGATGGAAACAGCAGTTGATTTTAGTTTACTGAATTACTAGAACCAGCAGTGTTGTGCCTGAACGCGTTCATTGAACGAAAGTTCATGAACTCGTTCATATTTTGGGCGAACGTGAACTGAACGTACTGCATTATTGCCTGATGAACGTTATTGTGAACTCGTTCATTCTGGTGTCTGTGAACGGCACGCTCTCTCAGTTCAGCTCCGTTCAATAGGTTGCCAGATTTCTATAGAGTCCTCCAGGCGAAACCCCAGCTATCAAACCGTAAACAGGCCTTAATATGTAGCGGGAAAAACACCCAATCTGGCAACAGCAGCTACCAGCGTCGTAGCCTACAGCCGCGTGCGTCATCAAAACAAAATGCAGCGTGGAAGCTACAGCAGCGTGGAGGCGACAAAGCAGCAGTATGATCACTTAAAACAGTTTTATGACCAGGTGGTCGGTGAGGATGATGGCAACAAGTTTGCCCGCCGGCTTTCAGTAAAAAAATCCGCACTTCAGTAACCTGAAATTCCTACCTCAGCCTGGTCTCTCAGTTTGTGTTAGTAAAATCTTCTTGAGCGGAGGTCTTCAACAGGGGATCCGCGACCCCTAGGGGGTCTACGGTGGTACTGCATGAGGGTCTGCATGGTTAGTTGATATTTTTATATTCCCCCCCTGCAATTTTTTCCCCCACTAATTGAAATGTCTTTAAATACTCATTAACATGAAATCAACACACTGTAGTAAACAGATAAATGGAGACAAAAGATGTCTTTCAGTCATCAATGCTCACATTCAGCGACACACAGGAGCTCTTTCAAGCTGGGCACCGTTTCCTTCACAACACCTGTCCCATCAACCAGGAATCAGAATCAGAAAAACTTTAATAATCCCAGGGAGAAATTAATTTCTTTACATTACTCCATCTGTAATAGAGTGACTATAGGACACAATTTCATACAATATATATAGTTAGGGGGTCCCCGCTCCATCTCGCCATCAGTTTGGGGGTCCTTGGTCTGGAAAACATAGAAGACCCCTGTTCTTGAGGGTTTTACTATCCATGTAACTTGTTTGTTAAACCAAGCAGCACATTTTTCCTGATGTTTTTGAGAATATACTGTAGGGGTGAAAGCTGCAGCTGCTACTAGTGTGAAGTGAATGGACAGAAACAAAGCATTAAAGCAACAATGGGGAAATGCTGTCCCCTCAATGCTAATGTAAACCCTGGTTGGATAAGGATTCAAAACTGTTGGGATCCATGGTTTGCCCTCCAGAGGGCGGTGTGGATCCCATTCTGTGGGCTTCTGTTTCTGTTTTAGATCCAGGGGTTTGCCCTCCAGAGGGCGATATGGATCCTTCCCTGGGAGCTGGTGTTCAGCACTCACACCTGACCCCCATCAGCTCTGCTGATTAAGCTCTCCCTATTTAAGCTGAGGGAGAGCTTCCCTCTGAGCCGGATCGTAGCCTTGTGTTTCCAAGCCATGTGTGCCCTGTACGGTCATAGCTTCTCCATGCTATGCCCGTTTCTGACGCAGGGACTCTGCTGAACTCAACCTGTCTGAACCAGCGAACCAGTGAGTTTTGAGCCTGTAACCTGTACCAGAGTTAACCTGTTTTTCTGTGCTCTCTGCCTCCCAGGTGGGAGACCTGAGCCAAACAATAAACTTTGAACTTTGATCCTGCCTCTGTGTCTGTGGAGTTCTGCATCCTTGGGCTAGATTCCTGACAAATCATGACAGAACGATCCGGCCAACAGACTAGCCCAGCAGACTCCCACGCTCACCTGGTGAGGCCCGCTCAGCGCCGTCAGCTGCCTCCCAAATGGGAGGAGCTGCTGCGACACTACTATAAGATAGCGGCCGCCTTAGACCCTGAGCCTGCTTCGTGCCCTCCTGAGACCCCTGAGCAGAACTTAAGGGAGGGGATGCACCGGAGTTTTTGGAAGGATGTTCGAGAGTTCGAGATGGAGCTGTGTCGAATTGATGAGGAGTGGAATCGTCAAGTGCAGGAGACCAGGGGGCGTCTAAGGATCCCTGCTCCTGATTCGAAGCCGCAATGGGCGGCCTCCTCAGTCCCTGATTCGGAACCGCAGCCGGTGGTTTCCCCAGCTCCTGATGCGGAGCCGCAATGGGCGGCTTCCTCTGTTCCTGACCGGGAGCCGCAATCGGCGGACTCCCCTGTTCCTGACCGGGAGCCGCAATCGGCGGACTCCCCTGTTCCTGACCGGGAGCCGCAATCAGCAGGCTCCTCTGTTCCTGACCGGGGTCCGCAACCAGCGGGCTCCCATGTACCTGATGTGAAGCCGCAATGGGCGGCCTCTTCTGCTCCTGATCCGGAGCCGCAATCTGCAGCCCCCTGTGTTCTTGTGGAGCCACAGTCGGTGGTCTCCCCTGCTCCAGGGGTGGAGCTGCAGTCTGCGGCTTCCCCTGAGCCTCCTCCTGAGCTGCAATCGACGCTTTCCTCTGAGCCTCCTCCTGAGCTGCAGTCGACGCTTTCCTCTGAGCCTTCCCCTGAGCCACAGTCGTCGGTTGCTGCTGAGCCTGTTGCTGTGTCGCTGAAGCTGAGTCGGCGTCCTCCTCGACGCTTCCAGCAGCAGCTGAGTCGGCGTCCACCTCGACGCTCCCCGCATCAGCTGAGACGGCGTCCTACTCGGAGCTTCCTGCAGCAGCAGAAACGGCGTCTTCCCCGGAGTTTACTGCAGCAGAGACGGCGTCCTCCTCGACGCTTCCCGCAGCGGCTGAGTCGGCGTCCACCTCGACGCTCCCCGCAGCAGCTGAGACGGCGTTCTCGTCGTTGCTCCCCGCAGAGGCAGAGACGGCGTCCAACTCGGAGCTTCCTACAGCAGCAGAAACAGCGTCCTCCTCCGCGCTTCCTGCTGCAGCAGAGAAGGCGCCCTCCTCCATGGCCCCTGCAGCTTTTGAGACGCCGGCCATACGGCCAGCCACCCGAGACTCTATCCTGCTGCCGGTCCCACGGCAGGCCACCTGAGTTTTAGCCCTGCTACCGGCCCCTCGGCCGGTCACCTGAGACTTTCTCTGTCCTCGCCCACCCTAGGTGGGTTGTTTTGAGTTTTGGTCCCTGTTGTTTTTTGTGCCTGGCCCCCCGTGCCTGTTTCCCCCTCTGTTCGCCCTAGGTGGGTTGTTTTGGTTTCTGGTTTTTTGTTTTTGGGCGTCTGGTATCCGCCCTTGAGGGGGGGGTACTGTTGGGATCCATGGTTTGCCCTCCAGAGGGCGGTGTGGATCCCATTCTGTGGGCTTCTGTTTCTGTTTTGGATCCAGGGGTTTGCCCTCCAGAGGGCGATATGGATCCTTCCCTGGGAGCTGGTGTTCAGCACTCACACCTGACCCCCATCAGCTCTGCTGATTAAGCTCTCCCTATTTAAGCTGAGGTAGAGCTTCCCTCTGAGCCGGATCGTAGCCTTGTGTTTCCAAGCCATGTGTGCCCTGTACGGTCATAGCTTCTCCATGCTCTTCCCGTTTCTGACGCAGGGACTCTGCTGAACTCAACCTGTCTGAACCAGCGAACCAGTGAGTTTTGAGCCTGTAACCTGTACCAGAGTTAACCTGTTTTTCTGTGCTCTCTGCCTCCCAGGTGGGAGACCTGAGCCAAACAATAAACTTTGAACTTTGATCCTGCCTCTGTGTCTGTGGAGTTCTGCATCCTTGGGCTAGATTCCTGACAAATCATGACAAAAACTGGATATGAAGATGAAATCTGACGCACAGTTTCAGTGTTACAACTGATAAAATAATTGCTGTCTGTGGTTCTACAGTAGGCTATGGTGTAATTGAGCAATATATGAAAAAAAAAAAAAAAAGAACTATGAACTAGTTCATTTTTTGGTTTTGAATTATGAACTATGAACTGAACTAGTTCATTTTAAAATGTGTGAACTGAACTTTGAACTAGTTCACGTAGAAAGAGAACTTTCCCAACACTGAGAACCAGTTCATCACAAGGAATCATTCAAAGGATTTGATCAAAGAATTACAGTATAAACAAACCCACACACATATTTTGGACTTTTAGATTTAAAAAAGAAACTAGCATAGCTTTGGTCACATTAAATGCACTATTGGGAGTTTTAACTTTCAGGCTTAGAACAAAAGGACCCAGTATTCATGGCAGAAAGGCAGATTTAACAAAGCAGAACTGCAGAGAACAGCCTCAGAGTCTAAGGCAGGAACCCCTGCAGGTTAGACAGGTTAATGACCACGTCTATCTGGCGCAAGGTGATGAGTACAAACGTATGAGTCCCTAATCTGGTCTTACAGTTCAGTCTGAGCTTAGAGGACGAGGTAGGTTTTAGCCAGTACGCTGCCAACGAGCCGTGGTGCGTGCCGCTCCGAGAGTCCAAGGCGCTGGTTTCTAGGAGGTCGGGGGACAGGCAAGAGATCAGATCCAAGCGGAAGAAGGAGACAGGATAATCCAGAGGGCAGGGCCATAGTCGGTTTTGAAGAAATGCTCGGTAGTCAGTGCCAGGAGATCAGAGGTCTGAAGAGGTGCCGAAGGAAAAACCAAAACAGAGTCGGGAATCAGTTCCAGGTTTGGTAAATTGGCAGTCCAAAGACAGGTCACACAAACAGATCAGAACAGGGACAGACAGGCTTAGAGGCCTAGAGGCAGAATGAGTCAGGATCAGGCAATCGGTAACACTAAGGTACGCTAGAGAACTCTAACCACAGGCTTGAATAATCTGGCACTGCTGACTGGTCGGAAGGCTGGTAAAATAGAGGCTGAAGCAGGTGGAACAGATGAATGGTAATGACAAATGGGCGGAGATAGGCAGGTGAATGAAATGAGTAGTCCGGCCAGTCACCAGCACCCAGATCATGACACGCAACTGCATTTTCTGATCCTTTACGTTAAAAATAGGTCATTCAAATCAGTTCTAGAATACTTTATTGATCCTAAAGAGAAATTAAATGCGTTAATTTATAGGGTTTTGTTATGAGTTCTAGAAGGTGATAGCTGTAGGCTGGAATGATCACCTTTAGTGGCCAGTCTTCCAGCACATCTGGGGAAGCTTTGACTAAATGGAGGTTTCTGAAAAGCATGCTGGGATTGTCCATATTGTCTTTATTATTATCTCCAGATGTTCAGGAAGGGTTCCCTGACCAATGCAGGTTTTCTCCTTAGCTTTTTATCTTTTTTCAGTTATTTGCTCTGATGCTGGTACCCGAACAAAAAGCAACAAAAGAGATCACATTCTCTATAACAGAAACATAGATGATATGCGGCACATTGCTGTAAAAATGACAAATGTAAGCTTCCTTTAGAAGAACAGTGGGTTTGCGCTTTCTTGTGAAACAGTTCCTTACCTGGTCGAGTCTGTTGTTCACGGATAAAAATTAGATATTAATAGATCCTTAATCCATGATGGCACTGGTCGTTGCCATCATGGATAATAGCGCATTTTGACAGACACCAAATCCAGAACTGGGACTTGCTCAACAGCCAATACTGCATCGTTACATCACAAACCGGCAGGTGGCAGTAGTGTTCTTTGACAAACATGGATGTCTCCAGTAAAGCACATTCAAAAGAAATTACTCTTAATTAAAAACACTTTTCACTGATTGAAAAGTATGTAATAATATCATACTTAAAGTAATTTCTGAAGTTTGTATTCTGAATGTGACCGGACATTTCCTTTCAAGAATCCTTTACCTGTTGTATAATCAAATCAAATGCCTCACTTAATCAAGCTCTTCAGTTGAATTTCAACCCCAGGAATAATAACATGGTTTATTAACAAAGCTCCATGTTCATCTTTTTGTTTTCTCAAACCTCCCTTCTGGACTCTGCTGTGTTCTCCGCGAACACACTGAACTTTAATCAGGTCAGTGACTAGCTCCAAGTCGTATTCAGCTCCACATCCAGTCTCTGACCTGTATTCTCCTATCCCTGCAGAGATCCGCCCCGCAGCAGACGAGCAGCCCTGCACACCTGTTTGTTAAATAAACGCTTTGAACTTTCCCACTGCCTGTCTGCCTTGCATTCTGGGTCCTATATTCTGAGATCTTTGCACTCTGAGCTTTTGCTGAATGAATCTTTGAACTTTTCTAGTGAATTCATGCTCTTCTCTTTGTTTTGTAAATCTTCGCCAAGAAACCTACAGATCCTCAGGGATTTTTCAAGTCCTTCCAGCCCTGGAAGAAAACCTCTCGAGATGCTAAGAGTTCTTCTTCTTATACATTTCTGATCCTCATACATCTCTCCCAGTGCTCTTTCTGGATACTGTCAGGTTAAAAATAAAGTTTAACTACCAGAAAAGCCAATTATTTCCCTTGAACTCTCCAGCAAGGAAACTTCCACGCCCAATCTGGGGGCTTCAGTGGGAGACTACCATGAATTTTATTTATAAATCCTCCATCTGTGCCTAGCATGTTTTAATATAATGTAAAATATGCTATAAAGTACCTTATAATGCAGCATTAGCAAAGACGGTATCAACATTTTTAAAACACTAAATCAAGCATATAATCAGGCTGTTCTCCCCAGTCCATTATCGGCTATATTTGGCATCCCTCCAGACACGGACTTTTCACATTCTTTGAAACAGGCCCTAGCCTTTACTACCTTTTTGGCTCGAAGACTCATTTTACTTAGATGCAAATTAAACGTCCCCCCGTCTCATGACCACTGGGTCAGAGAAGTTCTTTACAACCTGAAGGAGTGAAAAGCTCAGATTTTCAATCAAGGGTTCCACCAACAAATTTATGGAGACTTGGAGACCTTTCCTTTCGGTGGTGGGTACCATTACCTTGATACCTGATACGGAAGAAGATTAAATTGTATATTATTATAATATTTTTTTCTCTGCCTCCCATGGAAAGTGTGTGGATGGATATGTATGTACGTCGTGTTAGAAGCAGGGACTGGATCTCTGCTGGTTTTCTTGTGTCTTGACCTAGATGGGGTGTTCTCAGGGTGGGTTGGGTTTTGGGAGGAATCAGCTTAAAACTCTTCCTTTCTATAACTACTATGTTTTCATTGTACTAATGGTTGAGGTATGTCAAGCTGTAAAATTCAATAAATAAAAATTAACAAGGCTCCATGTTAATCTTTTTGTCCTGTTTCTTTTACTCTGACTAGCAGAATCGGTTCAGAGTTCATCTGCCTGGTGGTGTTTTTCCTGGATGAGGCCACCTGTGGAGCTGTTTAAAAGTTTTGCTTATCTGCTTCCTTTTGTATGTCTCCTCCATTTCCTTGAACCACAGTCAGCTTCAGCAGATGGCCGCTCTGAGCCTGGTTCTGCTGGAGTCTTCTTAATGTTAAAAGGGATTGTCCTCTCCACTGTCACTAAATGCATGCTTGGTGTGAGAGATTGCTTAATAGTCAACAACAAAATGTAAGAAAAAGCCCTCGCCACAGGCTCTTCAAGGAGGGACATGTCTTGTAATTCAATGACTGGATCTAATCAACTGGTTTTCTTAACCAATCTTACAGTACTGTCTCTGTAAAGTGCCTTGAGATGACATTTGACATGTGAAGTCACGAGCTGTAGCCTTCTTTCCAACAAGAGTTCTCACCAGAGAAAAGTCTAGTCCTACTCTGCTGGGATTCTCCTCAATCAACAACTAACACAACATGAAGAATGGATCCTCACAAACAATCTTAGCTGCCAATGTCAGCTAAGTGAGTAAACCATCTCCTTCTGGATTCCATCTCCTCCACTCATACTGAAAGCCAAGAAATAATTCTCCATGTTTGAGTCACTGAATAATTGGTATCTACTTACTTAGTTACTTCTCTTCTTTAGAGCTCGCCAAACTCATCTTTCTCTCATCTTTAACCTAGTATTATGTCACAGGTAGTCTTTGATCCAGGGGATTGTTGGGGTCTCCCACTGAGTCTTCTGTAATTTAAGGTAAAATCAAATCAGGCTACAATGTGATAAATGCACTGGAGATATCAAATAACATAGTCTTCACATTACTATCTGCCTTGTCTAAATGACCGCAGATTATTTTTAAGGAGGTTTAGAGTGGTATCTTTATCTCCAGAAAACATTGATAAAGATCCTCAAGGGATCTTGATAGTTGCTTCTTTATTCTCTCAAGGATGTCATATGTCAAAACAACAGTCTATAGTCATTGTGGACTGATCAGTGAGTTATATTTGGTACTAAACCAAGACATGATGTGCCCACAACAGTGCAACCACCTCCTGGGTCACGCTAAGGTTGAAGACATCTTCTGCACAGGCCTTCGGGACTCTGGGGATGACATCATTTTGAAATTTTGACTTTAATTTTAACTCTCAGAAGGAGCACCAGACAGTGGAATGTGGATGTAAGTCACCGAATTGAACTTATTCTTCAGCGGTTCAGCACAGAGGTTTTGTCCTCATTCTGTCTGTAGCCTGTCTATTTTAAGCCTGTCAAATTTTTTATCTCTAAAATTGAAGGTTGTTTTCCAGTGTGTTTTGCAAACTTTTTTTGTCTCCTATCTTGACTTTCCCTGTACCCCTCCATGAAGGATCTCTTTACTTTCTTGTCTGTCACTTCACTGGTGATCCATGAGTACCACTCAGTCAAAAGTTTTGATGGTTGTCTTAAAGTGTGACATACAATGACTGAAATAAAGACTATTTTACTTAATCTTTTAATATGAGCATTTCATTTTTATAGTTTTTGTTTTTTTATCTCAAATAAAAAAATGTTGCCCGGAATTCAGTACGGACTCAAAATAAATACAAAATTAAATTATATTATAAACCTGTATTTATAAAATTAGTAGCTCCTTATAATCACATTTAAACTTGATGAATTGGGAATAAAATACAGAACATAAACTATTGTCAGACTGACTTAATTAGTTTTACTCTGAGACACCTGAGCTGCTTTGATGAGCTCCGATAGCTCAGTGTGAAAAAACATCTCATCCCAGCCTCTTCTCTCCACCCAGTCTGTTCTCTGTTAAGTTTGGACAGGTGTCAGTGCTGGTTTTTGGTTGATAAAAAGCTTGTTTAATTTTTCAATTGGGTCCTCACACAGCAAAACCGATCCCAGCCCTATTTTATTTTACCACCCAAGAAATAAAATACTTTCCTGTACCCCTTGCAAAGCACTCAAGGACCACTAGGGGAACATGCATCACACTGAGCCGGGGTTTATAGAGGAAGCATCTCACTGTTTTATTCGGGCTGGTGTTATCTACATAAGTTTATATAGTCATTGAGGACTCAAAATTGTCTCTGTGGTAAATTTTCTCTATAAAGTGCATTGAAATTAGGTGTTGTAAATTGGAACTAAATAAACTGAATTGAATTGAATATTCTCTCCATCCAAGTCTGTTGCCACCCCAACCATTTTGTAGGCCATCCCAGTTTCCAGTAATCATCGCAAAGATGCTTATTGCAATTTAATCTCTTATGAAGGGAATTATTCTTTTAGTTCATAAAAACTCTTGAGATGTGTTTTGAGGTCTTTCTTCAGAAAGCTGTCAGGCTATCACTTGCAAAAATGTTGAAAATATTGCAGAGATTGGGGCCTGATTAAAGTTACAAGATATAAAGGACATATGCAGTGTTGGAAACAGCAAAGGGTAGAATGTATGCCAAAATAACCATGCTTATCTCTGGTTGAGTCCTATAATTTAATGATTACTTTCAACAATTAACTCTGTGCTATAAAGATTAAAGTTCCATAAAAATTACACTATTTTGGTTTGCAAACACGGACAATCATTCTCCTTTACTTTTACCAGCCTTTTTAAAAATCTTTCTTTGTACGGTAAGAAATCCCAGCAGAGAAATGCTGGAGATATGGGATGGAGTGGCCACTTTGTGTAATGATTCAGTAAAGCGTGCTGAAAAAAAAGTGTTTCTGGTTAAATTTGAATAATTTGCATATTCTGCTTTCTGATTAAACAGCCTGAAATGTTTTTCTTTTTTATTATGAGTGTTTAAGTATTTTTCTAAAGACTTTAACACTCAGGTTAAAACTTTCAGTACATCAGGGCTTTTTAATAAACTAGCATATTTTTTTACACATTTAAACGTAATGAAAATTTAATTCGGGCAGCACACTATGACTTTGAGGGCTAAGAAAAATAAATAAATCTGCTCAAATAAGGGATGTGTTATGCACCCAAAAAATCCACAGCAGTTTTCAATGAGGAAGGAAAATTTACTGCATCCACAACTCAGGCAAACATGAGTGGGATCTACAAATTCTCCTCCAAGAAATCAGAAATTGCAATATAGCATTATCTAAAGGGATTAGTGGTTAAACAGCCGAACCAAATAAATCGATGTCTGAACATAAAATGATGCTGGATGGATTAAACACACAGCTCACCGAAGCTGAGGAACACATATGCATGATGGAGGATTCGCTGGCAAAGCTGAGTCTAGCATCTCAAGCTGAGAAATAACAATTATTTCTAAAAGGGGAAAACAGATCAGCTGGAGAACTACAACTGACAAAATAATATTCAGCTCATCTATCCACGAAAGGGGCTGTGAAGGGCTTTATTCTGTGAATAACTTTGTTAGCTGTAAACAGACCATCCTGAAACCGGTGTGCTTCAGAGAGCTCTTGATTATTGAGCGAGGCTTTTGTACTCCAACATCCAGTTGAGCAGAAGGACTGCTGACCAGAAGCCAAGGTCCGCCCTGATCCAGCTAATTAAATCCAAAGACTGTTACACATGAAGGCAAACCAATGTTCTTCCAGGACCTGAGTTTGGAGACGCAAGGGAAGGAATTTGATGTGAGCTTTGTGAGATCTATTTTGCTCTTCTTCATCCTGTGACCTTGAGAACCATGTTACCTTATGGGAGAAATAAATATAGACATCTATCTTCATAGAAAGAAGATTTTTTTTTAAACACAGAAGGAAGCAGCAACTTCCCTGTGTATCAACTTTCCTGTGTAACTCTTCGTTGTCTGATCAGAAGTAAAGCAGTTGATTGGCTTAAACTTGTTAAAACCACACAAGCTAAATAATGTTTATTGCTCTGTAACAATATATGGTTTATATAAACTTACACAAGAGGCTACTGTTTACATTATTCACATTTGTATTTGAATAACATTGACTATGCTTTAAGATGACTGTGTTGTCTTTTAAATAACTATGAAGTACCTACATGCCTTTATCATTTACATTTAAATAGTTGACTATGGTTCTCTTAGAGATCCATGCACAGCCAGAATCAACAACTACAAAGCTTGTGAGATGATTGAGGACAAAATTAATTTATGTTAAGGAGAGACGATAACTTTATCATCCCCATAGAGGGTATTTATTTCAGTGTCAATATGGCTTAAAAGTTGCTTTCTTGGGTTTTTTATTATTATTATTTTAAATAAATGAGAAGTCAAATGTTAATTAATATTCAATTTTAATTCTCTTAGATATAAGAAAAAACCTGCTTCAAAATGCACATTTTAAAACCAGCTTCTTACACAGGCTGCGTATTTTGGACAGATTCAAGCCATACAGAACTGGGTTGAAAAATGGCTGACAGGTTAGATAATACAGTGCTAAAAATATTCTTAGCATGGCAGGAATATTATTTGTGTTAAATCTGCTCTGTAAGATCTCAGAGGAAGAGCCAAAAGAGAAGTTGATAATAGAAGCGATGTGAGGAGTGCAGGTACTGACAGCTTTCTGCCGGGTCTGTTTAGACCCTGATAAACACACCTTAAGAATCCTCATGTAGGTGTATAGAATTACAGATACAGGAACAAAGACTGCTAGAAAGAGCATAACAAGTTCATAAATGTTGTTGACCCTTGCCTCATTACAAGACAGCTTTATAATAGCATAATTACTGCAGTAAATCTTATTAATGGCATTCCTGCAGAACTGCAGAGAGGAACTCAGGAATATTGTAACACTAACAGAAAAAAAAGAATGTATCCATGTGATGGACACTAGAAAGACGATTCTCTGTGAAGTCATCAGTGAGTTATACTGGAGAGGACGACATATAGCGACATACCTGTCATAAGACATTATGGCTAAGTTACTAAATTCGATGCTTGCATAAGAATAAATACAGAAAATCTGCAGAAAACAAAGAGGAGCAGAAATAATGTGAACATCAGAGAGAATCTGAATCAGCATGAAGGGAAACAAGCCTAAACTACCGTACAGTTCATTAACAAACAGGCTGCACAGAAACATGTACATAGGGTCATGTAAGGTCCTGTTCACACAGATCACAATGATCAGCAAGACGTTAAAACCAACGATAAGAACATACAGACACAGGACTATAAAAAAAGAAAAATACTTCAATGAACCTGTGTCAATGTAGGCACTAAGAGTAAAATATAAAACCTGTGTTGAATTTATTTTCATCCTTGTGTTAGTTTGCAGTTCAATCATAATTATATGTCAGTAGATGAACATATTACAAACAAATATCACCCATTTGGTTTTGAACATAAAAAATAAATCAATTTTAAAACATCAATACAAAATAAAACCCAGGAGAATGTTTCCACCACAACAAAAGAAGAAATTAAGAAGGTAATTGTGGAAAACCTCAAAGCATGACAGGAAATGTGACCATGCAATACCTAAATGAGCTCAGATCTGCCTCTGCTTCTCTTAAAAGAGACGCCTCCAGCAGCAAACCTTGTGACTAAATATTCCACAATGAACTATTGAACTTCCGTTGTGGGGACGGACTGCTCTTGTGGGGCCTGATCCCTGGACCCCACACGGGAACTGCTGTTTTTGGGGTCAGGGGTCAGGTTTAAGACTAAGGTGTGAATTAAGTGGATGATTAATTTGATTTAAAGAAATACTTTTCAGTTGAAGATTTATTTACATAAGCACATTCATTAAGGGTGTTGCAATACACGAACTAAATGTGAGGACAGGTATAATTTAAGGCTTTCTGCCTTGAGTGATTTTAGCAATATGTCATCAACCATTGTAATGAAGAGGTCTTCATTACTGGGGCTATTTCTATGTAAATATTTTTTTTATGTAAATAGCTTGAAGCACTTTAAATGGACTTTTGCACTTTATTAAAAACCAGCTTACTAAGCAAAAGCACACTTTATTTAGCACTGCACTTTAAGAATAGATTTGCACATAAGGAACAATTTGCACAAAAGATTTATAAAGTTTTTATTGAATATTTGTTGTTTGTTTTGGTGGGTAGCATGTAGCCTTTTATTCTGGGCTCTCCATAGCTACTGTCCACTAACGGTTGGGGTGTTCAGAACAAGGGTTACTGTCTAGAAACTTTAGCTAAAGTTAGTGTAAAGTCTGTTGGAAGTGAGTGCAAAAGAAGTGTTGTGGTGCTGGGGAAGTCCCTTACCTGTCTTTTCTGTGTTATCTTAAGGGGTTGGTGGTGGGACAAATGCTTCCCTGGGGGTCCAGACACAATGTATAGGTTCTGGGAGAGACCATGGAAAATATAGGGGGAGTTGTGCACATATAGCTTCCTTGAACCCCAGTTGGCCTCGGCAGATGGCCGCTCACACTAAGGCTGGGTCTGCTAGAGGTTTTTTCCTTTTATAAGGGAGTTTTTCCTCTCCATTGTCGCTACAAATATGCTTAGTTTGAGGGATTCCCTTCGAGTCAATGCAATCAGCTGGTTTTCCACTTTGAATCAATTTGACTGGATGATCTGATGAACTGTAATGCGTTGTGAGATGACACGTGCTGTAAATTGGCACTATATAAATAAACTGATTTGAAATTCAAAATTTACAGTAATTGTTTTAAAATTGTTTTTTAAATGGAAGTGAGGAGTAGTTAAATCTCATGTAAATGGTTTGGTCCATCAGCTGTGTCTATTTAAGACAGAGATTTTGTGTTTGATAGAACCTGTGGATCATCATGCCTCTCTCCTCATGTTGATTCAGTCTAGTTTAACATAGTAAAGGAGCTGTTTGCAGCTGCGCTTCAGATGTTATCGTCCCAATAAATGGCCGTTATACGCGGTTATCAGGCCCATAGGTTGGCCTCAGATTGTACCATTAGACTCATTAGGTTATCATCTAGTGAATCCTAACTAACCCTAAAGTAATTGCTTTTCCCCCATGGAATGAATTAATCAATTATGTGTGAACTAAAAATAATTTCAGTATTTCTTCATGTACTGCAAATCTAACTAAATAAAAAAAAATGATCCACATCTTGCTCATATTTAAAAAAACCAAAAACAAGTAATCTCGAGCCCTGCCAGGTGAGTTGTAGAATCCTCTCCCTATAAATATTTAATTCTCTTTAAAAAAGTGCTGATCATTCTTTCACAAGATCCTCGTCAAACAGACATGCAATTTTTGTTTTTAAAACCTAATGTCTGTAAGGGACCTTGTTAATGACATCGATTATTTTTTTATGCACAAAACTACGACCTAAATTGTACTAAATCGGGAAATAACACAACCTGATCGGTTGTAAGGAGGGCAGAGGCAGAGGACACCCTGACCAGGTTAGCTCTGGGGAGAATGTTACTATGGTGACTGAAACAGAGGTTAAATAAACTCTCCATGTGAACCGTAAAAGCCAGAGTATCTCTGTTTCCATGGTTAAGACAACTTAGAGTATTCGGTAAAACTGCTTCAATCATTTACTTGCCGGACATGCTCCTCCTGAAAGAGCATGGGCACGAGCAGTAAATATTTGCTTGCATTTTGTGGTTAACTCTTCAACAATCCCTCACAATGAGCAGGCATGAAGCAACAGTGGAGAGGGAAAACTCCCTTTTAACAAGAATAAGCCTCCAGAATAAACAGGCAAAGTGTGAGCGGCCATCAAGGAGAGAGAAGCAGACATACAAAAGAATTATAGAGGCAATGATCCTTAAAAACTTTATAAAAGTAACAGTGAGCTAGATCCACCGTCTAAAAAAATTAACTGATAGGGAGACAAGTTCTGAGTCAGAATTCATAGCAAAGTGATGAAAGAGAGAACATACATTTAGTCACAGTAAAGGCTTAGGGCAAAGCCAAGAGATAAATAGGAATAAGCACAAAAAAAAAAGGCCAATGCCCTGTATTACACTACGTTCAGGCATTTACACACATACTGAATATGGTATATTAGACATAGGCTCCAATGCAAGTGAAGTGTCTTCCCCAAGGACATACCGAAACCCTTCGGCAGCAGGGCGAAATCTTGCATCCAACGCCATCATCACCCCTTCATGCCAGCAGCCCAGCTGATCTTTCTCTCAAGGATCGTGTCACAGTTAAAAAGGAACAGACTGGATGAAGCTACTATGGCAAAAAGTGCAGAGAGAACACAAACTGTGGCATTTAACAAACAAAAGCTGCAGAATGGTCACAAATTTCATAACATGATGACTTAATGAGAGGAGTCAAGTCATGCCACTGCCATAAGAGCAGATTAATTTCAGTGACAGGACTAGTTAATAGTTGCTTTCATATGTTTTTTGATTTTGCAAAAAATCCTTACAATCAAAGATTTACACATAATTTAATTTTCCTTTTCTCAGACATGAGAACCAACCTGCCTCATGATATAAATTTGGGAACCAGTTTTTTACACAGGTTTCGTATCTTAGACATATTAAGACCATACAGAAGAGGGTTTAAGAAAGGTTGACAGTTTAGATAGTACAGTGCTAAAAATATTCTTAACATACCAGGAACGTTATTCATGTTAAATCTGCTCTCTAGGATCTCAAAGGAAACACCAAAAGAGAAATTGATAACAGAAGCAAGGTGAGGAGTGCAGGTACTGACAGCTTTCTGCCGGGTCTCTTTAGACCCCGAAAAACACACTTTAAGAATCCTCATATAGGTGTATAAAATAATAGAAATAGGAGCAAAGGCTGCGAGAATAAGCATTACCAGTTCATAGATGTTATTGACTCTGGGCTCGTTACAAGCCAGTTTAATAACAGAGTGATTAGTGCAGTAAATCTTATTAAGGACATTTTCACAAAACTGTAGAGAGGAACTCATGAGTATGGTGACTCCAACGGTGATGAAAGAATATATCCATGTGACAGACACTAGGAAGACGATTCTCTGGGAAGTCATCAGTGAGTTATACTGCAGAGGACGACAGATAGCAACATATCTGTCATAAGACATAACAGCTAAGTTACCGAATTCTACACTTCCATAGGTATACATACAGAAAATCTGCAGGAAACAAAGAGGAGCAGAAATATTGTTAACATCAGAGAGGATCTGAATCAGCATGAAGGGAAACAAGCTTGTGCTGCCAAACAGTTCATTAACAAACAGGCTGCAAAGAAACATGTACATAGGCTCATGTAAGCTCCTGTTCACACAGATAACAACGATCAGTAGAACATTAGAACCAATGATTAGAACATACAGACACAAGACTATAAAGAAAGATAAGTACTTCAATGAACCAGTGTCAATGTATGCACTTAGAGTGAAATATAACACCTGTGTTGAATTAATTCTCATCCTTGTATTAGTTTGTAATTCTATCATAATCATGATTCAGTGGGTTACCCACTCCCCCAATAGTTATCCATTTGTCTATAAACTAAAACAGAAAGTCCATTTTAAAACATCAACACGAAATAAGACACGGGGGCATGTTTCCACCAAAGAAGAGATCAAAAAGTTAATGTGCAACTCAACAAGTTGCAGTTTTCCAACCATTCAGGACCTGGGACCTGTGCCAGGACTAATAACTGAGCTCAGATCTGCTAATCTTAAAGAGTCCAAACAGAGACACCCCCAGCAGCAAAACTCGATGGTGACAGAAAAGACGGTTCATTGAATATTACATAATAAGCTATTGTCCTCCAGGGGATACGTTTGGGTTTCTTAGCTACCAGAAGGACTACTCTTTCATAACATGCTTTAGTCAATTTCATACCTTGTCGGAGGGATAATTCCTGTTTTTCAGGAGAGGGCTCAGCCCATTATGTACAGTAAAATTAATTCTTGCTGCTATAGAAAATCAAGACATTTTGGAAAATTTTATGATGTCATTTTTTTTTTTAAACAGTTTGGGTTGGGGAAGGGCACACTAAAAATAACATCTTTAGGAATACCCAACTAGAAATAGTTCTAATATGATCTAAATGCATTAATTTAGGGGGTTGTTTTTACGTGATCAGCTTGAAGTAAGGGCAGCTTTAATTGATGACCTTCTTACACAATGCAGTTTTAGTAATATTTTGTGATTCAGTATGAATTAAGGTATAATGTGTGCAAATCACTGTTTATCAGCAAATGAAATTTCATTTGTTTTCTTTATAATGTGCCAATTAACAATGCATCATCTTAGAGCACTTTATAGGACTATTCAGCAAAGTTATTAAGTATTCAGGGATATTCAGGCGTGGTCAGGAGCACTGGAATGGTCCTTCCCATCTTGGGCTCACCCAGTTCTTCCTTCTGAGGACTTTGATGAACACCCGGTCCCCTGGTCTCACTGCTTGCGGATCATGTGGATCTAAGGTTCCTCCGGAAGTGAATTTGCATTGGATATCTCTTTAGACTGCAACATATCTCTCATGTGATCTGCTATTGTCTTTTCTTCCCCCTTAGGTGGCGTTTATGTTGTGAACAGAGTTATTTTCATGTGCAGTTTTACTAGGCCCAGGCACTCTGGCCATGGCCTCTTTGTTTCTTCCATACACTTTTTAAGCCCAAATTTAACTGTCCCATTTGTTCTTTCCACAAGTCCTGTACTTTGTGGTTGATAAGCACAGTGATTCTTTAAGGTTATTTGTAACCTGCTTGCCATTTGTTAAATCACCTGATTCACAAAAAAAAGGACTATTATCACTGCAAATTTTCTGTGGGATGCAAAGTTTAAAACAACAACTTTGCATATAGCTTTAGCTACTGTCAGTGCATCTGTGTGCTTTACTGGGACTATTTCAACCCATTTTGAAAATGCATCAATCATTACTAGACAGTATTTGTAACGGCCACTTTGTGTTAGTCAATAAAATCCATATGCATTACTTCAAAGATTCCCTACCGATCTGGAAAATGTCCCCGTTTTGGTCTTATATTACCTTGAGGATTATGTCTAACACAGATTGTACAGGCTTTACAAAACTTTTTTTGTGCAAGAATTAAATCCATACGTTGTAAAATGTTGCTGTATTAAAGTTACCATCCATCCTGTTGAGACATGGCTCAAAATAGCTGCTGCTTTCAATAAACTTTTAGGGAGAAATGGTTTGTTACAAACTGTATAGAGTCCTTCTAGATTCTCTGTTTCCTCTTTTTTTTTTTTACCCACATTTGATTTTCTGCATTTGGCACAGTTTGCTGTCGATTTAACAACACTTCTATATCAATGTTTTGTTCTGTCTCTTGCTCTACGTAAAATATTCAGATGAGGCAAACTGTCCTAATGCTGCCTGTTTTGCAGTTTCATCTGCCTGCCTGTTCCGCTTTTGACACTGCATCAGTGCTTTCTATGTGAGCTTAGTAAAGCTATTTTGTTTGGCAATTGAATTGCTTTGAGTATTTTTCTAAGTAAGTCTGCATATACAACAGTTTTGCCTGTTGAGGTTACCATGCCTCTGCATTCCCATTGTTTTGCAAAGAAAAAGATAGTATAATGATTGGTGGCGGAGCCCATGGACTCGTCCCCACGGCACCCCGGGGCGCCGGCATTGCGGTGGCTGGGGGACTTCATCTGGGCTGTGTTTCCTCCTCCCTTGGTGGGCGTCGGATTTACTGGGCTGGCCCCTCCTTGGTGCCTTCGCTCTTGGGGTCCCTTTAGGCGTCTGGGGCTTTGGGTCTCCCGGCCCTGGACTTGGTGCTCTGGGGGGGCGCATCTTCGGCAATCCACAACCACTATTGAGCATTTTTTCTATGGATTAACTTTACATGCACAAATGCACTTTCACAAACAACTACAGGTGCTTGGTTCCAGGTACTCAAGAGATTCACTTCCATATAGAAAGGCCACACTCTTATCTTCAGGTAACACAGAGTACATGTCAGATTAAATAATAGTTTCAAGGTGTTGCCTTATTGTATGTCTCATACTGTGTCTTTCGGTTATGCTGTTCTTTTTGCATCTAGTTGCAGGTGATGAAGCAGACTGAAAATGTTTTATCATTGTCTCCTTTCTATCTCCTCTTTCTTTCATCTTTTCTCTTTTTTTTCTTCTTCCTCCGTTTTTCCTCTTCTGTTCTATTTACATTGCAGTGTCCATATAAACTGTAAAACTCCCTGCATAATTATAATAAAGCAATTTATATGCATGTAACAACTGAAACAATATGGCAATAGCCCTACTGCTCCACTTGTGAAAGTAAAATCTGTTGGGCTCTTTTTGGCATCAATGAAATTTTTCTTATTGCCACATTGCCAGACAGGACGCTGTTACAAAAAAAAGGAAAAAGAAAAAGAAAGGAGATTCACTGCATGAGGGACTAACAAAGTAATTAGGTGAAAAGGGACCAAATAGGCTGAATTTTTTACCTCAATGACAGCAGCACATACAACTTGTAACCATGGGGATAGTGTTCCTCCCATGGCTAACCTTTTAGAGTAGTATTCTACAGGTTTGAGCTTATCGCCATGGCACAGTAAAACCAGCTTTACAGTCAACTGTTTGGATGAATGTTTTTTTGATACTTTCATAGAGCTAGTACAGTTGCTGACATAAGCTCTGTGAACTGCTGTTCTGCTTCTTGGGTCCACTGGATTGCTTCTGAAATAGCCATTGGTGTGTCATAGATAATGTTTAAGAGAAGCTGAGTTTTTTCTGCATAACGTGGAATCCAAGCTCTACTGTAATTGCACAATGCTAAAAAAAACATAATTAGTTGTTTAGTCACTGGCTTAGGCACACTTGCTATTGCAATTTTTTGCTCTTCCTGTACCTTTTTTCCATCTGAAATAACATGGCTTAAGTAACGGACTTGTTTCTGCCCTTTGTTAGCCAAATGATGAGGCAGTTGCAGGGAGTCTTCTCTACAGTGTTCAGCTGTTTTAGACACAAACAGAAGGCCATCCACATACATTAAAACCTGGCTTCCAAGCTTTTGATTAGAACTCTCGAAACATGTTCAAATGGTCTGGGTAAAAATTGTAGGACTGTCCGCTTGTGGCAGGTGTGTGTATGTTTATTTTTTTCCAAAACTGTGTAGGTTTATTTGGTTTATTTTCAGGTTTATTTTATGTCAATCACTGTGAAAAATGTGCTCTCAGGATCCAGTTTGTTAACAATGTGTGAGGATCTGGGACATTCGGAGCTCATGTCTGCACAGCTAAGTTCACTGAACGTAAATCTTGTATCATGGGCCAATTCTTTCTGTCTGCTTTTTTCACGAGAGAACTCAACTCAAGTGTCTCCTCCGCAACAGGTCTATCCCCTTTCGAGGCGTCTCTTGGATACCAGCCACCCCTTTTTCCGTCCGAAGTGGCAGCCGTCGCCTTACCCTCCGTTCAACACCACATCCGTCGCTGCCGGACCTTCTGGAACCGGGCCATGACGGCTCTGGGAAGGACCTCCGAGCAGAACCAAAGATGGGCCAATCGCAGGAGGAGGGTTGCTCCTTTCTATCGCCCGGGCCAGAAGGTCTGGCTCTCTACCCGTGAGATCCCTCTCAAAGCTATGTCTCGAAATATGTCTCCCAGATTCATTGGCCCATGCAAAGCCGAGAGAACCATAGGGGAATTTGCCGTCCATCTCCGTCTCCCCTCCTCCCTTCGTATCCACCCCACCTTCCACTTTTCACAAATCAAGCCAGTCTCATCGAGCCCCTTGTGCCCACCCGCTGAGCCCCCTCCCCCCTTGGACATTGATGGCCAGCCCGCCTACACCGTCCGATGCATCATCAATGCTCATCCACGCTCATCTTGTTGACTGGGAGGGTTATGGTCCCGAGGATCGTTCCTGGGTCCTGGGATTGTTTATTTTAGACCCCTCCCTCATTAGGGACTTCCGCCTCTCTCAGCCCTCAGGTTCTTCTGGACCGCCGGGTGGCGGTCGTTGAGGGGGGGTTACTGTTAGAATCCAGTTTGTGTGGGTTGTGTTTTGGTTTGTCTTCCCTCCTCCACCAGGCGACGCCTGGTTCTGGTTGGCCTCCTCACACACCTGCGGATGGTAACCTCATTAACGGAGGACTCTTAAGCTGCTAACTGCCACTACATCAACGCCAGAGTGTTTGCCAGTTTTGGGTACTCTAGCCAAGCTGAGTTTTGCTGAGTCAAACTGAGTTTTTTTCTACCTGAGTTTTTAACCTTGCTGTTTTTGTCTTTGCCTCTCAGCAGGAAGTCATCCTGCAAACTGGATGTTTTGGACCTTCTCCCCCCCTGGAAGGATTCTCTGAGTACCAAACTGAGCTGAGGATTCAAGTTTGTGGTTTGGATCAACTTTTCCCCTCAAGGATTTTTTTGGGCTTCTCACTGAGCAGGGGATTCATGTCCACTATAACCCGTTCAAGTACCGCAGGAAAACTAAGTGGCACTCAGCTTCTCCGTTCACCAAGGAATAGCCGCAATCTGGGTGAACCCTGTCCGCCCTCCAGCGAACAAGACATTCACTGGAACAACCCACACCGACTAGATTCAATAAGAGACATCTTTTTCTGGAAACGTGAGTTTTAATTCCTGTTCTTCAAGTCAAGACACCAATTTCCCACTGAGCCTGAACTAATCTTCCCCTTCACTTTCCAGTTCCGGTTCGACAGTGTTCAGCGCAGCACTGGACTCATCTCATTCACTCTAAATAAAAACCTGTTAAAATTTTCAATGGTCTCTCTGTTTGGTCTTCTGCATGTGGGTCAGAGCTCTAGATAAAATCATGACAGGATCCTGGGACCCAGGAACGGTCCTCCGGACCGTTACCCTCCCAGGATACCATTTATTGCCACCCACGCCCATGACGGCAAGCATCCACAATCCTGCGGACCGTGTAGGCAGGGTGGCCATCAATGTCCAAGGGGGGAGGGGGCTCAGAGGGTGGCCACAAGAAGCTAGAGAAAACTGGCTTAATCTGGGAAATGTGGAAAGTGGGGTGTATCCGGAGCGCGGAGGGAAGCTGAAGACGGACGGCAGAAGGAGTGATGATCCTCTCCACCTTGTATGGACCGTTTTTTGGAAACATGCTTCACCAGGAGTTGGGCTGTTTGCAGTGCTGTGGGAAGCTTCCTCAATGGAACAAGATGACAGGCCTTGGAGAAACAGTCAATAATGGTTAAAATGGTGGTCATACCTTTAGAGGTGGGAAGTCCAGTGACAAAGTTTATAGCAATGTGAGAGCAGGGTCTCTTGGGAATGGGCAATGGTTGAAGCAAACCGACAGGGGGCTGGTGTGAAGACTTGTTGCGAGCGCAGGTCGGGCAGGCCAACACAAACTCCTTAACATTCTTTAGTAAGGAGGGCCACCAAAAACATTGACTAATGAGAGCCACAGTACGACTGATCCCTGGATGGGCAGAGAACTTGGAAGTGTGGAGCCAGTTAATTACCAGAGAACAAATGGATGAGGGAACAAAAACTCTGTTGGTGGATCCAGTACCAGGATCACGCTCAGACTGCTGAGCCTGCTTGACTTGGTCCTCAATCTCCCAAGTGACTGTGGCGACTGAGCAGCTGGGAGGCAGAATGGGAGAAGCAGACTCTTCAGATTTGTCCGGGAAAAACTGTCTAGAGTGTGGATCCATTCAACTTTTACCAGAGTTTTTTTAAACTGCAGTATCTATACTTCTACTTAAGTAACAAATGTGTGTACTTTTGACACCACTGATGACCACACAGCAAAGACTCAATAATAGTGGAGTTTTATGTACGTATTATTTCTCCCTTCTCCCTATATATTCCTATGGGATTTTATGCGTGTTTTTTTGTGAATTATGTCACCATTATGTCACTTATATGTCAATTATGTCACTTATAAAAATACTAGCACCCATCTCGGACGTTTTGATACCTTTATTGTGTGGGTGCGTCCTACGGTTGGAGCTGCATTAAGCTTGATGGAAGGAGAATAAATAAATAAATAAATAAAGATTATGTTTTTTTTGTCAACAATAATAATAATGGGTCCTTCCATGCATTGCATGGGCATAGAATGCCATTGCTCAGCAGTGGCATTCTATGCTCCTTGCATTGCAATGGCAGGCACCAAAAATCTCTTCGCCATAGTGATAATAGGAAAAAAAAGAATAATAAGATAAGTCATAGATCCCTAACTGAGAGGTTATGGGTGCACTTAAACAGGATAACTGAAATTTTTCCTAGTTGCTAAAAACAGCCAGTAAAGATGCTGAAGACCTGGTGGAATCTGATCTCGTAAGCAAGAACAAATTGTGAACATAGCTACAGAGCTCTGCAGGACTTAGTGTTTATGGAGGGATGAATTGGGAAAAGTAGAAAGAAGAGAATATCTTCTGCAAATCTAAATTCAACAAACATTTAAAGAAACATATATAAGTTTGGTTGTTTTTTTTCAATGGTGTTCACTGTATATTCTTAAGAATGTCCTATAAATACACTTATTTCATTTTCTCTATAGGTGTTATATGTTCTGTCTGCATTCATATGTACGGTAACGTGTAAACAAAATGTCATCATGACACTAAAGACATCTGCTCATTATCACATTTAAGATTCTTGATTTTGTAAGCCCTTTCTGTCTCAATCGTTTCTGAGCTGCTCTTTGCTTTTTTCTTTACTGGTAACTTTAAAAAATCTCCATTATAATTTCAATTAGAAAAATCAAAACAAATATAAATAAGGAATACATGATTACAAATGTAGGTTAAAAGGTCAAAGATTTATTTCCATAATTTTCCATAAATATTTGCAGCAGGATTTAAAATCCTTACCAAATTTGTTTTGAAATAAATAATATTACAATCACATCTAAAATCAAAGATCAATATTTAAATTAATACTTATTTTTTCATATGAAAACAAACTAGCTTTATGATGCCCATCTCAGAACCATCTTCTTATACAGGCTGCGTATTTTGGACATATTCAGGACGTATAGAACTGGGTTAAAGAGAGGCTGACAAGTGAGAAAATAAAGGGCTAAGAACATTCTCAGCACACCAGGAACTTGGGTCATGTCAAATCGACTCTCTAAGATTTCAATGGAAACACCAAAAGAGAAATTGATAACTGAAATAAGGTGAGGAGTACAGGTACTGACAGCCTTCTGCCGGGTCTGTTTGGATCCAGAAAAACACACCTTAAGGATCCTCATGTAGGTGTAGAGAATCACAGACAGAGGAACACAAACTGTGAGAAAAGTCATGAAAAGTTTATAGATGTTATTGACCCTGGGCTCTTTGCAAGCCAGTTTAATGATGGAGTTATTACCACAGTAAATTTTATCCATGATATTTCCACAAAGCTGCAGAGAGGAGCTTAAAATGATTGCACCCCCGACAGCTAAAAATGGTGGAAGCCAAGTAATGGACACCAGGAAGGCAATTTTCTGTGAAGTCATCAGTGAATTATACTGCAGAGGATGACAAATAGCAACATATCTGTCATAGGACATAACTGCTAAGCTGGTGAACTCTACAGTTCCATAAGTATAAACACAGAAAACCTGTAGGAAACAAAGAGGAGCAGAAATATTGTGAACATCAGAGAGGATGTGAAGCAGCATGAAGGGAAAAAAGCTTGTGCTGCTGTACAGTTCATTGACAAACAGGCTGCACAGAAACGTGTACATTGGTTCATGTAAGCTCCTGTTCACACAGATAACAACGATCAGTAGAACGTTAGAACCAACGATTAAAACATACAGAAACAGGACGATAAAGAAAGAGAAGTACTTCAATGAACCAGTGTCAATGTAGGCAGTTAGAGTGAAATATAAAACCTGAGTGGAATTTATTTTCATTCCTGCATTAGTTTTTAATTCAATCATAATTATGACTCAGTGGGTAAACTAATTGCCCAAAAAAATATCCATCTGTATAAAGAACTGAAAAAGTTAATTAAACTTAACAGTAACACAATATAAAAAATATAACTCAACGGAGTGTGTTTTCAGCAAAGCAAGAGGTGATCAATCAATTAACTGTGGAAAAGTCACACAACCAAAGGCAGCATCAATTTAGGACCTGTTATTCATGCTAAGGCAAATAACTGAGCTCAGCTCTGCTTCTGTCTCTCTTAAAGAGATGATCCAGAGAGACACTCCCAAACATTGATTGTGATGGAAACGGCAGTTCATTTTGGTTTACTGAATCACTAGAACCAGTTCATTACAAGGATTTACTCAAATGACTCGTTCATTTAATTAAAGTATACACACACACAAGCACACACACACAGCTTTTTTTGTCATGACATATGGGGACATTTCATTGACTTGGATTCATTTTATATGGCCCAACCTAGACAATAACCCCATCTATTACAAACATATACCTAACCCTAACCTAAACTGATTTCACACCTTAGTCCTAAACCTAACCTCAACTCAAAGAACAGAACTTTACCATATGGGGACCAGTTGAATGTCCCCATATGTACATGTAAGTCCCCAAATATAGGATATCTTACAAAATACTTCCCCCACATTGTAGGTAAAACAAGACCACACACATATTTTTTGGCTTTTACATTTAAATAGACAACTAGCATTGCTTTGGTCACATTAAATGCAGTATTTTTAGAGATTCAGCTGCATTTTCTGATCCTTTACCTTACAAATGGGTAATTAAAATCAGTTCAAAAATACTTTACTGATTCCAAAGAGGAATTGAATGCTGTAACTCATAGGGTTTTGTTATCATTTGGAGTTGATAACAGCTGTAGGATGAATAGATCACATGTAGTGGCCAATCTCGCAGAATATTAGGAGAAACTGACTAGACTCAATGGAGTTTTCTAAAAAACTAAATAAATAAATAATAGAAAACATGCTCGGGATTGTCCATATTGATCATCTTTTTTTCAAGAATTTGTTTTTGTAAAATCATCTCCAGATGTTTGATGAGGTTCCCTGAACAGTGCTGGTTTTGTCCTTAGCTTGTTTAGCTTATTTCAGTCATTTGCTCTGATGCTGTTACTCCAACAGATGGTAGTAGAAGAGATCAACTCTCCATAACAGACGTATAGATGATATGCAGCATATTTCTGAAAAAACAACAGACATAAGCTTCCTCAAGAAAAATAGTGTGCTTTGCCCTTTCTTGTGAACCAGTTCCATCCCTATCAAGGGATGGAACTGGTTCACAAGGGATAAAAGGGAAAAAAACTGGGAAAAAAACAAGGGGAAAAAACTGAGGTATTAATAGATTCTTTACCTTAAAGGATCCTTGCCTGTATAAGCAGATCAAAGGCCTCTCATAATCAACCTCTTCAGTTGAATTTCAACCTCTGGAAAAATAACATGGTTTATTAACAAAGCTCTATGTTCATCTTTTTCGGGGTTTTTTCACGGGTTAAACATGTTCATATTTTTTCATTTGTCTCCTTTCTCAGATGTTCTAGGATGTTTACTGTTGTCTTCATTCTTCAAGCCCTGATTCAAGCCTGGGTGTTCCACTGATAACTTTATGATCTATGCTTTTTCTCATCATAGTAGCTTCATCTGGTCTCTTCCGGTTCGGCTGTGTTTCCATCCTGAATTGAAATATCAGCTGTGCTGCTGCCATCGACATCTCTGTTTATAGATATTAAAGTTTGACTTGTATCCAGTCCAGTCCTGTTTCTTTTACTTTGAGTAGCAGAATTGGCCCATTGCTCATCTGCCTGACTGTGCCTTTCACAGACGGGGCCACCTGTGGAGCTGATTAACAGTTTTTCTCTCTCTGCTTCTTTTTGTATGTCTTCTTCCATCTCCTCGACCCCAGTCAGCCTTGGCAGAGGGCTGCTTGGTGCCTGGTTCTGCTGTAGGTTTCTTTGAGTTAAAGGGGAGTTTTTCCTCTCCACTTTCCCTGAATACATGCTTGGTGTGAGGGATTTCTTAAGAGTCAACAACAAAATGCAAGCAAGGGTTGTCTCCAAAGGCTCTTCCAGGAAGGTCATGTCTAGTAATTCAATGGCTGGATCTAATCAACTGGTTTTCCTAACCAATTTGACAGTACTGTCTCTTAAACGTGCCTTGAGATGACATTTGTTACGAATTATTGCTATATAAATAAACTGGATTGAGTTGTCGTCTTCTTAAAGGCTTCACCATGTGAAGTCACTAGCTGTAGCCTTCCTTCTACCCAAAGTTCTCACAAGAGAAAAGCGTGGTACTACTACTACTCTGCCAGGATTCTCCTCAACCACCAACTAACAAAACATAACGGATGGATCCTCACAAACAACCTTAGCTGCCAATGTTGGTAGTTCATCTCTGACAATGAAATAATATTTTAAGGCAGGACCGTAATCTGGATGAACTGACTGGACAGACAATAATTTGAGGTGGACATTCTGACATAAAAAATAAAAAACATACCTTTTACCCACTGATCAAAGCACATGGTTAAGATTCAGACTGAGGACCCATTTATTGATTGGGTTTATTGAAGGAACTCTGCAGGTCATTCAGGATCAGGGGAACCAGAGCCTCTGGAGGGGAGAGAACAGGTTAGGTGCTGAGATGGATAATTAAGAGTTCAGACTGCTAAGCCACTAACCTTCTTAATATCTAGGCGGGTTGTCTTGGTTCCAGAAAACTTTGGCTCCTTGACAGATATTATTGACTAAGGCTTGACAGGTAATCTTGGTCAAAGGAGGTCCAGTGTCAGAGCCAGGTGATCAGATATTCTGAGAATCCAAAACAGAATTCAGGAACAAACAGGGCACAGAAACAGGTCAGGGATCAGGTAAACAGACAGAGAACCAAGGGTTTCAGGCAATCTGGCACTGTCAACTAGTCAGAGGCCTGCTTAAGAAGGCTGGCCAACAGGTGAGAGCAATCAGTGGTAATTAGGCTGAGCAGCAGCAGCAGCACATGAGGGCCAAATGAACAGGCAGAGCAGAAGGGGGTGGGGGATGAAATCACCAACACTAGTTGACAGGCCAGGAACATAACAGTACCCTTCCCCCAAGGTCCGGATCCTGACGGACCTCTAGGTTGATCAGGGTGTAGACGATGGAACTCCCTGATGAGGGACTTGTCAATGATGAACCTAGCTGGGATCCAAGATTGTTCATCTGCTCCATATCCCTCCCAATCCATCATATAATGGACCCCACAACCGCTCTTCCAGGAACGGAGGATATGTTGTACGGTGTAGATAGGTTCCCCATCAAGGAACCGGGCAGGTGGAGGGGGCCTGGATTAGGGCTCGAAACGAGACCCAACATAGGGCTTTACCCAGGACACATGAAAGGTGGGATGGATCTTCATGAAGTGCGGCAACTGTAACCGGAAGGCCACTGGGTTCACCACCTTAGAAATGGGAAAGGGGCTGTCAAAGTGGGGTGCCAACTTCTGACATTCCATTCAGAGTGGGAGGTCCTTGGTGGACAGCCAGACTCTTTGACCAACTTGATAGACAGGGCCTGGGACACAACGACGGTTGACTGTTCTGGACTATACCTCTGACATCCTGATTAAGGCCCGTCTAGCTCTCCTCCAGACCCGTTGGCACCTCAAAGCAGCAGCGTGGGCAAAAGGGACCATTGCCTCCCTCTCCTGGGTCAAAAACAATGGCGGCTGGAAACCATAAACAACATAGAAAGGTGAGAGGCCAGTGGTACTTGAGGGAAGAGCATTCATTGAGTGTTCAACCCATGACAGACTCTGGGACCACTTGGACGGGTCCAACCCACACAGAACATGGAGCTTGGTCTCTATTTCCTGATGATACTTTATATCGAAATCAAAAGCAGCAAGTTATGCAGCCCAACAGTGCTCTATGGCACCAAGCTTGGCTGAATGAAGATAACTCAAAGGGTTGTTATCTGTATAGACCATACACTGGTTGCCGAAGAGATATTCCCTAAACTTCTCAGTCATGGCCAATTTTAATACCAGAAACTCCAACTTCATAGAGCTATAATTAGCCCTGTTACGCTCTGAAGGTTTAAGACCTCGACTGGCATATGCAATGGGCCTCATGCCTGTGACACAAAACTGCCCCAAGTCCACTGTGACTAGCATCTGTCTCTAGAATGAAAGGACAGGAAAAATCAGCATATACCAACACGGGTGCAAATGTTAATTTACCTTTGACAGATTGAAAGCTTGGCCAGATTCCCTCCTGGAATTTGTGCCCACCTGATGTGCCACCAGCCTATAGAGAGTCAATGGGAAAGCATATTTTCTCATCTTGCCGTTAACTGGCCGTGTGTGTGTTTGGATCTTGTACTGTGTTTGTTTGTGCTTGCATGAATCATGCTGTGCATGTGTGGATCTTGCACTGTACATGCATGAATCATATATGTGTATTTGTGAAAATAGAGACACTTCTAGCTCCATATCCGGGGAGTTCTTATTGTCTTTGGACATAAGAAGGGCCTCCTTTAAGACAGTAGACTGTAGGTTAATTTGATTTATGTCGGGTTTCTTACCCTACCTCCCACACGTCTGCTACATCTTTGACTTAATTTACAATCTTATTCTGTGCTATTGGCATAAGCCTACCCTGGGCTGTCAGGATTTTGTTGTGGTTTGTTGACCCAAATGCAGATGCAGGGAGGCAGAGGTGGTTTTCTTGTGGGTTTAATGAAAGGTTAACTGAACACAGAGGCAGGAAATCTAAAAATCCAAACATGAAAACAAAGTCCAAATAAACTGGAAACCAGGAATCCAAAATCCAAAAATCACAACATGAAAACAAAGTCAAAACAAACCAGAAACCATGGAGACATCAGGGGGAATACTATTACGAGGAGGAAGGCTCAGCGAGTCGGAGTTGGAGGAAGTTAGACGAGGAACCAACACTGAAGAACTGAAAAGAGTATTTAATGGAGACTGAAACAAAGAGAGGACTAATGAGCAGATTGGGAGCAGGTGTGAACAGGGCAGAATCAGGAAAGGAGCTAGGGAAAAAGGAGAACACAAGAGGGTAGCACAGGGCAACAAACAAAAACCTGAAGACTGAAAATAACCAGAAAACCCAACAAAATAAGAACCAAACCACTAAGACTAGAAAACATGGAGCAAAGCAAAACTGAATACTAAAAGGAAAACATAACAGAGCCCAGACTGAGACAGTATCTGAGAAATAACCAGAAAACACAACAATCTAAGAATTAGACCACTAAGACTAGAAAACAAGGAGCAAAGTAAAACCGAATACTCAAAAGAAAACATAGCAGAACCAAAACTGTGACCAGAGAACACAACAAAATGAGAATTAAACCACTAAAACAAGAAAACAAGGAGCAAAGCAAAACTGAATACTCAAAAGAAAAACATAACAGAACCAGAACTCTGACATGGGCTGATTACTTCTTTTTGTCCAGCTGGGACTGCTGCTGCTGCTCCAAATCCACTTGTCCTTTGCTGCTCTAAGGTACATGTGTTTCTGAACTGTTTTTGCTGTTGTAGAAACTATGTATCTCCAGCTAAATAATTTGTTTTTAAACAAGGCATAGACCTCAGGAGTTCGACCTGCAACCAGAGTCACCTGTTATAACCCTAGTCTCAGTTTTTGTGTCCCTGAGAAGGACACTTCACACACATTGTATGCTGATGGTTGTCTTTCCAGAGATCCAGGAGAGAAGTGGAGTTAAAACCAGCAGCAGCCAGAGAAAGCAGAGGAACAGAAGGATCCAGAGGGGTAATCCAAGCCAGGGTCAGAAGACAGGTCCAAGATCGATACAGGCAGAATCCAGGTAACAGTCTGGAAACTCAGACGTCCGGGGCAGAAACAAGTTGGGATGAGTTAGTAAAATACAACAGGGTACGCTAGAATACTCTCACAATCTGCTCAAATAATCTGACACCAATGGCTGTGAACAGGTAGCTTAAATAAAACAAGGAACAGGTTGATCTGGTAAGAGACAATGAGCACAGTGTGTAACAAAGCAGATGTATGGATGTATGTGCAAAGATCATGATAGCAATGTCCTGCATTTTCTAGGTCAGATGATGAAAAGTCAAAAAAACATAATCCAGTAAAAGTATAATCTAAATGTAAAAGGAGTATATCTACAGAGATGCACTAGCTGTCAAGAAATATACAAAGCAGCGCCCTACAGCTCTGTCTGAGCTGTTGCATTCTTATACACCCTCCCGTTCCCGTTCACTGACTTATGCAGGGGTGGCATGAAGTATGAGCAGGACCGCCTGCGCACAGACATATACACTCACATATGCACGCACACATGCACACAAGAAAATACACACCCACACCTAGACTTTGGTATATATATATATATATATATATTGATATTTGCTTGATGAAACTGTGCAAAACTTGGTAGAGGTACAGACTGTACAAAACAAATATAGCTTACCTTACCATGCCAACATAAGTAAACAATGCACATTTAAAAAAAAAAAACACAGTCCACCTATAAAGTTTTTAAACACAAGTATTATTGGTATCCTGATCTAAATAAAAGCAGATACTGTGATGTTAATTAAAAAAAAGGTAAAGCATTCATACTATGCTGCATGTGTGATGGTGAAGGGTATGAGGTGCCCCCAGGGACATAAATCAGAATTAACTTGCATATACACATATTAAATTACACTCTTCCATATAATATACTGAAAACCTCACACAAACACTAGTAAAAAGCTCTCACATAAACTAGTGAAAACATTTACCTCTTATATAATCTACTCAAAAGCTCTCATACAAAGTAGTGAGAACTGTTCATATAAACTGGTGAAAAGCTTTACCTTTCATACACACTACTAGAAAGCTTTCATATACACTATTAAAAAGCTCTCATATACACTAGAACGCTCTCATATACACTATTAGAAAGCTCTCATATACACTATTAGAAAGCTCTCATATACACTATTAGAACGCTCTCATAAACACTATTAGAACGCTCTCATATACACTATTAGAACGCTCTCATAAACACTATTAGAACGCTCTCATAAACACTATTAGAACGCTCTCATAAACACTATTAGAACGCTCTCATATACACCTTTAGAAAGCTCTCATATACACTACTAGAACGCTCTCATAAACACTTTTAGAACGCTCTCATAAACACTATTAGAACGCTCTCATATACACTATTAGAACGCTCTCATATACACTATTAGAACGCTCTCATATACACTATTAGAATGCTCTCATATACACTATTAGAAAGCTCTCATATACACTACTAGAACGCTCTCATAAACACTATTAGAATGCTCTCATAAACACTATTAGAACGCTCTCATATACACTATTAGAACGCTCTCATATACACTATTAGAACGCTCTCATAAACACTATTAGAACGCTCTCATATACACTACTAGAAGGCTCTCATACACGCTACTAGAAAGCTCTCATACACACTACTGAAAAGCTATTAGCGGATTTCAGTTGAAACGGAAGGTGTTTCAGTGAAACAGGAAGGACCGTCATTACACCGGAAGTTGTTTTAAACGGAGGTCATTCTGGCTAGCTCCGTACATTTTGTGGTATCTCCGGCCGAAATTGTATCAAATAAAATTATTGATTCATGCTCAGCTATCCGCTAAACAACTCACAGAAGCATGGGCATTACTCGACTTTATTTTTTATGTTTTTGCTTCAACAGAGATCCTTTTCCGGTGTTGTGCGAAATTCTGTTCCCATGTGAAAATCTGTTCCACCTGTGTCGGGAGCGCGCCGCGCATTGCAGCCACATAAGCGGATCTGATCATTTCCCAGGCCTTTCGGATCATTTCTTGGTTAAATAAAAAGTCGTAAAATTATACAAGGTTGAGACATTTAGTTTAATCAGCCGCTGTTGTTTACAAAATTGTAAAATAAAAAAAATAAATGCGGTTTTCTTATGCTGTTTTGTGTTGTTATTTTAAACGCCAAGAGAATCAGTCTCTTTTCAAGTTTTTTCACTTCAGCCTGACAGAAATAAAAGTCAAGTCACCAAATACCAAATTTGTATTTATAATTTTTTATTACTGATATAAGATGATGGGAAGAGCCTGATAGCAGTTCCATAATATAGAAACAAATTAATTTAGCTGCAAATCTTAAACTGTGTTTATTCCTCTCTACATCAACAACAAACCATCTGGATTCGGTGATATTTGAGCAATGTTTGCCTAAATTAAAGGAGGGGGACCATATATTTTAGCTTTCTAATAGTGTATATGAGAGCTTTCTAATAGTGTATATGAGAGCGTTTTAATAGTGTATATGAGAGCTTTCTAATAGTGTATATGAGAGCGTTCTAGTAGTGTATATGAGAGCTTTCTAATAGTGTATATGAGAGCGTTCTAATAGTGTATATGAGAGCTTTCTAATAGTGTATATGAGAGCGTTCTAATAGTGTATATGAGAGCTTTCTAATAGTGTATATGAGAGCGTTCTAATAGTGTATATGAGAGCATTCTAGTAGTGTATATGAGAGCTTTCTAGTAGTGTATATGAGAGCTTTCTAATAGTGTATATGAGAGCGTTCTAATAGTGTATATGAGAGCGTTCTAATAGTGTATATGAGAGCGTTCTAATAGTGTATATGAGAGCTTTCTAGTAGTGTATATGAGAGCGTTCTAATAGTTTATATGAGAGCATTCTAGTAGTGTATATGAGAGCGTTCTAATAGTGTATATGAGAGCGTTCTAATAGTGTATGTGAGAGCGTTCTAATAGTGTATATGAGAGCTTTCTAGTAGTGTATATGAGAGCTTTCTAATAGTGTATATGAGAGCTTTTTAATAGTGTATATGAGAGCGTTCTAGTGTATATGAGAGCTTTATAATAGTGTATATGAAAGCTTTCTAGTAGTGTGTATGAAAGGTAAAGCTTTTCACCAGTTTATATGAACAGTTCTCACTACTTTGTATGAGAGCTTTTGAGTAGATTATATAAGAGGTAAATGTTTTCACTAGTTTATGTGAGAGCTTTTTACTAATGTGTGTGTGAGGTTTTCAGTATATTATATGGAAGAGTGTAATTTAATATGTGTATATGCAAGTTAATTCTAATTTATGTCCCTGGGGGCACCTCATAGAAGGGCCCTCATCACAAGAATCTTCACCTGATTCTGCAATTTATTTATTTATTTATTTTATTTATTTCGAACAGACAGTAAAAACAATCAAGAAAGAAAAAAAATTTGAATGAAACAAACTTAAGAATGAAAATATAAAACAAATTATTTTGCCCATGTGACATGTACATTTTATATTTTCTGTTCGAAAAGGAGCAGGTAGAAGATACATCTTATAATGTCCTGCCCCTTTCCTACTTGTCAATTTATCCTCAATTAAATGTCAAAACATCAAAAAAACACTTTCCATTCCACATGATGTTTAGCCATGTACAATTATTTTAAGTTCTATTTATGTCATCAATTACATTATAGACTATTAAACAGTCATATAGCGTATTTTGAAATTAGCTCGGTTTTAATCAGTTTATTAAATTGGTTTGCATTTTGAATTTTTTTAAACTCATCATTCAATCCATTCCAGACATTTATTCCACACGCAGATAAACAAAAACTCTTTCTAGTTGTTTTAAAGTGTTGTTTTTTAACGTATCCTTCACCTCTTAGATCATAACCCCCTTCTCTGTCACCAAACATTTCCTGTATATTGTGTGGAAGTTTTTTAATTTCGAACCTTAAACATGAATTGAGAAGTTCTAAATATTACCAGGTCCCAGAATTTCAGTATATTTGATTTGATAAATAACTGGTTTGTGTGTTCCCAGTATCCCACTTTATGTAGTATTCGGATTGATTTCTTTTGTAAAACGTATAATGGCTGTAAATTTGTTTTGTATGTATTCCCCCAAACTTCCACACAATATGTTAAATGTGGTACAGTGAGTGTGTTGTACAGAATAAACAAAGATTTGTAATCCAGGACGAAACTAATTCTTATAACAGCAACACTTTTGGCTATTTTAGATTTTACTAGGCTGATCTGAGGTTTCCAGCTAAACTTATCGTCTAATATGACACCCAAGAATTTTATTTCATGTACTTGTTCTAAATCAACACTTTCAATTGATATTTTAATTGGTTTATTTTCCTGTTTTTTATTGTTTCCGAATATCATGAATTTGGTTTTATCTAAATTTACTGATAATTTATTGTTTTTGAGCCAATGCTGTAATTTTTCCATTTCTGTGTTGACCACTTCTGAAAGTTGTTGAAGGTTTTCTCCAGTACAGAAGATACTTGTATCATCAGCAAATAGAATGTACTTTATAAGGTTTGATATTTTAACTATGTCATTTATATACAGATAGAACAGTTTGGGTCCCAAAACTGATCCCTGCGGAACTCCACAAGTTATTTTTAGTAGATCTGATTTCTGACCATCTATTTCTACAAATTGTTTCCTTTCTCCAATGTAGCTCCTAAGCCAGTTTAATGCCACTCCTCTAATTCCAAACCTTTCCAGTTTTTTTTATTAACATGTCATGATTGATGGTATCAAAAGCTTTTTTGAGATCCAGAAATACACCAATTGCAAATTTCTTTTTATCCATATTGTCTATAATTTCTTCTGTTAATGCCATCAGTGCCATTGAAGTGGATCGGTTTTCTCTGAAACCATATTGGCAATCTGTCAAAATGTTTTGTTTTTCAATGAAATTATCTAACCTTTTACTAAACACTTTTTCTAGTATTTTTGAAAATTGACACAGAAGAGACACAGGTCTATAATTACTAATAGTATGCTTATCTCCAGATTTGAATAGAGGAATAACCTTCGCTATTTTCATTGTATTTGGAAATGTTCCAGTTATGAATGACAAGTTGCAGATGTAAGTTAGAGGATCTGCAATGTCATCAATTATCTTTTTTATAAGTGACATGCTAATGTCATTCCAGTCCATTGATTTTTTATTGTTGCATTGATTAACTATGTCCTTAATTTCTATTTTATGTACTGGTTTCAGGTACATAGATGATGCATTTTGTGTAGTACAAATTTCCAGTGTGTCCACATCCAGTGAATTTGATTTATTTATTTGTTCTGCTAACTTAGGCCCTACATTTACAAAATATTCATTAAATCCATTTACTATCTCAACTATTTCATTCAGGTTTTTGTCATTATAAGTAATATAGTTGGGGTGAGTAGTGTTAGAAGAAATCTTTCTTATCAAGCTGTGTAAAGTTTTCCATATCCCTTTAATGTTTTGTTTATTATTTTCTAATATTTTAGAATAATAATCTTTTTTACATTTTCTCATAATAATAGTTAATTTATTTTTATAAGTTTTATATTTTTGCTCTGCTTCAATCGTTTTATATTTTATAAATTGTTTGTATAGATTATTCTTTTTCTTACATGCATTTTGTAATCCTTTAGTAATCCATGGCTTATATTTGTTTTTTTGCCTGTAATTACAAGGTACAGTTGGACAGTTTTTTATTATAAAATGCTTTAAATATTTTGATAAATATCTCAAAAGCCTTATCAATATTTTTTTCTTCATACAGCACTTTCCAGTTCTGTGATTGTAAATCGTTTCTTAATGCTCTTATTGAGTCTTCTGATATTATTCTTTTGTAAGTGATGTTGGTACCCTTATCTATTTTTCTGCAAACCTTTTCTAGGATAACAAACACTGGAAGATGGTCACTGATGTCATTTACAAGAAGTCCACTTCTCAATTTACTTTCCATGTAATTAGTAAATATATTGTCAATCAGGGTTGAACTGTGCGTTGTTATTCTACTTGGTTTAGTAATTAATGGATATAAACCTAAACTATGCATAGTGTCGATAAAGTTAGATGTACTTCTAACCTTATTTGGATCCAACATATCAATATTAAAGTCTCCGCAGATGAAAATGATCTTTTGATTTATCTTAGCAAACAATGTTTCCATGTAATTTGTAAAGACTTCAGTGTCAGATGCTGGTGCTCTATGCACACAGCTTACTATTATATTTTTCTGCTTCTCAAACTGGATTTCAATAGTAATGCATTCCATCACTTCCTCAACTGACACTGACAGTTTTTTAACCACCTTATATTTGAGTTCATTTTTTATGTACAACGCTACACCGCCACCTTTTTTATTCTTTCTGTTTATATAATTGAACTCATACCCTTCGAGTGGGAAGTCTGCTCCCTTCTCAGAGGTGAGCCAGGTTTCTGTTATTGCTATGACGCTGAATTACTTTTTTAGTTGATATAAATACTCTTTGATATTTTCATAATTAGCATAAAGGCTACGGCTATTGAAGTGAATAATTGACATTTCTTGATCTGAATTAAAGCATTGGCCATAGTTATCATCAGTGTAATAATGACAATTGTCAGTCAAATAATCAAGGAAATTGTTGTCTGGGTCAATATCTGTGTCTATATGTCAATGCACATAATGTTTTAAAGAAGGTAAATTCATACATACCCTGATGTGTATGTGATGTTGAGGGTGACTCTATAATAATACATAAGCTGTGATTAGAATGATAATACAATCAGCCTTTCCTAAGTAAACTTAGAGGTATGGTACAATCAAACCAAATTAGTAAGTTCAAACATGAGAACAAACTTGAACTATCAGGATTTCACATACCAATGTGTACAGCTGAGGCTGAAGGCTGGCTCTCATCCTGTGACTGACTGCTCTGCCCCTGCTCTGGCTCTATCTTAGATTTCTTCCTTGTGAAGAAATCTTTAATATTCTGACTTCTTTTCATACTGTAATAGTCCCATAATGCATGACATTCTTATATGTTGTACAATAAATAATTGTGCACACACAAGAATGAAAATGAAATGTAAATGATGTTATAGGGGTCTAATATAACAGTTTTACTCAGTACAGAATAGCTAAATGTTAGTGTTAGCATCGTTGACAGTCAAAACAGTGTTTTCTAACGAGATGAGGAGACGACAGCCGTGTGCCAATTACAATAAAACAAATAAAACAAGACAGGGTACATGTTTAGCTTATTACCGTTACAGCTTCTAACTACAGGCACAGTAAGTGTAGTAAAATGTAGGCTACTCACATATTTCACAACGTCGCGCCAGAGACGTGCTGCTTTCTGATAGACTGGAGAATGTATTCACCTGTAGGTTCATCAACGTCTTCTTCGCGCCTTCTTCAACTTCAACTCAAAACAAGAGCGCATTTTACGTTCAGTGCAGTGGCCCGCCTCTGACTGGGCATGTAGCCAATCATATTTTAAAATTTTGGGGTGGCACTTGGGGTGGCCAATCAGATTTCAGGGGTGGCCTTTGCCACCCAAGGCTACTCCCTGAATACGCCAGTGTTCTTTCTACAGACGCGTGAGTTTCTCTGTATAACCGCTTCCTACTTCAGCTTGCTTCTGGTAGCCCGTGATCATTTGTGATCGGAGCTGCGGGCGTGCTCGCCCTCCAGGGGCTGCGCAAGTGACAATTATTGTGCCTTCGGATCTCATCTGGTGTCCGGTGAGTCTGTTTTTTTTTTCATTTTTCCGAACCCCGCGGGTGGCGTCTCGCCCTGCTGTGTTTAATTTGGCAGCTGGTTGTTTTCACAGCTGATACTGCTCGTTTATTTACCTCACCAGTGGCGTTTTCTGCCCGTGCTCAGTTCCTTGGTTTTGCATAACTGAAACAGCCAGTTGCTGTTTGCATTTACCTCACTAGGGGCAGTTTCTGCCCTGTCGAGCTAGCACCGGGATATGGAACATCTCTCTTGTTGCACCTGCTTGGCTCCTCTTCAACCTGAGGATGGTCATGACCTGTGCCCCCCTTGTTTGGGTGTTGACCACCTAAAGGAGGCGCTTACCGATACCGCCTGCACCAATTGCGGTGTTCTCCCCCATGCGGCGCGGCTGGCCCGGCTGTCCTGAGTTGAACAGACCGTCCCCTGGATGGGCTCTCATCATGAGGAACAGTTGCCCTCTGACCAGGGGGTACGCCCCAAACGTTCCGCAACGGATGTTCCGTTTACGGCGGCAAAGAAGTCCCGCCATTCGGACGGTGGGCTGTCTTCAAGGGTGGATCAGCTGTCCTCAGAGCTAGCCCAGATGAAGGCTCGGCTCCAGTCCTTATAACCTTCCCCTGATCAGGGGTTGGTTTTGTCTCCGGCTACCGATGAGGCTTCAGTCCTAAATGATGATGCCCTCTCGGTGGCGGCTTCTGACACCCTTTTTCGAGGAGAACCCCTGGTACATAGCCCACGGGGGTCAGATGCTGAATCGGGGGTCAGATGCTGAATCGAGCATCTCCATGGGTGGATCCTTTTTTAGGCGCCGTGAGCCTGGCTCTCCCATCTCGCCCGACGTCAGATGGGAGAGCCCTCGCTGCTATGCGGGAGGCCCCAAGGTTTGGTTTAGGGCAGATACCGGCTGTGGAACCTGGCATTGCCTCCCTTATTGTTCCTCCGGAGGAGGCCCTCCGAGCTAGCGCCCGCTGTCCACGGCAGCAGTGTCGCATCACGGACGATCTGCTTTGCTGAGCCTACGACTCAGGGGCTAGGATGGGGCGTATTGGTAACTCCCTCTCCCATTTGTTGCTGGGTCTCGCGTCTGCCCTGGAGGGCTGATCGCTTGACAAGTCCACTATAGGCATGCTGGATGCGTCTCTCCAGGCTTTCGCCTTGATTTCTCGGAAGCTGGGTCATATGTTGTCCACCCTGGTCCGTGCCAGGCGCCAGGTGTGGCTGGCTCAGTCGCCACTCACTGAAACCTGTAGACGGATGCTTCGCGCCTTGCCGGTGGTCCCAGGGGAACTTTTCGGCTCAGCTGCGCTTGAAGCCCTAGAACGCACTGCCCAGGCCTCTCGCACCAGGCAGCAGCTTGCAGGGCTCCAGAGGCGTGACCATCAGCCTGCTAATGCTTGGGCAGCTTCTGGCTCAGGACGGCACTCCTCTCGCTTGTCCAATGCCCCAGCCTTGCCTCGAGATCCCGCTTCAGGGGTGACTCGATACCAGACAGTTCAGTCAGGGGCCGGGGCTTCGCACCCCCTTTGGGCTAACCACTCTGACCTGGGATACTGTCTCCAGTTCCGCCGCCGGCCCCCGTCTTATGGAGGGGTTCGGATGACCACCATCCACAACAGGCACAGGCACTGTCCAACTAGCTATGTACCCTGCTTGGCAAGGGTGTGATAGTGCCTGTGGACCCCCTGCTGGATCCAGGGGGCTTTTACTCTGTGTATTTTCCGGTCCCGAAAAAGACTGGGGATCTCTGTCCAGTTCTGGACCTCAGGGGGCTCAACACCTACCTGAAGAACATGCCCTTCCGCATGCTTACCACCAAAGGGGTTCTACAGGCCTCCCTCGATAAAGAGATTTTATCTCAAGGGACTTCCTGGTAAAAAAAAGGTTAAATAGAAAATACAGGCGATCTCCCCGGGCGATTGGTTTACATCAATCGACCTGAGGGATGCATATTTCCACCTCCCCGGGGCACAGGTTCACTGGTGGTTTCTCCGCTTTGCGTTCCAGGGGCACCACTATCAATTCAGGGTACTCCCCTTTGGGCTCTCCCTGTCACCCCGGGTGTTCACCAGGGTTGTGGCAGCAGCTCTATCCCCCTTGCAGGCATGGGGGATTTGAATCCTGCCTTATCTGGATTTTTGGCTGACTTGTGCCGCAACCTGCAGTCAGGCGATCCAGGACACTCAGTTGGTGCTCTCCCATGTGCACCGGCGGGGTTTGAGGGTGAACTTGGAGAAGAGCAGCCTCACCCCCTCCCGGGTGACAGTGTTCCTGGGTGTCCTCGTGAACTCTGCCACCACGACTGCCTGCCCTTCTCCCCAGCGGGTGACCGGCATTCTGAACAGGTTGCCTGCCTTCCAACGTGGCGCAGCGCCATGGTTTCTGGAATATCTGTGCCTTCTGGGCACGCTGACCGCAGCTTACAGTGTGGTTCCACTGGGGCTTCTTTCCCTGCACCCTCTGCAGATGTGGCTGAATGGCTTGGCTCTGGACCCCGCCCGCCGAGCGCACAGGCACAGACGGATTCGCATTGCGTCACATTGCCTTTTATCTCTGTCCCCGTGGAGAAACGAGTCCTACATTGTGGGAGGAGTTCCGCTCAGCCCCCTCCCATGTAGGGATGGGGATCGAAACCCGGTTCTATCAAGGACCCGGTTCCACTTTTTTCAAAACCCGAAAATCAATAACGTTTGGGCTTATCGATACCACTATCGAGTCTGGTCGGGTTTTTTTTTCTCCCTGAGAGCATTTAAATCTAATCAATCCAATCACTGCAGCATGTCCACTAATGTTTTGGAATGAAATTGTAATCAAACAGATATTAAAAGTAAAACAAGTGAAGTCTGGCAGTTAACTTTGCTCGCGACTCGAGGAAGAATGAACGGACGAAAAGGTCTAAAGTTTGGCTTCATTTTACCAAGCTCAAAGATAAAAAAGAAGCGAAATGCAACTTATGTTGCAAAATCATCTCTTGTAAAGGGGGGAACACAACCTCAATGGCCAAGCACATTATTGTGCATCAAAAAAAGGCCAAATGCAGTACCTTCGACTGTCTCCGGGTTGAAAAGACTCCTCCTCCTCCTCCTGCCGCCGCACTACAGTCGGGCCCGTCTTCATCATCCACTCAGAGTACCACTGGTAAGCACAAACACAGACTTTGTAGCTTGTCCGGTCAGTTAAAAATAGTAATTGTGAAATCCGTGTTGTAATCGGCAGCATACAAACTAGTTAGCTTGAAAAGTAAATAAAGTTTCAGACGTGCTGCGTGATGATGTGTTCAGAATGGCTCAGTAAAACGACAATTAGGTTATCATGATGCGTTCAAGTGTAACGTAAAGAAAAGGGAAATTGAGTTTTTGGCGAGAAACATGAGTAATACAGTTGTATATTGCTCTAATTATTTTAGAATATATATTTAAACTACTGATGCCAACATTTATTAAAAATTACATTTAATTTAAAATACAATTATTTATTTGCTAAATGTTTTCCTAATCACTAAAAACATGATGAAAAGTGACAGTAGACAATACATTAACCAACAATTGTGAAAATGTATATATTTTTTTAAACCAAAAGAAGATATTTCTTCAAAATAATTTTTTTCCCTCTTCCTTTCTGTCTGTTAAAAACATATTGTCGCATCGTCTTTCCACCAAATAACAGAAAAGTATCGATAGTGGTATCGATAAAGACTCGGATCGATAAGGAGTATCTATAAAGGTATCGATATCAATAAATATTAACGATCCCCATCCCTACTCCCATGCTGGAGGGAGGTCGTTTATAAGGACGCTTCCACCCTGGGTTGGGGTGCAACCTGGCGGGCCCGCACCGCGCAGTGGGTGTGGTCCACACAGGAGCAGAGGGAACAAATCAATGCCCTGCAGCTACTGGCTGTGGCCCATGCGCTCCGGACCTTTCTTCCAGGATTACAGGGGAAGCACGTGTTGGTTTGGTCAGACAACACAATGGTGGTCTACCATATCAACCACCAAGGTGGGTCCAGGTCCCCAAGACCGCTGTCTCTAACACGGAGGCTCCTGGTATGGGCCTCATCTCACCTCAGGGCGGCCTATAACCTGGGCTGGCGCAACGGACCCGCAGACTTTCTTTCCCGCACGTCGCCTCTTCTGGGGGAGTGGCGGCTCCACCCCGAGGCGGTAGATCACATCTGGGGGACATTCGGCAGAGCGGGCGTGGATCTCTTCGCCTCCAGAGACACGGCCCACTGTCCCCTCTGGTTCTCCGTGTCAAACAGTTCCTGTCCTCTGGGGTGCGATGCACTGGCCCACGACTGGCCCAGAACCCTTCTGTATGCTTTTCCCCCGTTGGGCCTGATTATCCTGTGAGTTCTCCAGGAAGGGCATTGGCTCCTGCTGGTAGCCCCGTTCTGGCCGGCGAGGACTTGGTTTCCTCTGCTGCGCAGGCTTTGTTACAGCTCGCCGATGCGCCTCCCATACTGGAGGGACCTCCTGTCCCAACTGGGGGGTCTGGTTCTCCAAGCCGACCTGGACCGCCTGCAGCTCTGGCTTTGACCTCTACAGAGTCCAACCCGGCCTTCTCCCGATTTGGGGGTGACGTGGGCCACACAATGACTTGGGCATGGGCGCCATCCACCCGGGCTGCTTACACTGCAAGATGGGCAACTTTTTCTACCTGGTGTGAGGATAGGGGGCTGGACCCCATACGTTGTCCCATTTAACCCTTACTGGCCTTCCTTCAAGGGTTACTTAGCCGGGGTCGGTTCCCTTCCACCTTAAAGGTCTACGTGGCTGCCATTTCCCATTGGCACACTGGGTTCAGTGGCTGCTCTGTGGGAAGGTGTAGGGACATAGCGCTGTTCCTGAGGGGTGCCAGACGTTTGTGTCCTCCGAGGCGCCAGGTGGCTGCTACCTGGGATCTTGGCTTGGTGCTTCAAGCTCTTCATTCCCCACCCTTTGAGCTGATTGCGGAAGTGGACCTAGAATGGCTCTCCATGAAGACTGTCTTCCTGCTCACCATGGCTTCTGGTAGACGAGTGGGGGAGCTGCATGCTCTGTCCGTATCCGAGCCTTGTTATTGGTGGATCCCAGATGGCTCTGGAGTTACCCTGTGGACCAATTCTTTCTTTGTTCCAAAGGCCCCCACGGTGGTAGGCACAGTCTTGCCGCTTCAGCCCTCCCGCTTCGAGCCCTGGACCCCTTCTGAAGCTCTGTGTCCAGTCAGAGCGCTGGAGGCCTATGTTCGCACCACAGCGACCATTCGGCTGACTGACAGCCTCTTTGTATGCTATTCTGGCCCTTGGCGGGGTCGTGCCTTTTCCAAACAAAGGTTGGCACGTTGGATTGTGGGGGCAATATGTGTGGCATACTCTCTGCGGGGTCAGCCCCTGCCTCAGGGGGTGCGGTGCCATTCTACAAGGAGCCTGTCAACCTCATGGGCCGCAATGATGGGGTTGCCGCTGGAGTCCATCTGCGAGGCGGCCTCATGGTCTGTGCCGACCGCCTAGTGGGCATACGTCATTCAGTGCTTTAAGCACCGCCTCAGGTGGTCAGTAGGGATGAAATAGAACGAAGGTTACATATGTAACCATGGTTCTATGAAGCCCGGATGACCGCCAGAGCGTTTGATCCCTCGGTTTTGCTGGCTCACAAGAAGATCGAGGGACTGAACTACCGGTGTCATATGCCTATATAGGCTTCCGCTAATAGCCGGTAGGTCACAGGTCACTTTGTTGATACTAATTCTCGACCTGCGCAAGCGCAAGAATGATCATTCAGTGCTTTAAGCACCGCCTCTGGCGGTCATCCGGGATTCATAGAACCGTGGTTACATATGTAACCTTCGTTCTGACTCTTCCATTGGACCACAGTTAACAGTTAAGAAACAGCTTCTGATCCAGTTTGGGAGAATTTCCCCCTGGTTGATCTCTGAAGGGTGTTTTAGAACTTATTAAATGGATTGATGATCTTAAAACTAACATTAAAAATGGTTTTAGAATAGATAAAGTATGGAGCTAAATCGTCTCAAAAAGATCCACATGCGTAAAACACGATATGTAATTGTACATCACGATGCAAAAATGTGTATCACACAAGGCTAAATGTGTACCTTGACCTTTAAAATATGTGAATGCGCAGTGTATTATTTTTTGTGTATTATGAATGCTGTGAATTTGAGAAACTGTTAACACATTTATAAATGTCAAGGCAAACATTTGAGCTTTGTCTGATGCACATTTGTGAATGAATATCTACATTTATAGATCTTGTTTTACGCTCGTGGATCTCATTTTACGCATATGTGAATCTTTTAGAGCGATTTAGCTCCATGCTCAGCTTTTACTCTGACTAACTGTACGTGCTCTCTTCCATACTTTCTGATATTAAAACTGACTCAGACCTCATCGGGTTGACTGCTTCTTCCCAAGAAAGAGCCACTAATGGAGCAAGTTTAGCTTGACCTTTTCTAATAAGGAAAGCATTCATGAATCAGTTCTATGCTCTTTATCTGAAATAAATATTTATAAACATTAAACCAGGGTTAACCAATTAAAAATCAACGGGGTCAAAATAAAAACAATCATCAACCAGTAAAGGTCCGGAGACATTTTTAATGATCCGTTACTTTAAACAGAATTTAACCCTGAAATAAAATGAGGTGTTTATGTATTTATGTTATACATTGAATTGTTAAATAAGATAATATAAAAAAAAATATATAAAAAGTATTCATTTTAAAATCTGTTTTAAGAAGTAGATAACAACAATTTTTCAGTTTGGTATATAGACAATTTCCTGATTCACATATTTTTTAAACTCCTGAATTGACTGTTTGTTTGTTTTTCTTTTTTCTGTCTTAATGTTCGCAGTGGGCTTTAGGCTGCCCTGCAAGGCTTTAAACCTGGGTTTGAATGGAGACTAAGCCATTCTCAAGCACATATCAAGGTGCTCATTTTGAGCCTGGATCCATATTTATTGTTGATTCTGTTCATGGTGGAGAATCCTGCTTCACTGCAGCAGGTTGAGCCAAACATCCTCTAAATGTTCAGGCTCCGCTCCGGTCCGGCCAGGTCAAGATCGCACCAAGCTACAATGAGAAAAAGCAGAGAGAGCATGACGTTAGAGATTGAACTAACAGATTCTGCAGATTGGGAGAATAGAGACAGAATGAAGCAGAATGATGGAATGGGGGTCCCTATGTCCTCCAGAAGTCTAAACCTATAGCAGCATAACTATAGAGATAGCTCAGGATAAGATAAATAAGAGTAGTGATACTTTGTCATATTTTTTGCCAAGTAGAAGTAAAAAGCACAATGCTGTAAAAGTGGTCCTAAAAGAACATTCTTTTCAAAAAGTTACTCACTCAATGTAGCTGAATAAATATAATTAGTTATTACCCACCTCTGGTTATATTCAGGTTTTACAGTGGACCAGATCCCTTAGGATGGACTCCAATCTGCCAATAAACCTGTTTAAGGAAGCAACTTGTGACTGCCAATGGAGTTAAATGTTCAGCATGTTAAATGTGCACAATTTATTTATGGGATTTGATCCCTGTGGGTTACATTCAGGAGTTAACAATGTGCATTAATAATAAAATAAATGAATCTACTAAATTGAAAGACAGTGGTTTAAGTTTTAATGCTACAAAGAGAAATCTAGTTGTCCCTCATCTAGTAGGATGGGTAAATGTGGGCTATGGAGGTTATCTCTCTATATTCATAGTGGTTAATAACCAGTGGTGGGCGGTCAGGGCCTTCAAGGACTTCACTGTTGGCCTAAAATCAGAAACACTAACCTACATTCATAACCTAAACTTTAATTTTCTTCTATCCAACTGTATGAATTTATCCCAAACAATCCATTCTCTTCATTTTGTAGCATTTCTCTTGGCTGCGCTGCTTCCATCACATTTAGTTGCTATATTTTTTGTCCAATCAGATTTCAGCCTCTGTGTGTTGCTATGTCAATCTAATCTGCCCAGGGCCTTCAGAATCAACAGTGCTGGCTGATGTTACCTTAAAAATATTAGTGAGGAACGATTTCTTCAACCAATCAGATTTCAGATTTGCCCCACACACATAAGATGACGTGTATTTGATACGTTGTCAACGCGTACTTGACGTGTGTGACGGATTGAAAGGAGAAGACAAAACGTTAACAAGGCGCAAAATACGTGTTATTGACGTGTTGTCTATGTGTTAGAAATCAGGAGTAATTGAACCAAATGGCTTTCCATAAGCTAATGGTGGTCAGATTATGTTACCATGTACAAAAACAAATGCCTTAAAGACAACAGTTATTTATCGTACCATCAGTTATTGGAATAATTGCCCACTGAATGTACGTGAAGTGAATAGTAAAGCATCTTTTAATTATTACTTAAGAATGCATTATATAAATTTGTGAGTAGTGAATTAACATATTTTCTGTATGAAAGTGAGAATTCATGTAATAGATATGAATGTAATAACTTATTCTAAATGATTTCTAATGACATCTATAATAATGTCTACAATGTTTAATTGTTAAATTATGTTTAGTCTTGTGGATCCCAGGAAGACTAGCTCGTCCCGCTCTCGGTGACAGCTAATGAGGATCTTTTTTAACAATAAACAATCATGGCTTTTAAGCAGAGCTTTTCAACTTAAAGCTTTGTCTGTCTTTCCAGAACGTTTCATGTCTTTAGTGGACTTTGAAATGACTATTGGGCCATATTATTGGAAAAGACAGTGAATCAACCTTTTGTTGTCTAAAAATGTTCAACTTGTGTTGGACAGAAAAAAAAAGTTATTTTATACTGAAGGGGAGCAAGTGGAGTAGCGAGCGTGGTTAGGCCGGTTCTTCTCTGCACCAAAAGGATGCCTCAGCACCGTATGGCGCATCCGTGTTTTAATCAACGGACAACTGACATCAGAACTCGAGGGATATCTATCTTTCACTAACTATACTGTTTTTATTTTGTGTTAAAAGTATTATTGCACTCATGTAAACATGGTGAACAATGTATATTGTTTGGTGCCTGCAACCTGTGCTATGATTGCTAACTCAGATTTATGAAGTCTCAGTAATTCCCTAACACAGATGAAGTCTGACATTAAGCTACTTTAGTAATGAATAAAAAAATCCTGTTATAATAACATTTGGCAGCAAATGTGACATGATGTTGGGAGCTGGAGAAGTTCCACCTTTCTCCAGCAGAGTCCGCCGTGGATCCTTCTGAGTGAGCCTCCTGCACAGCTGCAGCCCATCCAGATCATCAGAGGATCCACTATATAAGCTGTCTTCAGACCTTGCCTCAACGCCGCAGTGTTGATCCAGTTGGTCAGCGCCTAAGCCTAGACTCTCAGTGTAACTTTGTGACTTTGAATCCAGCCTGGATTCTAACCGTTGTCTCTGTCTTCCAGGAAACCAGTGTCTCCTCTGTGAAGCTCTGGAAGAGCTAACCTGCCGAGCCGACCCTCAGAGCCAAACCCGAAGAACCATAGAGAACTTCCATGCAGCTCAGGACTAAGAGCTGGAAAACCCTAAACCAAGGTCTGTTCTTTAATAGACGTGAGACGCTGAAGCAGCAAGCGGACTCTGCTGATCAACTCCTCTCCAGATCCAA